>NC_143553.1:28230000-28830000 GCF_054136105.1 Typopeltis vanoorti
GGATTCAAGTAAGAGCCAGCTTGCTTTTGTAGCTACATTCATGATCTCCCACTCTGCCTTTTGACTGCTACTGCTCACATTCCAAGGCACCTCATAGTTTACGAGCATGTTAGACCTCTTATGTATCCACTCTCATTTCCTATTAATCCTCAACATCTCCCCAAGTATACATATTGCATTCACAGCATCTTATCATTTCTGATAAGGTGCTGTGAATTAATACGTAATCTGAGCTCTGCCTACCTGTCACTATTTTGACATAACAAAATTTAATTGACAAACTATCAATATTGCCACACAACATATATAAAATTTTGGTTTATCTTTCAGAGTGCTCATTAAATCTTCACCACCTAATAGATTAATTTGGACGAAAATTATTATTACTAATACAACCCCTGAGGGTACACGTCAGAATTTAAGAGAAATTGAAGATTATTAAAAAGTTTATTAAATATATTACATTTATATAATTTATATAAAATTTATGTTATTAATATTCATGATAAAAGTTTAATGGAGTGAATCAGCACTAAGAATAGTATTTATTTCGCTTCAGTTGCAGAGACATTGTCAGAGAGTTCAAAATGAGACTTTGTAACACACACACAAAGGCAGCACAAAATTAACTGAAACACATGGAAGAAAGACTAGAGTCCTAACTTGATGGGGCATCCTCTATGGACCGATATCGACACCCTAGGATGTCAACTTGGGATCTCCAAGTATTAGTGTTTTCCATATTTTGGGAACTTTTATGCAACCATATTTAAATTAGGCTGATTTTTAAGAGCAGCAGCAGATTCCATAAACAATCTTTCTCTTCTGAATTTACTGTCATGGAGCATGATGGTCTTTTCCCAATTGATTCTGCAAGTTGTATTCAAAGCATGGTCTGCGAGGCCAAATTGACTATAGTCATGTGTGCAGATGTATTTTTTATGTTTTTTCCTGGAACTGAGACAGGAGGGAATTTGACAAATTCCAAACTAAAGACAAATTTCCTCCCCTCTCAGCTCCATGTCAGTAAATTTAGAAGAGAAAGACTGTTTTTAGAATCTGCTGCTGCTCTTAAAAATCAGCCTAATATAAATAAATATGGTTGCATAAAACTACCCAGAATATGAGAAACACTAATATTTTGAGATACCAGTTTACATCCTAGACCGCTGATAAGTGCCCTCTATGGACACTTGTCAGCAGTCTAGGATGTAAACTGACTCAATTAGGACTTTGCACCCAATTAGGACTGTAGTCTTTCTTCCACATGTTTCAGTTAGTTTTGTGCTGCCTTTGTGTATGTGTTACAAGTCTCATTTTGTACTCCCTGATGATATCTGTAACTGAGATGAAATATTGGAAGCATTAAATACAATTTTAATCATTTCCTAGCACTTAAGCTTTAATGCACAGATATTAATATATTGTGACATTGCCACTACAAAAATATATTATAATGAGAAATAATTAGTTTTTATTGCATTAATTTCTACTTAAGATTCTCTGGAATGTAAAATAAATGGTTTAAGGAAGATACACCCAGAATATCATAGACTGAGCATTTATCTTTATAATTTTTTTAAAAATAAATGTCGAATATTATTTAATTAAAATATGTAATATTTTCTAAATATTATAAGCTTCATTTTTAATCTTTTTATTTATTTTATTTTTTTCTAAAATGTTTTTAGTGTGGCATGGTCATTCCATCTATAGTAACTGGATTTGCTTCATATGGTATGTTTATTGAAACTGTAAATAATATCTGTGGACTTGTACCAAAAAGGGTATGTAAATTAAGTATGTTTTAATTCATTTTATGTGCTCAAAGGAGCTAAACAGTAACTTTTTTTTTTTTCTGTATAATTGTTGCAATAACCATATAGATTTTGTTTTATATGTCCTACCTATGTAAAGTTATAAACCTCCAATAAGGTGCTGGATGGGGGTGTCACACCTCGACATGAAATTCATCTTTCACTTAAATAGCTTCATAAACATCCATGTTCTATAGTGGTGTTTATTGGATTGTGGAGAGACTCCACTCAGCTAACGAGAAATCTTAACAATGATGTTAAACCTCCAGATGTAAGGAAAAGCTACATAAATAAATTATGTAGCTCATAGGTAATTAATCCTCTAATGCCTTTATATTTTTAAAGTGGAGATGAAAGTGGTAATTTCATCTAATTTCTTTGTGAAACTGAAGTTAATCAAGAGTAATACTTATTTGTATGCTACTTGTATACATGTACATGTGAACTCTTGTCATATTTATTGAGTTGGGACTCCCTTTGCCTGTGCTGAAGAATAACTTTGGAATTGGAGGGGTTAGTAAAAATTCCTCTAGTTTATTACTGGAATTCTATAACTTTTTTTTTCCTGCAAATCCAGTATCATGGAAGTTTTCATAAAACTATGCATGTCTAAAGGAGTGACATTTGTTTGTGCTATATCTATTCATACATTTACTAAAATCATTGATTTTAATGATTTATTTAAAACATTTAATTGAATTTTTACTGTTTATTATTGTTATAAATTTAACTTATTATGATTAATAAATTGTTTTGTTTTGTTTCTAAAGTATCTTCAAAAGATCTATGTGTACTGATCAAAAGTTTTAGTGTACTTCCTCTTAGTCATCTTTTCTCTTATTTTGTAGATATGCATTACATTAATGTTAAGCAGTTTCTAACAAAATGCTTTATCTTCTTCAGATGCCAGAGATAGCAATTAATGTATTTTGGGGTTCAACTCTTGAGTGAAGTCATCATTACTTACCGGATTGGCCTCCATGTGTAGCCCCATTGTGGGTGGGGGAGCTCTGGAACTGAACCAACTTTTTCCTGAGAAATTTTCATTCTCTTGTTTATCAGGGACCATTAACAGTCCCAAACCCAGTGCAGAAACCATTGAAACATTAACAAAAAAACAAAGCAGAAGACATCGGAGACAGCAGTAACTACACTTTCTTATTCTTACATTCAGCAAGGGAATGTCCACTTGGGAAATTGTCACTCTTCTTCATCCGGAAAGATTTGGCAGGATATCCTCAATCAATGAAGAAACACTGTTCAGGAGATATTCTCATTGAAACAGCATTAGCAGCAACACAATCTGAAAAACTGCTGTGAACAGCATCTGCTGGGAGAATATCAGTCATGGTAGTACCTACCCACAAAACTTTTCTGGAGGCATAATACCAAAGTGGGATCCCCCCCTTGTTCTTGACAATGAGATCTACTCTGAAATGACAGACTAAGAAGTGACACATGAGGAGAATATTGATATATAGGGATGGTCACCGTTTCCCTGTGGAATATCATCCTTACTTTTAGTACATCTCTACGCCACCAACATCTCCGAAAGCAGGATACCTAAACTACCCAGTTAACTCTACATCCTGAACTCTTTGTGTTGCTTTAAATGTTAGAAGTATGGTCATTCTCCATCATTCTCCAACTACCTGTCATGGCTTTGCCATATGTATCTGATGTGGCAGTAAATGTCACGAGAACAAAGCATGTAAGAGCAAAACACCGAAATGCCCTAATTGTGAGTGAGATCACCCAGTGCATTCCAGATGTGGAAGGTTGAAAAAGAGATCTAAAAAATTAAAGCCAAGCAGAGCATACCTTACCACTATATATTGCTAAAGGAAGAAATGTCCCACACTTCTTCCTTTTACAACATAAAGTGGTAAACCCTTCTACTCTGAGACGGTAACTGTAAAGAAAGTGCCAGTAGGAACCTTAATGCCTATGTTGGTCTCACCTTCTCAAAATCCTTGAATGATATGATGTGCTTGTTGTCTCTTTATAGTGTATCATTGAGAAAAATTGATTCAGAGTAATTCCTGAGGACAAGCCCGAAATGGTCCCACTATGTGAGAATCCAATAATTTAGAAAAAAAAAAAAAAATGGAACATGCACTGTAGAGGATCAAAAATGTACCTCCAGACCCATTAATAGATGTGATGGATATCTCTGTTCTCCCACAAGAAGTTAAAACAATCAGTATACGTAGTGCCCTAGAGAGAATGTTCAGTTTGATGTTATCTTAGATATTTTTCCTAATCTAGAAGAAATGATGGACACTGGCCATCCACAATTCTCCAAAAAACATCCAAGGTCAATGAAAACAAAACCTCACAATATCGAAAGCAAGATGCTATCATCAAAAATAAATAATAAAAACATTCTATGGTTTAATTTGGATTTAGTCAAAACATCGATGTTTTGATACATTGATTGTAGAAGTATAAACCAATTTGCTTTTCCCTTCAAGTTTGAAAACATACTTGAAGCCCCATGATGATCTGGCATGACAAAATGGAGCCATCGTTGGTAATGACAGAATGGGGGATGGACCTGCCCATAGAGGAGCAAGCATCCTTATGGAAAACTCTTCTAGAAAGGCCCACTTATCACAAACATAGAGGCAGTTGCCATCAGACTCTCAGTCAGATCTCTTAAAACAGTATGCTGCATATACCTACCTCCTGCAGCAGATATCTCTCAGGATGACCTTGATGGCATCATAATGCAGCTATCATCCCCTTAATTTTAATGGAGGATTTAAATGGATGCAACATCCTATGGTGTAGTGCCTGAACTAATATCAGAGGAAGAGTTGCGGAGCATATGCTTGACAACTATAATCTCTCCCTTGAATATAGGAACCAACACCTTTTTCCATACGGCTACTTGAACATTCCCTGCTATTGATTTAACCATCTGCCCCCTGATGATAGCTTATTTGGGAGCAATCACTTCATCCTGTAATATCCTCTTTTTTGCATGAGCAACCATATACTACATCATGGATATCATGATGAAAAATTGAACAAACTTGATTGGCTGAACTTCTCTTCCTTAGCAGAATTCAGTTCTGTGACAGTGCTCCTCTTCTATCAATAGTGCATTGAATCATCAAATGTGTAACTCCTCTATAAGATGACCTTGGCAAATTTCCTCCTTTGCCTAGAACGTTGTATATCATGCCTCCTTTGACCTTCTGCCAGAGAGACATCATAAGAATCTTGAATTACTTGGATACCACAAAGGCAGCCAATTCTAATTGAATACCACCTTCTGCTCAAATGATATACCCCTGAAATAACACCTGTTCTTTATTATTTATTCACTAAACTGCACTCAGTTGGTATCCACCCTACAGTATGAAAGAAAGCCAATATGCAACCATTTCCCAAAAAGGGAGATAAATATTTACCATCAAGCTGTCAACCAATTGCTCTTACATAATTTTGTCTAAAGTAATGGAGAAGTAAAGTAAAGTAATGGTTATTAATAGTCAACTTCTTCAACACTTTGAGATCTGCTATCTATTACCACTGGTATGGATTTTGCTCTCTAGATCCACAGGAGATCTCCTGGCTTATGGCATGCATCTCTGGACCCATTCCTTGGAAAGGCTTAGAGAAACCTGTGCCATTTCTCTTGACATCTCCAAGGCTTTTAATAGGGTCTGGCATCGAGTGCTTCTCAACTAGTTTCCATAATTTAACTGCTTTCATCCTTGTGTAATTTGATGAAATGAAGTGTTCTCTCAGATTGATCCCTACAGTGGTGATGGTGTTCTCTCTTTAGACGTTCCTGTCAATGCCAGTGTCCCTCTGTCATTTCACCCACCCTCTTCTAGGTTTATATAAACAACTTGCTTTCATTGACTGTAAATCCTATTTATAGTTTTGCTGATGATAGCACATGCCACTCATCCTATTCATATGACAGTCTTTGTGGTGCGCAAACATCTGAAATCATCTGTAATAAGTGCTCTGAACACTGATCTCCACAGTATACGTGATTTGGATGAAAGCAACATAATCAACATTAGTTCTTCCAATACACAGTTTTGCTTGTTTTCTTCCCAAAAAAAAGACCTCAGATCTTCTCCACTTACTTTAATAATGCTCAGTTCAACAGTCAATACCACTCTCTTCTCAGACTGACTCCTACTTCAAACATTTCCTGGCACAATCATGTCACTTCTGTAGCATCATCAGCTTCCAAAAAAAACTTGGCATCCTTTCCACTTAAGATGATGTTTCTCTGATGAACAATTACTTAATTTGTATAAATCTCAAATCTGACCAGTCTTGGAATACTGCTGTCATGTTTGGAGTAGTTCACATAAGACCTCTCTAAAAATTGTTGACACCTTTCAGAAAAGGGCAGTTCAGTTGATTAATGAGCAATATCCTCTGTGGGAGATTCAACATATATTTCTATGGACTGTTCAGCAGAACTAGCATCCATTATGATTCCATTTCTATGAGATGTTCTGGAACTCGAGCAACAGCTGTACAATATTCCTTTAAAGTTGAACTGCATATTCTTAGTAATCTTTCATTCTTCCTACCTCAGTGCTGTGGAATAGCCTCCCCCATGAAGCATTTCCAAAGAATTACAACCTCCATACACAAGCTGCCACAGCTGCAATTTTTAAAACATCCAGTCGGTTTCTATTTTTCCCTAACAATAACAAACCTCATTGCTTTGAAACATGCCTGAGCAAATCAGACCATAAAGGAATCTTAGATTTAATATGCATCTTCCATAACAATTGCAAACAGCAGCAGATGTTCTGGATAAAAATTGGGTAAATGAAATGCATATATACCACCTCACACTCTTCATCCTTGAACATAATTGTTGACACTCTCAGGGAGATTTTTGCTAAAACACCAGTAGTATCTTCTATCTCCCCACCTGAGTTCCTTTCCCAAAAATGTAAATCAGAAAAACAACAAATTCTGTTCACTTTGAGTGGTATAGAAGAATACAACAGTCCATTCATGAAACAAGAAGTGAAATCTGCTTTGCTTAAATGCCACTCTGCTGTTGTTGGACCAGATAAAACATCCATTAGGACAGTGGTGGCGAACCTTTTTATGTCTGCGTGCCAAAAGTTTACAAATCGAGTTGCTGACGTGCCGGGCATGTCAGCAACTAATTAATTAATTAACATTAATTAATACAAAACTAATTGCAGTATTTTATTGAGACAAGTTTAAAAATTAATATAGAATTTCATAATAATGAACACATAATTTGATATACACATTGTCGTATACAAATCAATATTAACCTATTATCAATTTATTAATTTATCAATATCAATTTATTAATGAGATTTTCGCTGTTGTACATTAGATGCCAAATGCTTTATATGAGGTTCATATTTTGTCACTTTTAGTAATACACATGCGGAAATAGATTCATCAGTCATTCTATTTCTTAAACTGTCTTTTATAAAAGTCATTTAAAAAAATAATGACTCACAAGCATATGTAGAGGAGAAAATTGATAATATAGCCATCACTAGTTTTTTTAAACAACAAAAGGTTTCAGGAATGTCATTTCTCAAATCGACAAACTTTTGTCGATTTGAGAAATGACAGAAAAAATGACTAGATTGAAAATCGATTAGTTACATTTCTATATCTTCCAAATTCAGCCACTCGAAAATCTTCGAATTGAGTTTATCTGTTTCTGTTGTGTCCGGATGCAAAATAAATTTTGATGTCTCTGCAAATTGCCTGAACTGCGTAAATCTTGAAGAAAATTCGATGATTATCGACTGAATAACTGTAGAAAACTCTTTTGTCAATTTAACTTGATCTTTTTTTTCATGGGATTCTAGATCTGCAAAGACTTTTTTTGTATTTGGAAAATATCGGAAGGTGTTGGAAATGACATCACGATTAAAAATTGATAATTTAGCTTTGAATGCTTTGATTAAATCAAACATGACAATAATTGTCTTGTTAACACCTTGCAGTTTAACATTTAATTTGTTTAAATGTAAACACAAATCACTAAAAAACGTTAATTTTGAAAGCCATTTGACGTTCATTAATTGATTGCATTTTCCAATGATTTTCTCATTATGTAAAAAAAGTCTGACTTCATCTAAACACCCAACAAATCTTTGAAGAACTTTCCCACGACTTAACCATCGGACGTTGTTCTACATAAGTAAACCATTGTACATACACCAAGTTTACCTCACTTAATAATTCTATAAATTTTCGTTTATTTAAAGCGCATGCCGATATAAAATTGACCAATTTTGTTACAATGCTCATAATATCTTCCAGTGGCTTGAAACTAGCCTTTGCGCATAAAACCTGCTGATGTATAATACAATGAAAATCCAGAACTGAATGTCCAATATATTTGGTAAATAAATTGACGAACCCATTTTCCTCTCCAGTCATACTGCGAGCACCATCAATAGTTACTGATATAATTTTGGAGGGATCTATATATCTTTCAGCAAGTGCATTTACAACTGCATTGCAAATATCTATTCCTTTTGTTGTTGTTGCTAATGATGTTAAACTTATTAATTCTTCTTTGATGTTATTCCCAACACAATAAAGAATAAAAATTGCTAAACGATCTGATCCAGTTATGTCAGTACTCTCATCAAGACGAAGAGAAATTAAACCAGAAAATTTTATACCTGTTTTTTGCTGATGAGTTATATTTTTAGCCATTTCTATGATTCTATCTTTCACCATGTTTCTAGCCAAAGGCATATCTTTTATTCTTTGAATAATTTTTTCCTTGTTTTCAAAATCTTCAAAGAGAACTGGTGCGCATTTTAACCATGCATCTTTTGTATATTCCCCATCACTAAAAGGTTTCTCGTGTTTAGCAATTGCATTTGAGGCAAAAAAACTAGCAGTAGTTATATTTGAACGACTACTGATAAATTTCGTTAGGGTTGTTGACTGGATATTCCTATTTTTAATTGCCTGAGCAATAAATTCTTTCTGTTCGTCCTTGCTTTTCTCAAGGAGCGATTTATGGTTTGCCTCATAATGCCGTTTTACTAACAACGTTTGGCACACAACTGTCCCGGAATATAAAACCCATATTGCTTTATTGTCTTTATTAATCATCCATACTCTTCAGTCCACCAGCTTTGGAACTCTCTGCTGCTTGACTGTGATAATTTTCGTTTTTTTATTTTCGTGAGCCATGTTCGGTAGAACTGTAACAAAATAATTCACACTTAAATCAAATGCATTTTTTATACTTTAAAAAAAAATCAACATTTTATTATATGCCTAAATTAAATTATCTTTGTAATTCCCATTTACAGTAGCAAAAACAAAACAGTGCACATACGCAACAATAATGCACTTGCCACTGCTTATTTCTGCCTACTGGCGGATCCGCGGTGCGAAATGCATAATGAACGCACGTGCGATTAGAAAAGGGAGAAGTCAGGGAATCCTAGGATCAGTCGTTCTCAAACTGTATTTTGATTTATTCTTACTGTATTATAGGGCTCAGTCCCAACAAACTTACTCGTGAATACCGTTCCCATTTTTTTAAAGTTCATACATTAAACTAACAGTATTAATATTATATAAATTAAGTGGATATTCAATCCAACAATATTTCAAAGCCGACTACAGTAACTATAGAATTTTTGTGAGAAATTTGGCGAGTGTATTCCCATACGATCTCTGGTCAAATTTTGTGCTGATGTGAAACCTTTTGGCTATTTATTTTAATAAATAAGTATTAATAATTAATTATGGCATAATCATAAAGAGTACTAATAGACAATGTATACAGTGTAGCATATTGACAAATATAAAAGTATGCACTTAAATTAGTTATCAATCACAGGACTAATGCTACAATATTGTATTTTTTTCTCAGGCCAACATCATTAAATTAACTTGTGGTAAGTTTCATTGACATATCCCATTCTGATCACCAAAAATTTATAATATTATCATCATCATCAAATTCCTGCCATGTATCCTCAAGGTGTGTACAGGATATGACAGTACTACATGAAAAAATTACATCATTACTAACTTCCCATCTACAATTTTCCTCCAAATCAGTCTGTTACTTGTCAAAACTCCAACCTTATCAGATCTTATATTTCTATCGTCTAAGGCACTTTTTACAGTATCAATCCACCTATACCTTGGTCTTCCTTTGGGTCATTTTCCTGCCAACCTGGCAGAGAACACTTGTTTTGCTAATCTTTCCTCTCCCATTCTATTTACGTGACCATACCACCTGAGATTAGCTCTGCTGACGCATTCCTGGATGCTGACAATGTCAAGTTCTTTCCTAATATCCTCGTTTTTAATATGATATTGCCATTGATGCCATCTGTTCACGCCTATAATCTTTCTCAGGACTCTCATATCTGTGGTCTCTAGTCTTTGGTCAAGTGTTTTATTTCTGACCCAGCTCTCAGATCCATAAATTAAAACTGGTTTGAACACTGTCTTGTATACAGCTAATTTAGTGTTCTGACTAATTTCTTTCTATATGAATTTATTCAATTGATTTCCCACCATACCAACTTTGCTGATTCTGTTGTCTATTTCTATATTTAATTTACCATCTTCCGTAAAAATCCATATGAATTATTCAATTGATTTTACCAGCTTTGCTGATTCTGTTGTCTATTTCTATATTTAATTTACCATCTTCAGTAAAAATCATGCCTAAGTAGCTGAAATGTTTTACTTGTTCCACAGGTTCTCCATTCACAACACAGTTGACATTTTCAATGATTCTGCCTATTTTCATTGTCTTTGTCTTTTTATTGCTGACCTTCATACCATATCTATTACAACAGCTATTCAGTTTAGTCAGAGAATCTTGCAGGCTTGTAGCGGATTTATTTAGAAGTATAACATCATCCGCATAAAGCAAAGAGCTGACATTAACATCTCCAATTTTGATATCAAGTTTAATACCACTTTCCTTCATAATGTGATCCATATAGATAATGAATAACAGAGGGGATAATGTACATCCTTGTCTCACACCAGATTTAACATTAAACCATCTTCCTGTACTTCCTTCAATTCTAACTGCTGACTTACAACTCAAATAAAGACTAAGTATTGCTTGATGTAATGCCCCATTGACACCATATAACCGCAGTGTATTGAATAGCTTCTCTCTTGGCACCTTGTCATATGCCTTTTCCAAATCGACAAAACTTAAATACAGATCTTTGTTATATTCTCATGCTTTCTCGACTATTTGTCGTAAAGTGAAGTGAAGATCTGATCCTGAGCGCCTCAATTTGGCCTGAATCCAGCTTGTTCTTCACCAAGCTTTTCTTCCACAATTCTTCTCAACCATTTCTCAGGTATACTTGCATAGATCTTGCCAGGAACACTCAGTAGGAAAATACCTCTGTAATTCTCACATTCAGTTTTATTTCCATTTTTATATATGGGTACTATGAGAGCTCTACTCCAATCATCGGGAATTCGTCCCTCTCTCCAGGCTTTCTGAACTATGCAGTACAGCCACTGTAAGACTTTTATACCACCATACTTCAGCATTTCTGGTGGAATATCATCTACGCCTGCTGCCTTTCCACATTTCAAGCCTTTGATGGCTTTTTCTACTTCAAGTATGTATATGTAATCCTGACTGCATGCCTGGTCAGTGTTTTTTATCACTGTGCTGTCATCACTGCTTGTTTCATTTAGCAGTTTTTCGATTCATGTCACCTTTATCATCTCTAACTCCTTTTACAGCACTCTTTCCTCATTCCTAAGCTTCTTCAACAACCTCCGGAATATTTTGCCACCTTCTTGATATTTATTTTCTATATTCTTGCCAAAGTCCTCCCATGACTTTTGTTTAGCTAGTTTTACACACTGTTTAGCTTTCTTACATTTGTCTCTGTATTCTGTAAGAGTAAAAGCTAACTTATTTGCCAGGAACTTTTGATATGCTTTCTTCTTTTCCTTCACTGGCACTTTAACTTCCTGTGTCCACCAGGGAGTTCTGATTTTTTTATCCTTGCACACAACCTCACCACATGCCTCTCTGGCAGAATCAATCAATGTTTTCTTCAGAGTTTGCCACTGAATCTCCAAGGTTTGATTCCTGTTCTCAAACTCTTTCATTTTCTTTTCAATAATCTTTCTGTATTTTGTTGTTGTTATGACAGTTGCATATGTTATGGAATTCGGTTGAAGAGAATTAGCATTTCAACTCAAAAATTGTCGGTTCCATTTGTCTTTGGGTCATGTAATCTTTTGTTAATACTGCACCAATCAAGTTCATGTCTTCATAGCTGCCCTCTCCTGTAAAACAAAATTTAACTTGTACGTATTGTAACAATTAAAAAAAAGGCTGAATAATTTATACGCATATAAAAGGATATCACATGTAAATCGTTGACGTGCCAGCAAAATTCTCTGGCATGCCCCCTCTGGCACGCATGCCATAGGTTCGCCACCACTGCATTAGGAGATCATCAAACATCTATTTCTATTTGTCAGTGATCAACTGCTGTACGTGTTCTACAGAATTTTCCGTGAAAATGTTTTTCCAGATACCTGGCAAAAAGGCTATCTATTGGTATTCCCTTTCCTAAGCAAGGGAAGGATCTAAAATTCACAATCAATTATTGTGAATTTATTTACTAATTGCTTTGACCAGCTGCTTGTGCAAAATTCTAGGGGGGAAAAAAAGTTAATTTTTTATGGTACTGTACACCCACAGATGTGAGACCCTTCGACACTTCTGTGCATGTCAGAAAAAGGAGAATCCATTCCGATTATAGGGTAATCAGTCCTTCTTGTGGGATGAATTGTTTATTATTACACATCGGAAAATTAACTTTTCTTTTCTGAACTTTGAAGTTTTGAAAGTGGCAACTATTTTGCTTGTGTAACAGTTGGAAAATTTTATGTTTATGCACATGATTTCGCATGTTGGTAACGAATTCGTACATCGCCTAATTCATTTCTCCCCTTCAACATGAATTGACTCTTCTTGGCACCGAGCCAACAGAGGGTCTCGGATCTGTGGTCGGACAGTATCTGGAGAGAAACAACCTTTATCTCCCAGAACATTGTCTGGCTTCTGCAAATATCACTCAATAGTTGATCATCTAATATGACTGAAAGCATCCATTCAAGATGCCCTCTTCAAACGTTAGCACTCAGTATTGGTTTTCTTTATTTTGTGGAAGCATACAATACTGCTTCAAGATTTGGAATATTGAGATTTCAGAGGGAATCTCCCTTTCATTATCAAGAACTTTTTATCCAACTTAAGCTTGAAGTTCTGAATGGGAACCACTCTCTCTTGACTATAATCAAGAGGCGGGAGTTCTACATGGTTCAATTTCAAGTGGCATCATGCCTTTTGCAATCAAGTTTAGCTGAATACCAAACAATTTCCTCCAACTGTAAGTAATTCCCTGTATGTGGATGACTGTACCATTTTTTCTCATTCATATAATATGAAGATCATAGAAAGCTGGCTGCAGCATGTCATTGGCCATTTTTCAAAATGGGCACTAGCAAATGGGTTCAGATTTTCACAGCACAACATAGTTTCTGTACATTTTTGCTGCAGATATTGTCTTCATTCCAACCAAGAACTTAGACTAGGACAAAAACATAATCCCAATTGCACAAAATCTCAGTTTTCTCCCTCACATACTCCAGTTTCGAGAATGCTGTAAAGGAATGAACATTCTTCACACCTATCTTCCACCTCCTGAGGGTGCTAGCAGATGTTCTTTGCTCAGATTATACCATGCATTGATTAGATCAAGACCTTGATTATGGGTTCCAAATCTATGCTGCTGCCAGAGAGAGAGAGAGAGAGCACCCTGCATTGGTTAGGCGCTATCCACCATCAAGCCATTAGAATTTCTACTAGAGTATTATGAACATCAGTGATCCCTAATTTTTGTGTTGAGGCAAATGAGCCATTCATGTTGCTTCAGTGCAACAGCTGTCTCTATTATACACTACCAATATAAAATCCCTCTCAATCCATCCAATGTCACTAGCCAGATGTGATATGTTCCTTTGGTTTGCAAATAAAAGCACTCTTATAAGCTCTAGTTATTATGTTAGACAATGTTTCTTGTATAGCAAGACCTGTTGAGTTTCTATAATTAAACATTAACACATGTGCCACAGTAAAAAATAATATTTAGTTTATAAATATTTCATCTTATATATTCTAAGGTATCATCAGATAAGAACAACAGTAAAGAATTTGAACAATAAAACAGTACAGCACGTGTACCAAATTTGAATCCCTCTGTACCAGTAGTTGGGCATTTGTTAAGTGAAAACTATTTGAGTTAAATGATAATTAAATTAATTATTATGATACAATCTATTTAACACAGTTGAATATATTGAATATTACAATTTCCCTAACTTTTGTGATAGTAAGGCAGTTGTTATGATTAAGGTTTGGTATTCCCAGATATGAATAGCTTTTCATATCTGTGTAAAAGCTTTATGTTTTCCCATTGAATTCTATGGTTTGTATTTTCAATTCCATGCTATGCCAGGCTTGATTTGTGCAGTTTGATCAGTTGGATATTATCATGATGTTCAGATATACATTTATGGACTGATCTTTCTGTTTGCTCGTAGTATGACAAATTGCACAAACACGGAACTTGGTATACTTCAAGTAGCATTGAAGAGAGTAACAGATTATGAATTTGATTAATGGGTTTGAAGGTAGCGATAAGTTGGTATTTATTCATAATCTTTACTACTCTTTCAGAGATAACTGAATATAGGAGCCCAGTGTAATTTTACTTCTTCTCTTGGATGTTGTCACGGAGTGTTAACTATTTTTTGTGTTATTCTTGGGTTGAATCCATTTAGTAGAGCTGTTTAATGGTTTCCAATTCCTGTTTGAATAGTCCTTTTGAGAACAAATCCTGTGTGCTCTAGTCACTAAGGATTTGATATTTCTGAGATGGGTGGTGTGCTAATGTATTGTGAATATAGTGTCCTGTAAAGGTCAGTTTTCAGTAGGCAGAAGTAGAATGTGATCCATCAGAGTTATGAAGAGGATTCTTACACTTCTACACCCAAGGATTACTACAATAGAGGCAGTTCCCATACATTTTGGACATTTGTGGATCTATCATTAGAATCTTGATTTGCCTTATACAGTAGTATGAGGCAAATCAAGAGATACAACTACTGTGTTCGAGTAAAACTTTTTAGTTTAATGTAAACCAAAATATACACTCAACGTTTCAACCTTCATATTAAAGTAATCTTCTGGAGTATATATATATATATATATATATATATATATATATATATATATATATATATATATATATATATATATGTATGTATGTATATATATATATATGTATGTATATATATACACATAGCAGTAGATGGCATTGGTGTAGATGATGAATGTAGTTGAGTGGTGGTGACGGAGAGTTGTGGAGTAGGTGCCCTCCCTTGTCTAGTCCTTGGACTCCCTGGAGGTGCTATGTAATAATAATAGATAAACTTTTGCCTTTATCTCTACTAGCTGGTGTTGACCAGATTCCTCAAGTGTGTAAACCGTTTGAGTAATCTGGTAAATCTATGGAAAAAAAATTAGTGAACATAGTGCTATATTGTGTACCTTAAATCTCAAATGTTAAATCAAACAATACTGTATTATAACAAAAATGACAAGCCAAATGGCTATTTTTTTCTGGCGAGATTGATAAGTTAAGGGGGATAAAAATCCCTTATTGTTTTTCAGCCAGTAAGCGAAACTACGATCTGAACTTTCAAGCCGACGAACTGTCGGCAGATCCAAGCGTAAGTGACCACTTGGTAGTGCCACACCACTTACGCTTGGATCCGCCGACAGTTCATTGGCTTGAAACGTTCAGATTGTAGTTTTCGATCTTAGTTTCGCTTACTGGCTGAACAACAATAAGGGATTTTTATCCCCCTTAACTTAACCAACCAAACAATACTGTGTTGTGTGAGATTTAACACAAGTTCAGAGGCCTTGTTACACTGTCCAAAATTAAAATTGGAATGTTGTCTTTTTCTCTCCATTCAAAAAAAAAGCTTTGAATATTCATTCTCATCCTATGTAAATATCAAAAAATATTATTTGACAAAACATTATAACACCTTGCTGTTATGGCTTAACTGATTTTTGTATTTGTTTTGTTCTGTCTCTCTATAAATTGCTTCTACACTGGTGATCTAATGTTAGTTTTGTACAAAATATTTGTTTCTAATTTTCAATAAAGTTAAATATTGTGTCTAGCATGTTTGACTCTCAACATTTATTGCCCTGTATTATGTACCATTTCAAGTGTAGCATTTTGAACAGCTTTTCTCTGGTCATTTTGTCATAAGCCTGTTCTAGATATGCACTTCTTAAATACAGATTGCAATTATTCCCATAAACGTAATGCATATTCTTAAAGTGAAGTCTGATCTTGACAACCTCTATTTATTTTGAACCTATCTTGATCTTCTCTAAGTTTCTCATGAACAATTTTTCTTGATCAGATATGCTTGCATAATTCTTACCTGAAAAACTAAGGAGAGAAAGTTCATAATTTTCATGTTGTTTTATTTACCTTTTTATAGATGGATGCACTGCAGCCACAGTAAAACGTTTTTTATATCTCCATGTTTGAACATTCCAGATGAATATCATCTACTCCAGCTACTTTTCTTCACTTCATATTTTGCTAGCTTTTTTTTTTCTCAATATTGACAGCATTTCTCTTCAACATTTTCTACCACTGTTTTACTTTTTGTTTCAAAGTAATTAGTGCATGCATCTAGAAGAATATATGTATTTTCAGTTTTTAATATCACATCTGATTCCTTTTATGGTATTCTCTCTGTTTCAGAGGTTTTTGAAAAGTATCACAACCATTTTTCCACTTTTGCAATATTTATTTTTCTTACTCTTAATGTCTTCCCATGGCTTTTGTTCTTCTGAGGTTTATGATATACAGGGTGTTCGGGATAAATTTGACAGTTTCGTAAGGAAAAAGAAAATCTTCTTTGTATCTATTAAATTTAATGAATTGACAAAAAAACATTACAGGCAGAGTTAATTACAATACTATCAACAAGATTTACTCAAAATAACCACCATTAGCATCGATCACAGCTTCAATTCTGCTTCGGAACCTCGAACAAGCTGATGCTACAGTCTCCCTGGGAAGGGCCGCAAAAACTGTTTTAATTTTATCCATTAACTGGGCTTTTGTATTACTGGAAGTGCGATTGGTGTCTTTTTCAACTGCGCCCCATACAAAATAATCCATGGGGTTAAGGTCTGGGGAGTTTGGAGGCCAAACATTTGGACTGGTGAAGTCGTAGAAATTTTCAGACAACCATTTTTGACTTTTCCCAGAGGTGTGGCAAGGGGCCGAATCCTGCTGCCATACATACGGCCTACCATTGGCTACCCTTGTTATCCAGGGCTTGACTACAGTTAGCAACTCCACGAACAAAGCCCGAATTCCAATGCCAGGGTTCTTCAACACCTGTTCCTGCAGATTTGCGAGGAATTCTGCTGTACGAACGCAATCAGATCGTCTGCTAGGGATCTTTCTTCTTGCTACATCCTCGTAGTCACCATTGCAAGTCTCTAGTTCATGCCTGATTGTTTTTACTGTATTCAGGGAGCATTGGGCAGCAGTCGTAATATCCTTATTTTGATGGCGGGCACGAATCATCATGATACAAGTTATTCTCTTCCATGATTCAGGTGGGTTCCAGCTATCCATCCTTTCTGACATCTTGTATGTGAATGAAGAAGGGTCCAAACTTTTAAATAAAGAGAAGTGTGTGTTAATACATGTAACTTACGGAAAAATATAATTAATTATAAATATGTCAAATTTATCCCGAACACCCTGTATATATATACAGGGTGTTCGGGATAAATTTGACATATTTATAATTAATTATATTTTTCCGTAAGTTACATGTATTAACACACACTACAGGGTGTTCGGGATAAATTTGACATATTTATAATTAATTATATTTTTCCGTAAGTTACATGTATTAACACACACTTCTCTTTATTTAAAAGTTTGGACCCTTCTTCATTCACATACAAGATGTCAGAAAGGATGGATAGCTGGAACCCACCTGAATCATGGAAGAGAATAACTTGTATCATGATGATTCGTGCCCGCCATCAAAATAAGGATATTACGACTGCTGCCCAATGCTCCCTGAATACAGTAAAAACAATCAGGCATGAACTAGAGACTTGCAATGGTGACTACGAGGATGTAGCAAGAAGAAAGATCCCTAGCAGACGATCTGATTGCGTTCGTACAGCAGAATTCCTCGCAAATCTGCAGGAACAGGTGTTGAAGAACCCTGGCATTGGAATTCGGGCTTTGTTCGTGGAGTTGCTAACTGTAGTCAAGCCCTGGATAACAAGGGTAGCCAATGGTAGGCCGTATGTATGGCAGCAGGATTCGGCTCCTTGCCACACCTCTGGGAAAAGTCAAAAATGGTTGTCTGAAAATTTCTACGACTTCACCAGTCCAAATGTTTGGTCTCCAAACTCCCCAGACCTTAACCCCATGGATTATTTTGTATGGGGCGCAGTTGAAAAAGACACCAATCGCACTTCCAGTAATACAAAAGCCCAGTTAATGGATAAAATTAAAACAGTTTTTGCGGCCCTTCCCAGGGAGACTGTAGCATCAGCTTGTTCGAGGTTCCGAAGCAGAATTGAAGCTGTGATCGATGCTAATGGTGGTTATTTTGAGTAAATCTTGTTGATAGTATTGTAATTAATTCTGCCTGTAATGTTTTTTTGTCAATTCATTAAATTTAATAGATACAAAGAAGATTTTCTTTTTCCTTACGAAACTGTCAATTTTATCCCGAACACCCTGTATATATATTTTTTTCTGAATCCATTGTGACGTTCTTGCTAGAAAGTGTTGATGCGATGTTCTGAATTCCAGCAGGCATTTTCCATATTTATTACCATTGATGTTTTCTCCATTTTCCAAAACATTTTCATAGGTTAGGATTTATTTCCTCCATCACTGCTAAAATATTTGTTCTTCATGAAGAACCATCTTCTTGTTTTTCAGTTTCCCTTTCTGTTGATTGTAAAAATTCTTCTTTCCCGCTAAAACTCTGTTCAGAATTATAAACATGTCTCATTTACTTTTTCATTAAAAAATGTTTTGTTTTATTAAACTTTGCCTGCCATTAAATTTCTTCTTCCTTTTCCCCTCTTTTACCTTGCAGTGTTGAGGGTTTTCTATTCATTTAACTCCAACCGTACACAAGGATATTAGCCCTATGCCTCCCAGTGTATCCTATCCTATACCTGTAGAAGTGTTGAATTCTCAAGGTCATTTAGCCTGTTTGTGGGATGAAAAACACAAGGTAAACTGGGGAGAAAAACCCTGCAGTCCATGCCCAAGATTGGCTAACTTAGCTATGTCTGAGACATCAGCAACGGGAATCGAACCCAGGACCCTTCTTTCCTAGGCATGTGGTTGCGAGACGCATAGCCACTTGACTAGCCATGTGGATGCCATTAAATTTAAAAAAAAAAAACAGAAAGAAATTAAGTTTTATGTTTAATATATCATAGTTACTCCTTTCTCTTATCATTATGTTGTCTGCTTAGGTTAATTATTTCTATTTGCTTTTCATAGTGTTTGTCCTCAATTCTGCTGAGTTTGTGGGTGTTCCAGTATAACAGCCAACACTTATGCTGGTATTACATCCATTCATGTTTGTTTCTGTTGTTTAAGCCAATACAAAAGCAAGAAACTACAAAACTAAATATAAAATGTGGGTTTCATATTGTATAGATGTTATTGGTTTTTGTTTTAGGTATATATTTCTCTGTTCACTCAATAAATGCAATCAATAAAGCATTATTTGAAAATGTAGGTATTATTTATTTATTAAGTAATTATATGCAATTTCATGTATAAAATTTTATGCAAAAAAAAAAAAAAAAAACTGCTGTTTTTATTTCTGTTTGTCACATATGTATTCATGATTGTAGCTTGGTTTCTCTCATTCATCATCATCTTGATATGTACCCTAAAAGTGTGTTCAGGTGTTCAGGCTGCCACTATGATAGCATGACATGATTAAATTTACATTGTTATTAATCTCCTATCAACAAATTTCTTCTAAATTGGTATATTACTTGTCAGCACTTCAATACTGTCGAATCTAACATTTTGATCTTCTCAGTCACTTCTGACTGAATCAATATCCACCTCAATCTTGGCCTTCCTCTGGATCTCTTTCCTGCCATCTTGGCATCAGACATATGTTTTGCTAACCTTTCCTCTCCCATTCTGTTTAAGCAGCCAATACCACCTTTGATTAGCTTTGCTTGCACATTCTTGAATGCTAACAATGTCAAGATCCTTTCTAACATCTTCATTTGTAATATGATTCTGCCATTGATGCAATCTGTAGTCTCTAGTCTTTGATCAAGACCTTTATTTCTAACCAAACTCTCAGATCTATAACTTAAAACTGGTTTGAACACTGTCTTGTATACTGCTAGTTTGGTGTTTTGACTAATTTCTCTCTTATTTCATATAAATTTATTCAGCTGGCTACCCACTTACTGGTTTTGCTTACTCTGTTGTCTATTTCCAGATTTAACCTGCCATCTTTACTAAATCTGTACCTAAATACCTGAAATATTTTACTTGTTCTATAGGATCTCCATTCAGAATTCAGCTAAAGTTTTCTATGCTCCTGCCTATTTTCATAGTTTTTGGCCTTTTTTGCTGATTTTTGTGCGAAATTTGTTACAGCTGTTCCAATTATCTGGAATTTGACCCTTGATCAGGCCATTAGCTGCTGTAAAACTTTTATACCTCCATATTTGACTGATTTAAAAGAAAATTTTCAGTATTCAGCAGTCAGCTGAATTTTCATTTTCAGCAGTCATTAATAAGGTGAACTTTGGATACAGCACTATCATAATATACTACTATCCCTTGAGGATATCACATATTTGACGATGATATTTGAGCATTTCTGGTTGAATATCATCTACCTCCAGCTGTGTTTTCACATTTCAATCATTTCATTGCTCTTTCTGCCTCAAGTATTGCTATGTACTAATACTTACATTCTTCTTTAATATTTTTTACCCCACCATTCTGTCTCTTGTTTTATTCAATCATGCAGTGTAATTGATTTCCCAGCATAGGACTTATGCAGTTACATGTTGCATTTGTAGGAGCAGAAAGATAGAAAATAATTAGTCATAATCGATTTATTTATTTATTTTTTTTTCAGGATTGTTATTTTTATGAGTGTTTTCTTGTAAGTTGTTTGCTTCTTTGATTACGTTTAAAAGCTGTTATTTATTTTTCTTGTTTTTTCTTATAAGTGTACTCTATCGTACATTATGGTATTGATCTGTAGAACAGTACAATGATGAGCCTATGATTGCAACTGAGTGTACAGGTGGAATGGTGTTGTGTGGAGTAAGTTTGATGGACAGAAGGATTATATAAGGCATGTGGTTTGCATTTGAATGGATTTGGAGTTAGGAGTATTATTGAATGAGAGTTTTGAATACAGAGTCAGGGAGACTAGAATATTATGGGGATGGGTGTACAGGTGAGTGTCGGTCAGCCTTAGATGTAAGTGTGAGAGAGATCACATGATGATGAATGCCACTCCATAGATTCATAATGTTAGTGACACAATCAACACAATAAACAAGGGAGGTTATGGGATGAAGAAGATATTGCACTTTATGCATACTAATACCAGAAGTATTGAGAAGAAAGAGAGGAGTTTTTGGCATTGGAAGATTCAACTTGACCAAAAGTAACAGGCATTAATGAGACATGGTTGATGGAGAATGATATTGGGATAAAATGCAAGGGATATTATTTTCAAAGAGAACAGAATGGGAAGAGGAGTTCTGATATTGATAGCAGAATTAAGCTCATGTATTGAGACTTATGTGCTGGGAGGACGTCATGTTGGAGGTTTAATGGAATATTTACAGCACTAGGAAAGGATTAAAAACTAATTTTAATGCCTCCAAAATTTCAGCTCTGTCACCGAGATGTCTTCAGGGATTACAAATAACTCTTATAACACACACTCAAATACGACACAATACTAATTGAAACACTTGGGTGACTTTAAAGTCCTATCTATGGATGTTTGTATATTGCCTTGGATGTAAAGTGGGACCTCTGATAATTAATGTTTCCCAAACTTTGGGAAGTTTTGTGCAACCATATTTATTTAAATTTGGTTGATTTCTGAGTGCTGCTGCAGATTCTAAAAACAGTCTTTCTTTTTTGAATTTACTATGGTGGAGCATGTTTTTTTTTCAAGAGATCCTGTGTGTTGTATCCAAAACATGGTCTGCAAGGCCAGATTCACCATAGTTGTGATTGCAAATGTATGATTTGTGCTCTCCTAAACAGATGGTTGCTGATTTACCAGTCTGTCTGAAGTAAGCCAGCTTGCAGGAACAGGGTACTTTATATACTCGAGGCACTGAGAGAGGAGAGAGCTGATCTTTAGTGGAATGGATAAGGGTAGTAAGCTTTATGATGGGGCTTAAAATTGTGTAGAGGTTGTGCTTTTTTTAAGGACTTAGTTATTTTTTCTGATATGTTAAAGATGTAGGGAATGGTGATGGCATTTCTGAAATCATTCTAAAGAGATGGCTGGGAAATGGGGGAGAAACTGATTATTATTTTAATTCTATAATCGCTGTAGCTATTGGAAAGGAAGGTGTTGTGTATGTGGTTGAATTCAGTTGAAAGGAAGTTTCTACTGTAACAAAGATTGTGGGCTCTATTGGTTAGAGTTTTAATAATGCCATATTGTTGAGAGGGATGGTGGTGGTGGGAGAGTTTGTGAATGTATCTGCCTGTGTGAGTGGGTTTTCTATATACAATGAAGGAAAGGTTACCATTAGGAAGGCATGTTATTAAGGTGTTTAGGAAGGGTAAACTGTTATTTTCCTTTTCCATCGGAAACTGGATTGTTAGATGTAGGCTATTAATGTGACTGAGGAAGGAGTCTAATGTGTCTGGGCCATGAGACCAAATAGAGGTCACGTCATCTACATATCTTGGGCAGATAGAAGGTTTGAGAGGGGCTGGGTGTATGTGGGAGTGGGTTTTCTATATACAATGAAGGAAAGGTTACCATTAGGAAGGCATGTTACTAAGGTGTTTAGGAAGGGTAAACTGTTATTTTCCTTTTCCATCGGAAACTGGATTGTTAGATGTAGGCTATTAATGTGACTGAGGAAGGAGTCTAATGTGTCTGGGCCATGAGACCAAATAGAGGTCACGTCATCTACATATCTTGGGCAGATAGAAGGTTTGAGAGGGGCTGGGTGTATGGCTCGTTTTTCACAATTTTCCATGTAAAAATTGGTAGGGGGGGGGACCATAGCAGTCCCCTCTATCTGCTTGTAAATTTTGTTCTTCCAAGAAAAATAACTTGAAAAGGAAAAGAGATCTAAGATATTAGACGGAAAAACGTTTTTTAAGAGTGTTAAGGTGTCATTTAGATGCCAATGTTACTATTGATGTTCTGCTTTTTAATAACTAATTGCAAATTAGAACTGATGTAAACACTGATAGTTACAGAAATAATACTGGCTGCCACTCAGTTTGATTTCATATAATATCACAGAATATCCACAGAATTTAGAGTTAGACATGGTGATTTTTAAAATGTTTGTTATCCCACAATTCTTGAATGAGTCTTCGATAGTGCAGTTTTTTTCTCTCTATGTAAGGCTATGTTTCTTTGTTTCTTTTTCAATCATATGGTCACCACTAAATCCATTAGGAATCCACTTCCATTGTAATAGCTAAAGATGGACATATTATTATTACTACTACATAACACCTCCAGGGAGGAGGTGTTATGTAGTAGTAACTACCTTTATAATCTACCGCCGACCACGGCCACTATTTTCACAGACAATCACAAACATCCATGCCCACGGCGGGATTCAACCTGCAGCCTTTTAGCTGGAGAGCACATATGCTAACCACTCGGCCAATCAGGCCGGCATATATCAATATGTATCATATATCAATATATCAGATTACAGTAGCCGAATTGTTCTCTTATGTAAGGATTTTCAAAACAAGTAGCAAGAACTCTATACTGATAATTTACTTTCTAATTTAAGAAATAGTTTCTTTTGGCATTCAACAATGACAGGTGACAGCTTGAATACATGAATGCATTTCATGATTACCAAGTAAAATGTACAGAAGCAGATTTTATAAAGAAAGACTGTACAATCCATTGAAGATCTTATCATATCTATTCCTAATTAAAATAACTTAACTTTATAAGAACCTTCCACAAAATTACATGAAATTAATAACAAGATGTGGCATATTCCTTTTCCTTTATTCTCTAATATTGCAATACTAACTGAATATTAAAAAAAAAACTGGCATAACACGCAGATTTCTCTTTCTCTTAGTGCCTAGCAATATTTTTAAACGAATTTTAGTAATAGTCCGCTACTGTATTTGCTGCTAGTGTGAAGTCTATGATTAGAATATTTGCATGAGTAAAAATAATTTTCAGAACTTCATATTAGGCTTTTGTTGTTGTTGAACAGTTTTAATAAGAAGTAAATGCTCCAATTTTTACCTAATTTTAAATGTTCACATTGTTCTATATATATATATATATATATATATATATATATATATATATTTTAGGTGATGAGCGATACGCTGGTTAATGTTGTCCCTCCAGAAGTTGGATTTCCTTTGCATCAATCAGTTATGGCAAAAGTGATCAAGATAGAAAATGACAAAAAAAAGTTAGAATTCTCTGTTAAATTATCAGATGTATATTTTGGCGAGATAGAACCAAGTCTGGATCTCCTGCAAAATTATATGACAGATTGGATGAGGATTACATATCACTATAGTAAACAGGAAGGTGAAGCATATTTTATTATTATTTTTTTTCCATTATAGGTTGTAAATTAATTCCCTTCCCATTCTCAGATATAATGTTGTAATATACAGTAATCTTTCAGGTTGACATGCATAATGTATTCAAGGATCAGTTAACTGAGCATTTTGTTATTTCAAAATCAGATAATTGAGAAAGTACTGTATTTTTTTCTGTGTTATTATTTAATAACTAGATGGATATTAAATGTTATTTAACTTAATAATTTTATATTTGCAAGATCTCTGCTATTATTTGAAATCTCTATAAGAGACCAACTGTTATGATTTACATTAAAACTTATCATTGGTTTTGAACGAAAGACTGATAAGGATGCTAGTTCCATTTACTGGATGTAATGAATTATTCTTTAGACACAATTAAAATCACCAGTACCTATAGGTGAAGTCGGTTGGGCAAGCCACTTAGCTGACAAGCAATGTTATAAATAGATCACAAATAAAAAATAATCATCTATAACAATGAGATTGGCATTGTTATGTACAGATTACTAATGTTCAAAATGTTTATGAGGATTTTTGAACATTGGTAATTTATATACAACAGAAATTGTTAATGCTGAAGGAAACTATAATAGGACTTTAAAAGGACTTTATTGGATGCAGATAAGTAGAATGGAAAAGATTCAGACAAATGCAGATAACAGTATATTTATAATTATTTGAATATAGATATAAGTATATTGAGGCAGCGTACGAGTGGCAGATGATTATTTGAACTGAGTAAAAAGGTAAGCAATTTTTTGGAATATAGCTAATAATATGATATGCAATTAGGTGGCATATTGTGTGTATACCATGGTTAATAGTGCTCCTGAAGGATAAGTGCTTTTTTCATATATTAGTTAATAATATTACGTTACCATATTTCAGTTTTTGTTTTAAACAGGTCTGTGATTGACTGAGTTATTTAGTTTGTAAATACATATTGTATTTTTTTGTTTAAATACTATATTGTCAGTATGGCACCAATCCATTGTATAACAATAGTGGCAAAGATCACGTTGTCAGGTGTGAATATGCAGTATATATGTTGCAAAAATTAAAGGTGACAAGAGCTGAGCAAATGTTAATAGAGTGGACAGTATCAACAGTAGAATGGAAAATGTTGGAATTAATGTCAAATGTGCAGCCATGGAAATAAAGGAGAAAGAAATGGATGTAAATAAAAAAATAGTATGCTTGAATCTTATCCTTCACAGGGCAAAGCACAAAATTGAAAAATTGAAGAAGTGGCAAGAGATTAGGAGGGCTGAGAAGAGGAAGAAGCAGGTTGTCCAAAGTAATAATAAAGACCAAGTGAACAAATGAGAAAAACAGGTTATATGGAAACTCAGTGATCAAGGGGGTGCTTAATGAAAGTATAACAAAATCGTGTTTCCCTGGTGCAAAAATTCATGATATTAGTCACGCCATCTGGATGCAAAAGGGTAAGGCGAAAGAACTGATTCTCTTGGTTGGCACAAATGATTGTAAATCTTCTTCTACTATGTTAGAGGCGAACCGAGGAGGGTGTTGTTAGCAAATGAATCAATATATAGGTTGTGCAGAAGGAATGATGTAAGATCCATGGTCCATGTTTGATGGAAAGAAGGATTTGTATAATGCTGATGGACTGCATCTAAATGGTTTTGGTGTTAGGTGTCTAGAGAGAGCTTTGTTCACTGAGCATTCTGAAGTGCATATTCAGGAAAACCTATGTAATTAGGGTGGAATTAGGAGAGCTTGTGTGAAGGCACCCATGAGGCGAATAAGTGTAAGAATGACCAAGTATGGAATCTAGTTTCTCAAGCAAAAATATTGAATAGGGTAGTAAATTCGGGAAGTAACGGTGGGTGAGGGCCAAAAAAGATTTATGGTATTGGTTAGTGCAACCTTGTCAAAAGTTATAGGCATTAGTGAGACTTTGCTAACAGCAGATGATGTGATTACAGGGATAGAATGTGAAGGGTTTAGTATTTTCAGGGAAGATACGATGGGGGGAGAGGTACTGCTTCTGATTGCAGATGAATTGCAGCCAAAAAGAATAGGAGATAGGTGTGTGTGTGTGTGTGTGGGATGGGGGTGAGGGGTGCTCATTAGCAGTCTGGTGTGAGATCAAGGCCAGTAAGACAAAATATACAGTTGGTTGTTGCTTTAGGCTTGTGGGGTTCTCACTCATGATATGGAAGACATGCACCTGAAAATTAGTACAATGAGTACATGCCAAGCGATTATTATGAGGGACTTCAACTATGGAGATAAAGCCTGGAAGGAAGTAGGAAATGGAATTTATACACCTACCGAGAGATCATACTTGAGGCAGCATGTGATTGAGGGGACTAAGAGGTGTGAGAGTATTGAATCAGGTCATAGGATCAGAAGAGCTATCCATAACCAAGGTGGCAACATTGCCTCCAATTGGCAAAAGTGACCATGTGGTCTTGAATTGGGATTTGGTTAAACATGAAGAATATTCTGTCAAGAAAGTGTATATGTGGAACTACAAGGCAGGTGATTATGACAAGCTTAGGAGGAAGCTTAAATTTGTGTAATGGCATAAATCACTGCAAGGGAAAGATGTTAGTAGTACAAGGGAGATAGTTAAGGGTCATCTCGTCTAGAGGAAGCAATGTTATATTGTATACCTAAGGTAAGGAGGGCTAATCAGTTAGGATTTAGGTGGACGAGTAATATCATTAAGCATGATCTGCAGAAGAAAAATGCTGTGGAGGATATATAAGGAGAAAGGTGACCAGCAAACTCATTAACAATAGGAGGCTCATGCAAGAAAGGTGACCAGAATGGCAAGGAAGGAAAAAATCAGATTATGAGAAAAAAACTCGCCAAGCAGGCCAAAGGAATTCTCAAAGAGTTCTTTCATTACGTGACAAGTGAGAGGAAAAATGACTATGGAAGATTAACTGTAATGAGTGATATTGGTCACAAGGTGACAGAAGCAGATAAAATAGTTGAGTTACTGAGTGACCTCTTAGCAACAGTATATCATCCAAGTGAGGTTAATGCTGTAATATGTGTGAGAGACACCACAAATGTGGCAACAGGGGTGGATGAATTGGAGATTCTTAGGATATTGCAGAAATCTCAATGTAAATACTGCTTGTGGGATTAGATAAGACATCAGTGTGGATTTTGTGAGAATGTGCAAGAGAAGGGCAATGCCCCTGAATAGGCTCTTTACTTTAAGTCAGCTCTGGTAGAGTTCCAAGGGAGTGAAAAGAGGACACAATAATTTTCTTGCATAAGGGAGTTTCTAAGATTGCACAACATATTATAGACCTATCAGCATCTCAGGTGTGGTGATAAAAGTACTGGAAAAATGAATCAAAAAGAGAATTCAAGAATGAGTGGATAAGAATGTGATACTTTATGAGGGGTAACATGGCTTTGTGAAGATTCAGTCATGCCTTAGTAATTTACTGACTTTTTTATAATAGAGTAACAACTGAGTTTGATAAAGGAAATGGCTACATGATTCGGCTGGATTTTGCAAAGGCATTTGACAGAATACTACATGGAACTCTGTTACGCAAATTAGAACAAATTGGGATGGATATGACACTGGTTATGTGGATAAGAGGGTGGCTGCTGGACAGATATCAAAACGTGGTATATGGAGATGTAGAATCAAGGCAAAAACAGGTGAATAGTGGTGTGCCTGCAAGGTTCAGTGCTGGGACCACTACTGTTTAATTTGTACATCAATGATATAGGAATTAACCTGAAAGGAAATATTCGATTGTTTGCTGGTGATGCAAAATTAGGTAGAGTAATAGTTAATGAGGGCAATATGTAGAGCTTGCAGGGTGATTTAAATTGGCTGTCAAGTTATGCATTTTCGGATAAATAGATTACAAGCTATGTACCACATTGATGGATCTGTACTCGAGGAAGTAGATGAAGTTAGAGATTTATCGTTGATTCTAGACAGACAGTTAAAGTTTAGAGGACACATTACTAAGGTAGCCCATAAGATTACTTGGCTATTAAAGAACACACTAACAAGTAGAAATAAGCAAGCTGTTATTCCTCTTTATAAGGCCTTGATACATCCTCATCTAAATTACTGTGCTCAGGTCTGGTCTCCTGGTTTCTTGGGAATGGGGAAAGGAGTGGAGAGGATTCAGAGGTTAAATACCAAGATGGTGACTGGTCTGTGGAATGTGTTCCCTATGAGGATAGATTGAGGGTGTGTGGATTGCAGACATTGGTTGATAGGAGAAAAAAAGAGAATATGATAGAAACATTTAAGTTGCTTAAAGGGTTTTATAGGATTGATACAGGGGAAAATGTTTCAGCACTCAGCTAGAAGGGCCAGAACAAGAGGTCATCCCTGGAAGTTGAATAAGGATGTGGCCAGTAGGAGAGTGAGGACTAGATTTTTTGTTTGAAGAGTTGTGAATGAGTGGAATGGGTTGCCTGAGTCAGTTTTGAGTGTATTGTCTGTTAGTGGGTTCAAGGTAAGGTTTGATAGATGAAAGAAATGGATCATGAAAGAAATAGTGCATTTATATATAGTATTTCATAGGATAAAGCATTTATGTATAGTATTTCATAGGACAAAATCAACCGAAAATGGACTTGGAGAAGTCCAAATGGACAAACTTACAATGAAATAGACTTTCATCCTCTCCAACAGAAGATATATAATAAATAATACCGAAGTGCTTAATAGATTTAATACAGGAAGTGACCACAGACTAGTAAGGGCAAAAGTATGGATCAACAAAAAATGGGAATGGAATATGCTCATAAGAAAAAAGTCCAATTTAGTGAATCTGCAAAACCTCTACCACAATAAAAGCTGTTATAGAGAATCACTCAAAAATGAACTAAAAAAGTTAAACACAGCTACTATTATCGATGATACTAATGAAATATTAACAAAATCTATCTTGAATTGTGCACTAGAAATAGGAGGTGTAAAAAGGCACCAAAGAGTGGAATAACTAAGACAGGAATCTTAGATCTGATGAAGAAAAGAAGAGATATGAAAAGAGATTTGAATGACACCAATAAA
Organism: Typopeltis vanoorti; assembly: GCF_054136105.1. NCBI lineage: Eukaryota > Metazoa > Arthropoda > Arachnida > Uropygi > Thelyphonidae > Typopeltis > Typopeltis vanoorti. The sequence continues at coordinate 28,259,844 of NC_143553.1, forward strand.
ATAGAGTATGTGGAAATTTGTAAAACTATATGTAAAAGGATGAAATATGAACTTAGATCGTATAATACTAGGAAAATTAAAGAAACAATAGAAAGCAATAGTAATATGAAGGTCCTAAGACGAACATTATCAGTTGAAAAAAAGGAAATAGCTGCTGTAAGAGGAAAAAATGGTGAACTTATAAAAAAAAATAGAGATGCAATAATCAAAAGAATTCAGGAATTTTATACCGAACTCTATGAAGACAAAGACTGGGACATCCAAGAATCATCTGTGGATAACTTGAGTGAGGAAGAACATGATGCCCTGAGATCTTACAAGGTGAAGTGGAAATGGCACTGCGGGAAATGAAGAATCCCAATACAAAAAGGCATCCGACAAGGTGACACCATATTTCCCAAATTATTTACAGCTGCACTAGAGGAAGTCTTTAGAAGTCTTGATTGGGAAACAAAAGGAATAAACATAAATGGAGAAATGCTGCATCATCTGAAATTTGCAGATGATATTGTGCTAATAGCAGATAATCTTGAAGATCTGGAAGAAAGGTTAAATCAGCTAAATGAAGCTCCAGAGTAATTGGATTAAAAATAAATAGAGAAAAAATAAAAATAATGATGAATAAATATATTAACCATAGAACTGTCAAAGTTGAAAACCATGAAATAGAACAAGTTACTTCATATGTACATTTGGTCCAATTGTTATCCTTTGAGGAGTGACAAAGAAAAGAGATTGAATGAAGAATTCACCTTGGATGGATGGCTTATAGGAAAATGAGAGACATATTCAGAAATGACATCCCTATGCGTCTAAAAAGGAAAGCTTTCGACTAGTGCATACTTCCTGTCCTAACATATGGAGTAGAAACATGGACTTTAACAGAAGCCCTAAACAAAAAGCTGAGAACAACACAATATTGCATGGAAAGAAGTATCCTAAAAAGAACATTAAGAGATAGGAAGACAAATACCTGGATTAGATCTCAAACAGGTGTCATGGATATTGTAAAATACATTAAACAGGCTAAGTGGAGATGGGCTGGCCATATTGCCAGATGCAGTGATGGGAGATGGACTAGAAAAACAACAGAGTGGAGACCAATGGATGGAGCAAGACAAAGAGGAAGACTGAGAAGAAGGTGGAGGGAGGCAGGAGTGAGATGGATGGAAGAGGCAGAAAACTGAGTGATCTGTAAAATCAAGGGGGAGACCTTTGTCCAGCAGTGGACAGAACCAAAAGGTTGAAGAAGAAGAGGAGGAGGACAAAGCATGAGCTTAAATGATTGCAGAAGGCTCTAGTAAGTGATAGAGCTGAGAAGAGAAAAAAAGAGGTGAGAAATGACAAAAAGAATATATGACAAAGAAATAGAAGAAGAATAAGAAGAAAGTTTTTTTTTCCCCCTTCTTTTAAAAAAGAAGTTGTTCTGTCTGTGAAGTAGTCATGATCTGTTTCTCCTAACAATGTACTCTATCCTCATTCAGATCATGGTCTATATAAATGTACCATGTGTCTGTAAATGCTTAATTCAGACAAAATTGAACACTTGTTAACTTCTATGTTTAAGAACATAAGAAATTCATACATTACAACCATTATGATAACCCATCATGTACCTTTTTAATGAGGTCAGATACAAGAAAACTACAATCCTGTGTAGAAAATATGAAAGGCTGTATTAAGTTACCCAAAATTTGGCAGACTAATATTAAGATATTTACCATAATGGTCTGGGCTGCTTCTATCTCTAATCAAAAAGCTTGCATGAAATAAGCTTACTTATACCATTACTGTATGAATTTCTCTAATATGTACCTTGTGGTATTACCTGAGTGGTCTTTCAGACAATCATTGAAGCTCAACTAGTTAATATTAGTACTTTTCCACTCCTTCATTAACATCATTAGTTAATACAAAACCCTGTATAACATATATATATTTTTTAATTGCTATGTATTTACGAGGGTGATCTGAAAAGTTCTCAGCACAACAATGAAAAAATGAATTTATATTTTCAAAATTATTTTTATTTTTCAACATAATCTCCCTTAAGACTTTAATCATTTATTCCAGTGATGCTCCAGCACCATTATCCAGTCCCTGTAGTGATTCTCAGTAAGATCTGCAAAATACCCCTCTACAGCTGCAATCACCTTTTGATTTGAATAAAAATACTGAGGGGGTGCTTAAGGGTCAAAGCTGTATAATTGAGAGGAGATTTCCACATAGCCTTTAAAGGAATGCGGAAAACCGACCAGGGCTTCTAACCTAATGTCCAATCCTCATCTTCTCGTGGTGCACCCTGTTGGGTATCTACTTTGATACTGAACGAACGAGGATGGGCTGGCAATTTGGGATTTAGCCGACTAAATTGTATTCTTATTGGTTAAACCAAAATTAAAAATGATGGTACAACATGACAAAATTTCATGCCGGCTGGGACGTCGCCTGGTTAAACAAGGCCCCCGTTGTTTTCGCCAGGGAACCAGGGCGAACAGCAAAAAGTCAGCTACTAGAACAAATCTGAAAACAAACCTCAACTCAACATCACCAGAGTTAAAGATCGGTACTATCAACGTAAGAAGCCTGAATGGCAAAGAAATGGAGCTAGCTGAGGAATTAGATAAGTACCAGATCGACATAATAGGGGTGACTGAAACAAAAAAGACCAAAACTGGTGAGATCTTTCTGAGCAATAAATACAAAATGTTATATTCATAACATAAGATCTGTATTTAAGTTTTGTCGATTTGGAAAAGGCATATGACAAGGTGCCAAGAGAGAAGCTATTCAATATGCTGCGGTTATATGGTGTCAATGGGGCATTATATCAAGCAATACTTAGTCTTTATTTGAGTTGTGAGTCAGCAGTTAGAATTGAAGGAAGTACAGGAAGATGGTTTAATGTTAAATCTGGTGTGAGACAAGGATGTACATTATCCCATCTGTTATTCATTATCTATGTGGATCACATTATGAAGGAAAGTGGTATTAAACCTAATATCAAAATTGGAGATGTTAATGTCAGCTCTTTGCTTTATGCGGATGATGTTATACCTTTAAATAAATCCGCTACAAGTCTGCAAGATTCTCTGACTAAATTGAATAGCTGTTGTAATAGATATGGTATGAAGTTCAGCAATAAAAAGACAAAGACAATGAAAATAGGCAGAATCATTGAAAATGTCAACTGTGTTGTGAATGGAGAACCTGTGGAACAAGTAAAACATTTCAGCTACTTAGGCACAATTTTTACTGAAGATGGTAAACTAAATATAGAAATAGACAACAGAATCAGCAAAGCTGGTATGTCTGGAAGTCAATTGAATAAATTCATATGGAATAAGAAAGAAATTAGTCGGAACACTAAATTAGCTGTATACAAGACATTGTTCAAACCAATTTTAACTTATGGATCTGAGAGCTGGGTCAGAAGTAAAACACTTGACCAAAGACTAGAGACCGCAGATATGAGAGTCCTGAGAAAGATTAGAGGCGTGAACAGATGGCATCAATGGCAATATCATATTAAAAATGAGGATATTAGGAAAGAACTTGACATTATCAGCATCCAGGAATGCGTTAGCAGAGCTAATCTCAGATGGTATGGTCACTTAAATAGAATGGGAGAGGAAAGATTAGCAAAACAAGTGTTCTCTGCCAGGTTGGCAGGAAAACGACCCAGAGGAAGACCAAGATATAGGTGGATTGATACGGTACAAAGTGCCTTAGACGATAGAAATATAAGATCTGATAATGTTGGAGTTTTGACAAGTAAGAGACTGATTTGGAGGAAAATTGTAGATAGGAAGTTAGTAATGATGTAATTTTTCATGTAGTACTGTCATATCCTGTACACCCCTTGAGGGTACATGGCAGGAATTTGATGATGATTATGATGTTATATTCAGGAAATGACAATCAAGGAAAAGAAGGAGTAGCCATAGTATTCAACACAAAATACGAGGCTAATCTTCTTGAATGGCAGTCAGTCTCAAGTAGAGTAGCGTGGGCAAATATGAGAATGGGGAACTGGACAATGAGACTTATTTGTGCCTATGTTCCCACCGAAGGTTCTACTAAGGTACAAGTGGAGGAATTTTTTGAGGCTTTAGAAAAAGCAACTGACACAATGAAAAAGGAAAAGTTGGTTCTTGTTGGGGATCTAAATAGCAGAGTAGGAAATGATTGTGAGACATACAAAAATATTTTGGGAAAATTTGGAGAAAAGAGCAAAGCTAATAATAATGGCAAATATCTGTTGGATTTCTGCTCAGGACATGGACTGGTTATTACTAACACCATGTTCCAACATAAAAATGTGCACAAATTCACATGGAGAGAAGAGGCTAGGAATAAGAAAAGTCTCATTGACTATGTTATTGTTGATACTGATGTTTTCTCCCTGGTGCAGGACACCAGAGTGTACAGAGGATTTGAAATTGGAAGTGATCACTATTTAGTCTTGAGCAGGATAAAATTGAATTTCATATTCAAAAGAATAACATGTAAGAAAGTTTTAAAGCGAATAAAAGTTGAGCAGCTCTCAGATGTGAACTGTAGACTAAAATACAGAAAGGTTATTGAAAAGAAAATGAAAGAGTTTGAGAACAGGAATCAAACCTTGGAGAATCAGTGGCAAACTCTGAAGAAAACATTGATTGATTCTGCCAGAGAGGCATGTGGTGAGGTTGTGTGCAAGGATAAAAAAATCAGAACTCCCTGGTGGACACAGGAAGTTAAAGTGGCAGTGAAGGAAAAGAAGAAAGCATATCAAAAGTTCCTCGCAAATAAGTCAGCTTTTACTCTTACAGAATACAGAGACAAATGTAAGAAAGCTAAACAGTGTGTAAAACTAGCTAAACAAAAGTCATGGGAGGAATTTTGCAATAATATAGAAAATAAATATCAAGAAGGTGGGAAAATATTCTGGAGGTTGTTGAAGAAGCTTAAGAATGGAGGAAAGAGTGCTGTAAACGGAGTTAGAGATGATAAAGGTGACATGAAAACAGGAGAAAAAGATATCCTTGAAGTATGGAGTAATTACTTTGAAAAACTGCTAAATGAAACAAGCAGTGATGACAGCACAGTGATAAAAAACACTGAACAGGCATGCAGTCAGGAATAGATATCCATACTTGAAGTAGAAAAAGCAATCAAAGGCTTGAAATGTGGAAAGGCAGCAGGAGTAGATGATATTCGACCAGAAATGCTGAAGTATGGTGGTATAAAAGTCTTACAGTGGCTGCACTGCATAGTTCAGGAAGCCTGGAGAGAGGGACGAATTCCCGATGATTGGAGTAGAGCTCTCATAGTACCCATATATAAAAAGGGAAATAAAACTGAATGTGAGAATTACAGAGGTATTTCCCTACTGAGTGTTCCTGGCAAGATCTATGCCAGTATACTTGAAAAAGGTTGAGAATTGTGGAAGAAAAGCTTGGTGAAGAACAAGCTGGATTCAGGCCAAATAGAGGCTGAGGATCAGATCTTCACTTTACGACAGTTAGTCAAGAAAGCATGGGAATATAACAAAGATCTGTATTTAAGTTTTGTCGATTTGGAAAAGGCATATGACAAGGTGCCAATAGAGAAACTATTCAATACGCTGCGGTTATATGGTGTCAATGGGGCATTATATCAAGCAATACTTAGTCTTTATTTGAGTTGTAAGTCAGCAGTTAGAATTGAAGGAAGTACAGGAAGATGGTTTAATGTTAAATCTGGTGTGAGACAAGGATGTACATTATCCCCTCTGTCATTCATTATCTATATGGATCACATTATGAAGGAATGTAGTATTAAACCTGATATCAAAATTGGAGATGTTAATGTCAGCTCTTTGCTTTATGAGGATGATGTTATACTTCTAAATAAATCCGCTACAAGTCTGCAAGATTCTCTGACTAAATTGAATAGCTGTTGTAATAGATATGGTATGAAGGTCAGCAATAAAAAGACAAAGACAATAAAAATACTGAGAATCATTGAAAATGTCAACTGTGTTGTGAATGGAGAACCTGTGGAACAAGTAAAACATTTCAGCTACTTAGGCACAATTTTTACTGAAGATGGTAAATTAAATATAGAAATAGACAACAGAATCAGCAAAGCTGGTATGGTGGGAAGTCAATTGAATAAATTCATATGGAATAAGAGAGAAATTAGTCGGAACACTAAATTAGCTGTATACAAGACGGTGTTCAAACCAGTTTTAACTTATGGATCTGAGAGCTGGGTCAGAAGTAAAACACTTGACCAAAGACTAGAGACTGCAGATATGAGAGTCCTGAGAATGATTAGAAGCGTGAACAGATGGCATCAATGGCAATATCATATTAAAAATTATAATATTAGGAAAGAACTTGACATTGTCAGCATCCAGGAATGCATTAGCAGAGCTAATCTCAGGTGGTATGGTCACTTAAATAGAATGGGAGTGGAAAGATTAGCAAAACAAGTGTTCTCTGCCAGGTTGGCAGGAAAACGAACCAGAGGAAGACCAAGATATAGGTGGATTGATACGGTACAAAGTGTCTTAGACGATAGAAATATAAGATCTGATAATGTTGGAGTCTTGACAAGTAACAGACTGATTTGGAGGAAAATTGTAGATAGGAAGTTAGTAATGATGTAATTTTTTCATGTAGTACTGTCATATCCTGTACACCCCTTGAGGGTACATAGCAGGAATTTGGTGATGATAAAAGTACTGACTGTAGAGGAAGAGTTTTAGTTTTGGGATGAGAGAGAAGTCAGAGGGAGCCAAATCTGGGGAATTGAGTGGATGTTCCAACAATTCATAGTGCAGATCCCTTAATTTTCCCATTGCCAAAACACCTTTGTGGGCAAGTGAATTGTCCTAATGAAAGATCATTTTTTTCTTCTGCAAACCGGGTCTTTTCTCATGAATTTTTTCATCTAGTCCGGTTAAAAGATCGGAATGATATTCTCCAGTTATTGTTTTACCCTTTTCAAGATAATTAATGAACAAAATGCCTTTATTATCCCAAACACCAATGCCATGATCTTTTCCTGCTGATGGAACTGACTTTGTCTTCTTTGGCACTGAACAACCGGCTTCTGTCCACTGTTTTGACTGCTGTTTGGATTCTGGTGTGTAATGTTGAATCCAAGTCTCATCCATAGCAATAAATCGATGCACAAAATCAGTTTTATTCTTGTTAAAATGCTCCAAGCACTGTTCAGAGATTTTCATGCGAGTTCGTTTTTGATCTGATGAGGAAGCGCGACACCCATCTTGCACAAAGCTTTTTCATTTGCAATTCTTGATGCAAAGTATATGCTACACATTCTTTTGATATGCCTATAGTCTTGGCATTTTCATGCACTTTGTCTCACTGGTCAGCGAATATTATATCATGCACTTGATCAATGATTTCTGGTGTTGTTACATTTTTTGGGCGTCCTTCACATTGATCATCTTCAAGGCTGGTACAGCCATGTTTAAATTCGGCAGCCCATTTCTTAATTGTAAAAAACAAAGGAGAAGAGTGCCTATTAACTTTTATGAACTTCGAATGAATTTCTTTTGGCGTTAAACCTTCTTTTATGAAGAATTTTATAACCGCATGATATTCAATTTTATCCACTTTAAGGGATACAGACAATTGTATAAAACAAACTACTTGATAGAATGACTTGCAATTTCACATGAATGCTTATGACAGATGTATCAACTTAGAAAAAAAAAAAAACCTTGCCGATAGTGTTGCCATCTATGGTCGTGGCCGAGAACTTTTCAGACCACTCTTGTATATACAACACTAGGGACAGGTTTTTCAATTTGGTGTTATTTCCCAGCTTCACAGCTTTGAAATGGTGACCAGTCTCCACTAGAAGTTAATGTTTACCATTGCTACTGCTTACTACTACTTCATTCATTAAAATTTAAGTTTTGATCTCTATAAATGACTTTACCTATAACCAAAAGACTTTCAACAAGATTTGCTCATTATTAAGAAGTTGATCTGATTTTCTCTTTAATTGTAATAGATGATGTTATTCCATCAGTTTTCTAAAATATGGGATAACATAATTGCAAGCACTGTACCCCTTTGGATGTGATAAATGAGTTATGAGACTATTTTACAACTGTACATATGATATTTTGCAGCTGCATGTTTTTCTAGATAGTGGGCATATAATCTTCAGGTTATACATTGTTGATTATTCTTAATTTTTTCAGAGGAAAATTTCTGCTACAATCAGTAGTCATGTATTGATTGGAGCAGAATGAGGCAGAACAATTAGGAAAATGATTTTTGCTAATTCTATATCTAGTTGGCAAAAGAAATTATGATTAGATTGGAAAATGTGTGCAAAGAAATTGATAATATTTGCTGAAAATCAAATGAGGAAAATTTCTTTTTTTTTCGTATGTGAATGCCAACCACAAATATTGAAAAACCTACAATACATTGGTGCTGTCAATTGAAGGTTCAGATAATTGGAAACCATACCCTAAAAACCAAACTTGATTGTTTTAAAGCAGCCAGTTCAGGACTCTAGTAAATAGGTGATGTTGGTTGCATGCTGTGCAATAATTTATCTAAAACATTGTTTACAGGCATCAATTTCATCAACATCCTCTCCTTTACAATCTTTCATATTTCTGTAGCTTACTTTTAATGTCGAAGAGATTCTTGGTGAAGGGAAGAGTTTTATTATTTTGTTCTCAGTTATTTAGTGTAGCAAGATATGTGACTATAAGTTATATCATAATCACATTGTAGCCTTGTTATAGCTTTAATATTTGGCCCCTGTTGACAATCTGACTGAAAACTAATTTATGTTGCTAAGTTTTGGACAGGTCTTTGTATATCACACTATTGGATGGTAGTCATAAAAACAGAGAACTGAAAATTTTATAGTTCTGATTAACATTTGTGAAAATCATGTTAATCTTCATCTGATATAGACATTTGATTGACTTTAGAAGCATCATATTTATTTTGCTGGAGTATATTCATGTATTGAATTTTTATGTAATAATGTGTTCTGAATTAATTATTTTAATTATTTTAATTTGTGTGTGTAACTGGTTAATCTGCCCATTTATCTGTGTACTACTTTAAGCATGGTGCAGTATGGCCTCAGAACTTAAAGTGCCAAAGAAACCCAAAACAGCCAACCTTTTGTTGATATTGAAGTTATTGCAAGTGGTTTTTGAAATAACATCTCAGTAGTATGCATGTCAATTCATTTATGCAACCTGAGCATTGATGTTGTCTCTTAATATACAAAAATTAATGCAGGATTGACACAATTTTAATTATTTAAATACTTTGCCAGAAAGAAACACATGATTTTTAATATTTCTTATAAAGAGCTTAAATATAAAATCATACCATCATGATTGTAGGACAAATTGTATAACATACTATCATATCCTTATTATCGGTCATTTTTGGGATGTTTGAGGTCAGTATGTTTCATTTATTACCGTATTTTTCTGTGTATAAAACAAATCCTACATTTTCGAAGCCAAAATTAAGAAATCAATATTTTAAACATAAAACAGAACATATTTGATAATTTTTTAAAATATTCCAAGTATATTTAGTAATTAGGTAATATTTTTAAGATAGTTTTCAAAAGTGTTAAGTTCTGAATGAAACTAAAATTAAATTAATTCACGTTTCCTACAGACTTAACATGGGTTTGCATTTTAGAATCACATATTGATATATTGGGCTTACTAATTTCTTGTAATTTACCAAAGTATTACTAAATTGAGGATATTTTCACTACTTTATGTTATAATGTAAAATATTGTAAATTGCTTAAATGCTTAAACCTTGCTGCTTTTGTGTAATACTTACAAATTGCTGGGAGAAAAGATCCGGCCACTTTTACTCCGATTAAGTAAAAGTGGCCGGAATCTAAACACGTGCACCCTTTAGGTAAGCATGTATTCTCCCCCTCCCCCCCCCCCCCACCACCACCACCACACACACACACACACACTTGAAAGAGTATGCTAGAATTCTGTATGTGGTGCCAAGTACTGGGTGACGTAGGGTGACATGGAAAAAGGGGAGGAGGAAAACGATGACGTAAGAGAAATCGGTAGCGTGCGATTTAAAAAGTCGTTGCAGCGCCTAAAAAATACTCTTACTCTTATGCTCTTGGACTCGTGCTCTGGTGTGTTGGAACCTCCTCGTGGCTCCTTCTCGTCCCCCGCTTTTTGACGCGGATTCGAGGTAAAGACTGAGGAACTATGCCGTGAAATTCCTGAAAGTTTACCGGTCAGCGATCAGCCCAGCTGAAGGAAATCTCCAATATTTCCGGAGATATCATTCCGATGTTGTGCCAATTAGCCAGAGAACAACGTATGCCTACTTTTGGCGGCGGAGATAACTTCAGCTCGGACCCGTGAAGAATGCCTCAGAAAAAGTAGAATGAACCAGGAGCCAAGAACAAATGTCCAATCGTGATGTGTGTGATGGCCTAATTGTTCCCCAGCAGTTGGTAATGTACAGTCTATGTTTTTATAAGTATCTGTGTTTAAGAAGAATAATTGTAACTATAGGAAGGACTCTAGAGATTTGTTTCTGTTAAAGCAGAGTGATTATATAATTTTAGTGAAAGAATTATTGTAAGAGCACGTGGAACTAAATTAGAAATTCAATTAGCAAATGTCCTTTAGTATTGAAGAGTATGTTTGATCTATCATGTAGAAGTTGTAAACTATATATGAAGTTCTTTGTTTTGCGTGTTATGATAAAGATAGAGAGGTTAAATAATTAATGCTCATTCCTTAGAAATTGTAGACTGCTTTATTAGTGTATATTCATAAAGTGTAAGATGCTTCATTTGTAATTAAATGTTTTGCTTTTTAAGTTTAACTGGTGCCTTGCCTGATTTTCTTCTCTATTGCACTTTGACCTTAAACCACTATCTACCTTTAAGAATGATGCTAGTGGTTTAAGGTCAAAGGGATTGCTAATGGTCAATACCAATTCCTTTGTTCAATACTGGATCTGATTCCTTTTTCAGATTCATGGAAAATTTATATTTATCATGCGCCACTCTGAATCCTAGATTAACAAAGAGTGCAGAATCAAGGAACCAGAACACAGTTTTGCATACAATCTTATTTCACTATAAAGTACTTTTGCAGTCGTAGCCTCTCTAATAATTAATCTCCCTCGGTGGTCCAAATTTTATGAGAAAGTGCAATAGAGAAGAAAATCAGGCAAGGCACCAGTTAAACTTAAAAAGCAAAACATTTAATTACAAATGAAGCATCTTACACTTTATGAATATACACTAATAAAGCATTCTACAATTTCTAAGGAATGAGCATTAATTATTTAACCTCTCTATCTTTATCATAACACGCAAAACAAAGAACTTCATATATAGTTTACACCTTCTACATGATAGATCAAACATACTCTTCTATACTCTTCAATACTAAAGGACATTTGCTAATTGAATTTCTAATTTAGCTCCACGTGCTCTTACAATAATTCTTTCACTAAAATTACATAATCACTCTACTTTAACAGAAACCAATCTCAATAAGCACATGTGTATTAAGACCAAAATTTTAGAGAACAAAGAAGAAGAATAAGTAAGACTTTACAATGGCACAGCAAATTTTACAAAAGTTTTATGACATAGGAGTAAAACTGTCAAAAAGGCAAAATGCCATTTTGCCTTTCCTGTGAAATCAACAATGTTCATTTCTCTTGCAAACCTTTTTGCCTCATATTGAATAAACTTGGTTGAACACACACATCCCACTCTGGCACTGCTCCACAATCCAAGTCTTAAGCCTCTGCTCCAAGTTTGGTCATTTTGCTGGTTTACCTCTTAAGGCCCTTTTCTTTTTTGGCATCTTGAGTAGTTGTTTTTCCTGTTTTCCCCACTGTCTAATCATACACTCAGTGGGAGGATGTCCAAACTGTCTCTCTGAAGCTTTATTTCCATGTTCTTTTGCATAATTGATGACTTTTCACTTGAATTTTTGAAGAATATGACAATCGTTTTTTATTTTCAGACATTTTTATGGGCTAGTGCTCAGAATATTGTTAATGCATTAATTTACCCCACCAATGAGTTGCAGATGTATGAATGCTTTCAGAGTTCTGATTGGTTTATTCAGAATCAACCATTAATGACATCAATCGACAGAGTTAACAAAGGCTAGTTATTGGCAGAAGCCTGTTCGCAGATACAAGGTACTGGCAGTTTCGCAATGACAACCGTGGGTCTCCCAATCAGTTACCCCCTCCCTGTATAAGACGACCCCCAATTTTTGGTCTAAAAATTTTAGAAAAAAGTATCATCTTATACACTGAAAAATGCGGTATAGATTTATTTGTTGGTCATTTTGTTGTTGTTGTTTTTTCTAGATGCAAGAGGAAAGTTGGCCAGATTAACCATTGGAAGTGTTATATTAGTGAAAATAACTGATATAGATGAAGTTGGTGTTATTTGTGAACTGAAAAGCAGTATTAAAGGATTTGCCACAAACTTTCATTTAGGAGGTAGTATAATGTTTTTCTTCTAGATTTTTCTTTATGATAATGTGCAGATTTTTATTCACTACTATAAAATATAAAAGTAAATTAACAAATAATGTGCAGAATTATATATTTGTAATTTAAATATCTACTCCTTCAGCATCTTCTGTCCACTGCAGGATATAGCCATCCCTACTTCTCCCAAATTTCTTCCTGTTTCTCTCCTTACTAATGTCCTCTATCTCATGTCAAATCTTTATTGATCACCCTTCCATGTTATCCTGATCATTGTTGACTTTTATTTCTCTTTTCTTCTCTTTGTATCCACTCTGCATAATTTTGTTAATTTTCATCTGTTATTATACTAATATGCACAGCCTGCCACCATTTACATGCTAATATAGGAAGATAGACCAATCTGTCTTCCTATTTTTTAGTTGTTACCCATATCTCACTTCCATAGGTAAACACTGGAATTAAATCATATATTAAATAGATTTCTTTTTAAATATACAGGTAAATCTCAGATAATCTTTATGCAGCCAAAATGCTTTCTTTCATAGTGTGAGTCTTCTGTTTCTTTATTTTGTTTTTTTCCTTACAGCTAACTGACTGTCTGAGGTAAATATAGTCATCTGCAATTTTGTGATAAATTTTGTTTTATGTTAAATTTTAACCCTCTCTTCTTATTCTCTATAAAGGTCATTTAGCATTTTCTGATCTGCTTCTTTCTTTATTTATTTATAAGCCTTAGATTTTTACCATGGGTGGGTTAAGGATTTTTTCCTCCTAATTTTACTGATTTCATACATGTTTGTGTTTTTATTTATTTTTTACTAGATCCAGAAACTCTGCTCTAGATACCAGACATGGAACATTTTCAAGCCACTTCAGGCCTCCAATAAATGGGGCAGTGATCTCATTACAACATCCATGCTCACAACTGGATTTGAACCTTTATCCTGTTGGTTGGAGATCAGATATTCTAACCACTCAGCCAACCAGTCCAGTATGGCTAGGAAGTATATATATATACACACACAGTCTTGCTATAAACACTGCTACAACTTCCACATACCCCCACACTACCCAAAGAATTGCGCAAGCCTAGTTCTGTTAGTGGCGCTATGTGCAGCCAATATTCACATATTTATAGAGAGAGAGATGTTTCCAGCGTAGAGAGAGAGAGTTGTCTAGCTGTATGAGTTAACATGCAGTGGGGAGATTATGAGAACTGAGTAGCTGCAATGCCACTTCACAAGGTTGGAATGCAGCCACTTGTTATTGTTTTTCAACACACTAAAACACTCAGGATCAGTAGGATGTTTGTGTATTGGACTATTAACCATTTTAATGATACAAAGAACAGGTCAGGCACGCTGCATTAGGATGCAACAGCTGGTGAGGTCTGTGAAGGCACACCTTTGCCATAATCCTGTGAGAATGCAGAAAGTGATGTCACGACAGATTTTTTACTAGTTAATATAAACAATCAAAGCTTTTCTCAAAATCTAGAAACACTAAGTAAGCAGAATGAGGATATTCATATACTTTTTTCTGTTACGAAGGTAATCGTGTGGATGTTATCTATTGTAGAGAATCTTGTTCTGAAGCCAGCACATTCATATGGCTGGCTTCAGAAATTTTGAAATCGAGAAAAAAAGCATCCTTCAAAAATCTTGTGATTTTATTTAAAATATGGATACAAAAATGTACACTTGTGATGGCAAACTGATTAGCCTATAGTTTTTGATATCACTTCTGCTGCTCTTTTTATATAATAACATAATCATCGATTTATGCTATTGCTGTGGATTTCTTTCTGTAATTCAAATATTGAACATTCAGTATGACCTTAACAAACTGTGGCTCTTCTGATTTTATGTATTGTACTAATACACCATATTTTCCAGGATTTCTGTTAAGAATAATAATTTGTTACTGATTTAGAGACTTTCCATTATTCTTCTATTATGGTTGGTAGTTCTGTATCTACTTCATCTAAATTCAGTGAAGGATCTGTATTTGTTTCTCGGCCTTTGTACAGACCCTATAAAAATCTCTGTTGTAGAGCCTGTGTGGCTCAGTGGAAGTGCTGTTTGCTCTCCACAACGCTTGACCACCCAAAGGAAACCTTAGATTCAAATCTAGTTGCTGACTGGAAGAACTTTTTCTAAGCCTTTCTTTGACTAGTTCCCAACTTAGTCAAATTCTAGCATGGGCAAGTGAGTTTTTCTCCAGGAAACTTGGGTTTTTCATCCTATAAACTCAAGAAAATCGACTGTAGAACCCACATTATCTCAGACAATATATATGTAATGTTAGGATTAGAGACCACGAGATGATGGCACTTGTCAGCTGCCTCTCTTCAACAGATGGCGGATATTGTTAGTGATAGTCTTGGGCCAGCTATCTCTAATTGGCCTCCGATGGAGATTGAATGTGAATTGAATTGAACTTGCACACTCCCCCCCCCCCCCCCTCATTCTCTAAAAAGTTAGATAAGGCTAAAACAGCCTCGCCTACTCCTTGTAATGGAATCACTTTTTTTTTTTTTTTTTTTTTTAAAGCAGATCTCTATTGTATCATACTATTCCTTTCTTATTTCTCAGTTTTGGAATCCATATTTTCATTTTATATAGCACTTGTGTGATCATTTTCAGTGATTTTTTTGTGTTCTGTTATTTTGAATTGTTCTTATATGATATTTTCTGATGTTTTTAATTTCTTTTCTGTCTATTGCATTTCTATGAATTCTGTATTGCCTGTGTTACTCCTGTGTCTCCTTTTCCTTAATTATTCTCCTTTTTTTTATTGCAACAAGGGTCTGTAAAGTAAGTTTTTCTGTAGTTTTGTTCTGATAACGATTTTCTTAAACCCTTAGTAACTTATATTATTGTGTAACTATTTTCTCCATATCAGATAAATTTGATTCATTCATACTTCTTTCTTTCAACTTCCTTTTCATTATTTCCTCAAATTTTTATTTAAAGTTTATTATACCTTTACCTTCTGTTATGGGTTTTTCATTCCTAATTTCAGTTTTTCTCTATCAATGTTTATTTTTATTCTTTCTCTCACTAGTCTGTGATCACCATCATAATTAAACTGGTTGTCAACAGTTACATCTTTTAATATCCATGTTCACCATAACGTGATCAGTTTTAAAATCTTCTATGTTTGGTGATCTCCAGTTCCACTTTTATTTATTTCATTTTTTAAAGAAAGTTACCTTTATATAAAACCCCAGCTCTCTGCAAATTCAGTAAATCTTTGTACTCTTTTATTTCTTTGGACCACACCTTGCACACTTTCTCCCTGTTGTTTCTTCCCTATTTTACAGTGAAGTCTCCCATTGCAATTTTTCAGTAATGTATTTTCTCTGAGAATGTTGGAGAGATCCTCATATCTGAATGACCAAAGGTAGGTGCATATTGTATTGCATTCAAATCAGATTGCTCATTGATTTTCAATTTACAAGATATAATTCTCTGGAATTGTGATTTAAATTCAAGGATGTTATTTTTTTCCATTTTTTATGGACCATAATTCCAGCTCCTTCTTGACCATAATCTTTCCCAGCAGATAAGTAAAATATACTTGCTTGTTTTAATTTTTGTTTCTCGTATTCTAGTTTCAGAAAGTACAAATGTATGTTACTTTATTTTTTCCAGTGCCTTACATCATTCTTCTTCATTTAATTGTATTTTCAAAGTTATATATGATGTGGTATCCAAAAATAACCGGAATTATTTAAAAAATTTTTTTTATTAAAGTTTATATCATATTCTGGTGTCCTTCAAAGTACTCTCCATGTGAGGCAGTGCACATGTCCTAGCGTTTTTTTCACTGCTGGAGACAGTTCTATAACTTTTCAACAGGAATACTGCTTATGGCCTCCAGCGACTTTTCTTTCACTTCGTCCACATGAAAAATTTGCCCTTTTGTGGTTTTCTCTATCCTTGGGTATTAAAAAAAAAAAAAAAGTCACATGGAGAGATGCAAACATTCACACTTTTTTGATCCTCTGTGAGAAAATGAGACACACATTTTATTATTATTATTATTATTGCATAACGCCTCAAGGGAGTGCAATGACTCATCGAGGGAGGGTACCAACTCTACAGCTCTCCATCTCCACCAATCGCAACTGCCTTCATCATCTACACCAGGGTTTTTCAAATTGTGTTCTGCAGAAAGTGAGCAAGTGTTCCGTGATGTAAGTTACCAAGCCGTGTATTTTTAAACATGGAAGTAATTCGGGAAAGGGAATACCTCTGTTTATAATCGGTCATAAAAATTGCCTGCAAGCTGATTACAACAATGGGCGGCATATCCTCTGTTCTCAAAACTGAATAAAATAACATCTGTTTTGCAAATATCAGTGCCCAAGCAGCATATTTTTAAACATGAAAATATTCATGAATTATCATTAATTTTCACACATCGAAATCTTTCAACATTCGGGTAAGGGAATGCCGCTGTTTATGACCAGTCATAAAAATTGCCTGCAAGCCTATTACAACAATGGGCGGCATATCCTCTGTTCTCAAAACTGAGCAAAATAACATTGTGTTGCATATGTTAGTGAGCAATCAGCAAGGAAGTATAAACAAAATATTTCCACTGAAATTGAACATCGAGGCAGTCTGTATCCGGTTCTCAAATCTAGTAATACTGAATACTTTCTTCGCAAGTTCATATTTAGAAGAAACACACTTATAAACCACAGTGAAAATTATTTAATTGTAAATGTTTCATCCTAAGTATCTTAGGACATCATCAGTACAGTATTTAAACAAAATTAGGAATAACATACAGTTAGGGCGCATGATTACAATAGAATCTCATGAAAACGTGCATAACGTGCTAAAGTAGTACAAAAAAAAAGTTAATTATTTAACACAATTTTGTATGATAATTTCCCATACTTTAGGAATAGTAAGAACGTCGTTGCGGTTTAGGTTTGGTCTGTGTAGTAGGGCTTCAGAACTTTCTTTGTATAAACATTCATGTTTAAATAAAGATCTATGTAAAAGTTTAGCCTTTTCCCAATGGATCCTATGGTTTGGATTTTCAATTCCGTGTTGAGAGAGGCCAGATTTCTGTGGTTTAAGAAGACGAATGTGGTCTTGATGTTCCGAGATGC
This sequence comes from Typopeltis vanoorti, assembly GCF_054136105.1. Taxonomy (NCBI): domain Eukaryota; kingdom Metazoa; phylum Arthropoda; class Arachnida; order Uropygi; family Thelyphonidae; genus Typopeltis; species Typopeltis vanoorti. The sequence goes on from NC_143553.1 coordinate 28,277,490, forward strand.
GTTTCTGAACAGAGCTACCTGTCTGTCCAAAGTAAGATAATTTGCATGAGCATGGAATCTCATAAACACCAGGTAACATCAAGGGTGAGAATTTGGCTTACCTAAGCTACACAAAACTAATGTTCCACTTAGACCTGTCGTAGACTGTATCGGCTGTCCAACGTACAAGTTATCAAGATTCTTATCTAACCTTCTCCACCCTCACATAGGCCACTCAGTCTCTTCAATCAAAAATTCTACTGAGTTTCACACAAAAATTAAAGACATTCAACTATCAGAAACTGACTTGTTAATCAGCTTCGACATTGTCTCCCTCTTCACAAACATTCCCCATAAAGAAACAATAGAATTACTAACTCAAAAATTTCCGTCTGATATAGTTGAATTGTTCAAGTTTGTTATTGCATCAGGTTACTTCACCTGGAAAAGTCAAATTTACAAGCAAGAGGAAGGAACAGCAATGGGATCTCCTTTATCACCAAACCTAGCAAATTTGTTTCTAGAACACCTTGAGGAAAAAATATTCACTTTTGAACCCAAACCAAAAATTTGGCTAAGATACGTCGATGACGTATTTGCAGTCTGGAATCATCCCGAACCTGAATTACAACTGTTTCTAGATAAAATTAACCTTCTTCCTCATCGCATCAACTTTACGATAGAAAAAGAATCTCCACAGGGTATCTCTTTTTTGGATTTACACATCCAAAGAAAAGAAGACGGTTCCATCGCCACGTCCGTCTTTCGCAAGCCTACATTCTCAGGTCGCTACATTCACAATTCTTCTGCTCATCATCCATCTCAGAAATCTGGCATTATTAAATCACTAGTTTCCAGAGCACACAAATTCTGCTCCTCTGAAGAGTCTTTAAACCAGGAATTAGAAGTTATCAAAAATACAGCCATCCTAAATGGATATAATCCCAAAACAACTCAAAAAATCATCAGTCACTTCTGCATACATCAAACCAGACAGGAAGAAGTGCATAGGATTCCCATACCTTACGTTAAAGGCATCTCAGAACGTCTTTCTAAAATTATGAAGAAATACAATTTTGCCACTACTTACAAACATATCAACCAAATTTACAACTTATTACCTTCTCCTAAGGACAAATTCTCACCCTTGATGTTACCTGGTGTTTATGAGATTCCATGCTCATGCAAATTATCTTACTTTGGACAGATAGATAGGTCTGTTCAGAAACGCAATCTCGGAACATCAAGACCACATCCGTCTTCTTAACTGCAGAAATCTGGCCTCTCTCAACACGGAATTGAAAATCCAAACCATAGGATCCATTGGGGAAAGGCTAAACTTTTACATAGATCTTTATTTAAACATGAACGTTTATACAAAGAAAGTTCTGAAGCCCTACTACACAGACCAAACCTAAACCGCAACGACGTTCTTACTATTCCTAAGGTATGGGAAATTATCAAAAAAAATTGTGTTAAATAATTAACTTTTTTTTTTGTACTACTTTAGCACGTTATGCACGTTTTCATGAGATTCTATTGTAATCATGCGCCCTAACTGTATGTTATTCCTAATTTTGTTTAAATACTGTACTGATGATGTCCTAAGATACTTAGGATGAAATATTGACAATTAAATAATTTTCACTGTGGTTTATACGTGTATTTCTTCTAATTATGAACGCACCACAGGTTTCGTTATTTAAAAAAGCAAGTTGATATTGTAGGGTGAAAGTGCTTGTTTCAAAACCATAGTGCAATGATTTTTTAAAATTAATAGGCCTACAGATTTAAATTTTAATATGAATAAGAGACAAGAGACTTTGTTTAATTTTGGTGTTAACACGTTCGCTGCCACGCTACTTTGGCATGGTCTGTTCCCCTACGCCGAGCAGTTTTACTTCTTAAAGGTCAGTACGATAATCTCGTTACCGGAGGTAAACGTCCTACGAGTATACTCGTAGTTGGCTTGTACAGAGCATATACGTTCTATGGGAATACACAGTTTTGAAGCTAGCCCCACAAGCCAAGCATTTTCAGTTCTTCAAGGTCACTACAATAATCTCGTTCCCGCCGGTAAGTGTCCTACGAGTATACTCGTAGCTGGCTTGTGAAGCAGGTTTACCCACTACGAGTATACTCGTAGTTGGCAGCGAACGTGTTAAGAAATCTCTTGTTGAAGGTTTTTGGACACATGTTTCATTTTGCAAATCTTCTGTTAAAATTCACTGGCACAAACTCCACAAGATATTCGTCTCTCCAGAAACTTGCTCAATGGTCTTTCAGTGATCTTCATTGATTGCCTGGTAAACCTTTTCAATGTTTCATCATTTCTGCTTGTCGAGGGTATGCCAGATCATGGTTGGTCTTCATCTGACATGTCCCCATTTTTGAAATGGGGAAACCACTTATAGATCTGTGTTTTATCTAATGCATCATCCTTAAATGCTTGCTGAAGCATAACAATAGTTTCAGCTGCAGTTTTATCCAAAAGAAAACAAAATTTCATGCACACTCTCTGTTCCTTGTGAAAAAAAATTGCCAAACTTGCTTGTAAGCACTAACAAAAAAAAAAAAGCAGCCAGAACACCGAAGCATTTCATAGAGGATGATGCCACTTGCCACACTGGTGCAAAAAGCTGCATGTTCATGATGCCTTGCAGCATCATCCATAACTAGAAAATACACGTGCACGAAATTCAGAGTCCGGTTATTTTGGGGTAACTCCCCCCCCCTCATATGTAAGTACAAATGTTCATTTCATCATGGTGTTCTTCACAGATGTTATCCAGAAAAGACTCATCTATTTTGGTTGAGTCTCAATTGTGGCGCTATATTGGTCTTGGCTGTACAGCTTTCAATTTTTATCAGCTCCATTTCTGTCCAAAAAAAAAAAAAAAATGGTTGAAGGAAGAGGATTATTTGGTCAATCTTCCCAGTTATCTTGGGATTCAGCCTACTAAATGAGGCAAATTCCTGGGGGAGAAGGTAGTCTCTGGCTGCATGAGATGACAGTATAGTAAAAATAGAAAAGACTCATTCCTAGCCTTGAATAAAATCTGATCTAATAGAATTTTGGGTGATGGAGTGAGAAGAAATGAAAGAAAGAAGAGTAGGGAGACCTCTGTCGATATAACAGATGTATATTACATTAAGTAAGGCATGGTCCAGCATCAGGGTACTTCAGGTTCACTAAAGTGAACCACTGAAGGTAACTCACTCACGTGCGCGCACACTTTTACCTGTTCTCTCATGCATGAATGTGTACAGTTGTAGTGGTGTGTAGGTTACTATAATAGTACTGTAGAATTAAGTTTACATTATTGGCTACCTTCCTATTGGCATTCTTCCAAATTTATCTGTTATTTGTCAGGTTTCCACTCTTAGGTTTTACTCTTCTAAGGCACTACTTACTGTATCAATCCACTTATGCATGAATCATCATCTGGGTTTTTTCCCTTACAATTGTAGCAAGAAATATCTTTTTTTTTTTTTTTTTTTGTTAACTTTTCCTCTCCTCTTCTGTTGAATTAATCATTCCAACTTAGATCTGTTCACATATCGTGAATGCCAATATCACATTACTTGCTAATATCTTCATATTTAATATAATTCTGTCATTTTTTCATGAACTCTTATATTTGTGGTCTCTCATCTTTGATCAGCTGTTTTATTTCTATCCCAACTTTGAGATCCATAAATTCAAATGACTTGAATATCACTAGTTTTGAGTAATTTATCTCTCATTATATGTAAATTTATTCATATGGCTCCCATACCAGTTTTGCTTATTCTGTTATGTTATTTGCATATTTAAGTGAACATCCATTTTAATAAACATTGTTCTTAATATTCTGCTTCTTTATATTCACTGTGAAACATACTATGTTCACTAGGAACTGTTAAATATTGTTGTCTGTGCCATTGTTATGTCGTTACTTTTCCTGTAATAATTTACTTCCCTCATGAATTTACCTCTCTACAATAACTGCAAGACTTACAAAATTTCCCTGACTCTAACATCTGTATCACTTCTTACATGTTCATTCTATAAGGAAAGTAAATTCTATATCTAGCCGATTCCTAATTTTTCACACGTGCTTACCCTGACTGATAAAGGTTATTCCTTGCTAAAAGAAATGAATCCTCTAATTTCTTTCTGGGGCCGTCTCCTTTTTAGATATTGACAAATTTATTTTTTAAAGCTGTGCCAGCCGATATCTTAGAGGGAACTCTTATTCAAGGAGACTTTTCCAGACTTTTGGTGCACATAGGTGAATAAATTTAGTGCTTAAACTCATAAATTAAGCGCTTTACTGTGGCTAAGTAAATTCTGGTTTGCAGTCGTAACCTCTGTAACAACATGTTATACCTTTCTTTCAATCCCCCCCCCCCCCCCCCCCTTATGGTTCAGATTAATGAGTGGTAGTTTTTATTCATATCACAGGCAACACTCAGGTATAGAAGAAAAAACATATTTATTGGAATCTAAAGACATATACACTTAGCCCAATCTCACTTCCAATTAGTTCATTGACATGCTAAATCAAACTGATTAATACTCTAATGCATGAACAATAAATCCTTCTTTTAAGTTAGAGATTAAACACACATAATTTACACATTATACACTCCAAATCAATATTCTACCTACTATGTTAGTCTTGCACATTAAACTAGTCACAATCATCTATAATCATTCCAGACAATTTGTCTTATGGACATGAGCCACTGCTAAGTAATCACTTAAAGTTCTTAAATACTGTCCATACTCGATTATTACACTACAATGATATTTCCCTTTTACCGACTGGGTAATTATACAACAAAATCTGTACTTTACCATTTCTTGGGGCAGGATCTCCAGGTCCTTCTTTGTTTGGAAGTATTCTCTCGATACTTCCATAAGCCTTCGTCCACATGGTGGGTCACTATGGTCATCAGATTAAGCTATGCTCTTCACCTGGCGTTTTTCCCTTGTCCATTCTCGATCTGTTTCGGGCCATTGTCATTTCTACTGGTGGTTCTGGTACACATCCGCAATATTATTCTGTCGGAACTTTCAGCGAAGGAGCGAAGACAGCATATGCCGACATCTCACGCTTTGGTACCGGCAGAAATTCAGACATCGAAGGGAAAGGTACACCGTCCGATATCGTACTATCGCCAGAAACACCATCAGGCACTTCCGGTCCACGGGAGAAGTCGAATCATCATCCAGCAAAATATGCAGGAAAAAAAAAAAAAAAGGCTTGAGAAAGGGCTGCAAACCCTTTTTATTTCCCCTCCCCCCCTACTAGCTGCGATAGCGCCCTCTTACTTTTTGCGATCTTTTCCTGCCTGCTACTTTCTTCGTCCACGGGAATTTTGGCACATTACGAGATCTCTAGCACCCCTTCTGGGAAACGAATGTGGTGCGTCGCTTTCCAAGATTGCCAATGCCTCAGGCCGCCTTTGGACTATTGTTTACATCTAATTTACCCATTCATTGTATACATGATGCATTCATTTAATACTAATTTATACACAAGGTTCTTTACATGGTATTACAATTCTATTAAAAGGAGGTAATTCTATTTCTATTTACAGTTAGTACTTTATTTCTTCTGCTCGATTAGTTTTTTCTCTCAGCTGATTTTTCTGACTTGTTAAATCCTGAATGAATTGTTTCTTTTTTTTAAAAGTTCTTCATTCAGGATGTAACAGAACATTCTTACCTGTTCCCAACTGTGTTACATAGTTTCAGATTTGTTATAGGAGTTATACATTTTAGTTTATTCAAGACGTGCAATGGATTTATTTAAGAGCATAGCATCAAAGACAAGTTTATTATCTCCAATATTTGATACAAAATATAACCCCCCCCCATAATCTGATTCATATACATCAGTAAACAGTGGAGATATTTCATGCTCATACCTGACACCCCAAATTTAATCAAACCGTTATCTTGTATGTATGTTATTTGTTTCTAGCTGCTCACTTTCCTAGATTATGTATTGTATCTATCATATGTCCAGTTTACATTATATTACATTAGCATTTTTAGAACTTATCTTCTTTTCAACTTCTTATATGCCTTTTCAGTCCACAAAGTTAAAATCTGATCTTGACAGCCTGTATTTTACCTGAACACAACTTGTTACTTTTGAAATTTCTCTCTAGTGATTGTTCTTTTCTCTGATATTCAAGGAAGATGAAAGTTACTTAAAAAGAAATATGCATGCACAAATCTTGTCTGAAACATTTAAATAAAATTATTATTATTATTATTATTATTATTATTATTATTATGTGACACTTCCAGGGAGTCCAAAGACTCATCGGAGGATTTTTCTATAATTCTTAATTGTCATATTCTTTTTTTATTTCACCTTTTATAGTAAGTAATATTGTAAAAATAATCATAGTTTAAAATTCTGAATATTTGTACAAATGGTTTATGTTAGTATGTTTATTAGTTTTGATTTCATAACACGCATTGTCGGCTCTTGCGATGTGCACGTTATTGAAATTATTTTGTTAAAATGAAATGTAAAGAAGTTAAAAAAATTGATCTACTTACCGGATTTGAATAGTTGTGTTACTTTAAACAACTTTATTGTAGTTTAAAATATTAAGTTGTGTTTTTTGAAGACATTCTCCTGTCACTAATGGAGACAACTTGTTAACCATTATACCTAACTTCTTGCTTGCCAGTTTCATGGAGTGCACATGCTCGCCGAGAAGTTTGATGTGTTATTGACAGCTGACAAGGAGAGCATTCGGTATCAGAGTAACGGGTGTAAACAAGACAGCGTTCGGAAGGAAATAAAAACACAGGCCGGCAGATATTTAGATTCGGAGGAAGTGGAGTTTTTTTATGTGACAGTGGGAGGAAAATTAATAGTATATTCCGAAAAAGGAATCGTGGAACTATGTAGTTTCAAAGTGGAATAAGTATTGATAAATAAAAGAAAATATTGCTATAGATGTTTTAAAAGGAATATTCGAGGAAATGCTAATTGGAAGATTAGTAGTAGATTCCGAAAAGGGAATCATAGAACTGTGAGTTTTTAAAGTGGAAGAGTTAATATTGTCAATAAGCATTAGTGAATAAAGGAAGAAGTTGCTATTTACGTTCTAAAGGAATGTTCAAGAAAAATCTGATTAGGAAGTTTCATTTGTCTTAAGGACGCTGGATCTAACTATTATTGCTACTAAAAAGGAGACAGAATTGAGTCAGGAAGAACTAATATGTGCTACATGAGTGATGAGAAAGGATCCTATGAAAATGAAGAATAAAGTCATATATCTTTGGAAAAGGGCCTGGACAGAGAGAGAAACTGACTATGAACATTTTGTCATTGTGAAAACAAAGTGTTTAGTCTAGTCTTAAGTGTAAGTTTATTTTAAAAGGCCTTGGATCCAATTAAATTTGTAGTTATGTAATATTGTTAGAAGTGTGTATATATATATATATATATATATATATATATATTCTTGCATGGAACTTTACCACTCCCTGGCTGAATGAATCAATCAGTGATTTGTTCAGATTTTGCACCTTGTTCTCTAAAGTTTTGATTATTTTTGAACTCTTTTCTTGCAGTAACATTCATGTGAATGTTACTGCAAGAAAAGAGTTTAAAACCTCTAATGAAGGCAGCTATTTTTTTGTCATTTCTCTTTCTACCTCTGATTTCATGTACGGTCATCTCTAACTTTACCATAACAATTTTACCACAACAAACTCCTTGTGAACACTTGTGCAATAAATTAATATAATAAAGGCATTCGGAAATTAAAAATAATTGTTAGAAATAAAGAGATCAAATAATAAAAAAAAATCTTTTCATATTAACAATATGAATATTCTATTTCAGTCATCTGAAATTTGACTAGCTGACCATGGTTCCTGAATGATGCAGTGTCATTAAAATTTTTACATCTCTATATTTGAACATTTCTAGCCAAGTATCATGTTAATAATTATTTCAAAATAATCACTTATATATAGAATCAGAATATCCTTATCTTTTGTTTTAATTTTAATGTCTTCTTTATTCCTGACTCCTTTAGTAATATTTTTTCCTCTATTTCTAACATTTTTCTGTATCCTCTACAACAGGGGTTCTCAACCTTTTCCAGTGGCGTACCACCGGTGGTACGCGTGGTACGCATACCATAGGTTGAGAATCCCTGCTCTACAACATATTGCCATTCTCATCATATTTATCTTCTGTATTTCCTTAATCTTCTTATGGCTGTTGTCTAGCTACTTTATGTTAGAGCTGTTCTTCAAAGGACACCTGCTGACTAAATTATTTTCTTCTAGAAAGTAATTTAGTCAGCATTGTGATTCTCTTTTTCATTATTGTTTTTCAACTTACTGAATCTGCTACATTATTTCTGATTTTATATATATATATATATATATATATATATATTCTTGCATGGAACTTTACCACTCCCTTGCTGAATGAATCAATCAGTGATTTGTTCAGATTTTGCATCTTGTTCTCTAAAGTTTTGATTATTTTTGAACTCTTTTCTTGCAGTAACATTCATGTGAATGTTACTGCAAGAAAAGAGTTTAAAACCTCTAATGAAGGCAGCTATTTTTTTGTCATTTCTCTTTCTACCTCTGATTTCATGTACGGTCATCTCTAACTTTACCATAACAATTTTACCACAACAAACTCACTTAACAATAACAAATTGCTCAAAATATTCTGTTGAAAGCTCTGTTTATACATACATGCTCTTCTTAAAGAAATTCATTATAACTATAGAGCACAGTCAAGTCATACGGTATGAAACCTGTAGAGCTCACAGGGATAGTTTGATATTGTGAATTTCTTTAAGCAAATCATTGCCCCCATGGAGCTTTCAAGATTTTTCAGTAGTTGAAGTGAATAAGTTCGATATAGGTGTGTATGTATTTATTATAGTAAGGGATAACTGCTTAATAAACTACTCCTGTGCTTCCTAAGAGTTTGTCATTTGTAGGGAGCATAGGAACAGTTTGTTACCCTTAATGTGGGATTAAAACAATTGATAATTTTCAAATGAATGAGATAATAAAGTTTGTGTATACTTTTCTCAATGTTCAATTTTCTATGTTGACCTTTCAGTGAAGATTGTAAGAAAGATATACACATACAGACACACACACACTGAGTTGCCACTTTTAGGTAGACTTCCCAATTTAGAAAAATAGACCATTCCTGAAGATGTTCAGTCACGTGGCTGCAATTTGCCATATAAATCAGGCAAACATATCTGACAGTTCTGTTTTTTGATACGTAACAATGGATAAAAGATGTGACTTATGCAACTTTTAGCATGGTATGATTGTTGGTGCCAGAATCTCACAAACATCTAATCTTCTGGACTTTTTTTATTCACAACAGTATTTGGATCCGGCAGGGAATCTGGTATCTACCAGATTCCCTGCTCTTGTGGGTTATCATATTTCGGACAAACAGGAAGATCTGCTCTGATCCGGTTAGAAGAACACAAATCGTACATCCAGTATCTTGAACATGAACAGTGTGGACTTGCAGAGCATGCCATCAACACCAGACATAGAGTTCAGTGGAACAAGACAAAAGTCGGTTCCTAACGGAATGGCTTTACAAACAAACATGAAACGTTACTTCACTCCCCTAACCTGAACAGATCCGATAGTCTACATCTTTCCCCCTTGTGGGAGATAATACTCTATAAATCAGCAAATCTTTCCTTGTATATACACATATATATATATCGAAAAAAAAAGAAAAAAGGGGGAAAATTTTTTTTTTGTTAAATAAATTTAGGAAAGTTAACCTTAGCTACTTAGGTGGTGCTTTATGAATATAACAGTTATTGTTTAATTAGCCTTTGTACCTGTACTGATGATGCCTGTGATACTCAGGAGAAAATTCTACGAATAAAGAATAATTTATGTGAGTTAATTCAATTATTATAATAGTAAGTAATTGGCTATGTATATTGTTCTGCATAATGTCCTGTTTACACCATAGAATCAAAGATCTTTTTGAAGAACTTTTCTCTTAGCAACCTATCATAAACACACAAACTAAAGTTGGTAGGGCTGGAAAAGGCTTATGATATCATACTTCTGGCAAATCTGTAGAATTTAAATTCAGATCATTTTTTATCTCTGGTAATCTGACAGTTAAGAAATCTCGTGATTTCTTAACTGTCATCATCGTCAAATTCCTGACATGTACACTCAAGTGGTGTACAGGATACGATAGTACTACACTTTCTTAACTGCATGTTGAAGTAAACACCTGGTCCTGACAACCCCTCATTTTCCCCCAAATTTTTTGTCCATAATTTTTCTTTTTCTCTTCTCAAGTATAGTTCTGTAAATAATCTTTCTAGTATGAGTTATAGAAGAATTTTCCTATAGACAAATTCCTGTATAATGAACACAGCCACTGAAGGAAAAAAAGAAAAAAGAAAAACGGAGGGGGAAAAAGTGTGTGTGTCATTCAGTCTTACATTCCAATACCTTTGTTTTTTGGAACAGCTTCTTCCCCATACTGTTTACCTCAGTGACAGTAACCTCTTGCAGCTATTCAAAAAACACATTGACAGATTCCTTTCTCTCTGATAACTCATGTGCGATGTTGATTTTATACACACACACACGCACACACAGTTAACGACGGTAATCCGTTCCAGGATTACCGTCATTATCCAAGGCGCAGTTCCTCATAAGATTTAATTGAAAATCAATTAATTTGTTCCAGCTCCTCCCCGTAACCATAGTACATATTAAAAATGCAGATAAAACTCATTTAAAATGTCATAAAAATATGGTAAATATTTATTTATTATACAGTATATGTATTTGCTACAAAAAAAATTAACATTAATAAAATGAATTGCTCATGAAAATAGTTTTTAATTATCAATCTTCACCAGAAAGACAATTGGGCTCACTTCGGAGGTTTTTGACAAATGGACTTGTAAAAAACATGTCTAGGGTTGTTTCCTTCTGTCTCTTTTTTAAAATGTTTCTGAAAAACTGCATGGACTTTTCATTAAATAGATCTGCATTTCTGATAACCTCAAATTTGTTTGGATTCCATTTCATAGCAACATTTTGAACTTCTTCCCGCTTTGTCAAAACAATTTTGATTTCAGCAGTTGTAATTTGTTCTTTCTCTCCATCCTCATCTTCAGATGAAATTTTCATTTCCTTTTCTTCACATTGCTGCTTGAAAAGTTCTTTTAGCTCCTCAGTAGTCAGTTCTCAGTCATGCATCTCCAATAATTCTTCAACATCTTCTTCCTCGACTTCTGGTTTTACCTTGCAGTCTCCACTTGCATTTGCTGCTAAAAGCAATGTTAACTTATCATTCATTGGTTTATATCCAGGAAGTGCTTTTTCTTCTTTTGTGATAAATGTCCTGTTGGGCATTTTCTTCCCAACAGGACATTTATCACAAAATAATCCAGTCTCATCACAATTGAAGACTTGCTGAGATAGGTATTCTCCTTCTTCTATAATTCTTGTAAAGCTATTGACAAATTTATCTGTTGTTGCTTTGTCAGCACTAGCTGCCTCTCCATGTCTGACCACTCTATGAATTCCTGTTCTTTTTTTAAAGTTGTCAAAACCAACCTTTGCTACCTTTGAAATCATCATCATCTACTGAAGTCTTCTTTTTCAAATCTTGATAAATCTGTTTAGCTTTCTGACAGATTGCATTTTGAGATGTAGTATCACCTGCCATTTCTCTTTCTTTGATTCAGATTAGTAATAGATTCTCTGTTTGCCCAAAAAGAAGCCCTCTGACATTCAACCTTGAAGTTCCCTTAGCTACCATAAGTTCTTCTTTCTTAGCCAAAATGGTTGATGTTGTAGAATGACTGGTTTCATATATTTGAGCTAGCTGCATCACTTTCACACCTTCATGATGTTTTGCTATTATTTCTTTCTTCTGTTCAATAGAGAAAATTTTTCTGTTTTTTCCTCCTCACTAGCTTTCTTTTTGGGACCTATTTTGTCACACGGTAAAAAAATTCACTCTATTAAAAAAAAGATACACAAAATACAGTATTATTACAAATTGTACAACACTAAGACAAGGGATATAAAGAACATATCGTCACCTGAAAATAAAAGTAAAAGTTCAAAAAAAAAAAAAACTTTTTGAAATAAAAGTTAGCAGGTAAATTCGAAACCTGCAATTTTTGACTTAGTGCATTTTGTTTGTAAGGTGACTATATTAGATACAGCACTTACCGTAACATACACTGATTAGCAGCTTATAGATACAACGATTATTATACAGATGAGATTTGATTTTGCCTTTTGATGGTGAACGAACAGTGACACACACCCGCCGATTTATTGTCTATATGAACCAACACATAAAAAATAAATGCTTAAATACTCATTTTCATCATAAAACGCATTTATAAGCACAGTACACTACAAGAAAAGAAACAATAAACGGAAAATGTAAACAGCTGGCTATGATGGGTCAAACATATCTGAGCTTCACAGCTATGCAGCGTGGCTGTTCTCTATTCGACAGTATCTTCCCTTGCATGGCTGAGTGCGATTGGAAAATTCCGGTTTTTTAGATCGGATAGAGGTTCACATAATCGAGAGTTGTTAACCAAGAGATTTTTTTCTTACAGCCACTCGTCGTTAACCAAGTACGTCATTATCTGAGGGCGTTGTTAACCAAGGCGCCACTGTATATGATATTTGACAAAACTATATTCATTCTTTTAGACAAAATTGTCAGTTTGAAACTATGGTGTAATTTAACTTTTTTTTTTGATTTTGTTTGCAAGAATGGTACATTTATTACACTGTTGGTTTAATTATATTTAGATCTACAACATTTGTCAAAATTAATTCGTATGATTTGTATATTACTTCTATAGGATATAAACCCAAGACTGGAGATAACTGCAAGGCTACTGTACTCTTTGTGGATTATGAAAACGAATGTGTTGAAGTCTCGCTGAATACTCGTTTGATAAAACTAATTTCAAAGGAAAAGAATATTAGTTCAGAAGTATGTTACATTTAAGTTTTCTGTATAGGATTATGAATCGATAACTTGTTGTGATGTATTGTAGAATTAATATTATAATAAGCTTGTTATCTTCTTTAAAAGGAAGTGTGTGCATATGTATAAAAGGTTAAGTGAGTGTTCTGTGATTGAATTATAAAGTGTATCATTTTAATGTCTGGATCATAAAGTGTATGATCCAGACATTAAAAGAAAAAAAAAACATGTATTACAGTAAAAAAAAAAAAAAAAAAAGTTAAATGAACGTAAAAATTGGATACAAATATTTTGAATATTTTGATTTTAGTTTTTTAAGCCGTTAATGTGAAAAAAGAGATAATTGAAAAATACAAAAACACTAAAAAAAAAAGAAGTTAAGTAAAACAGTTTTTAATAACATAAAAATTATTTATTAAAAATCATTTTTAATTTTGTTTGTCTGAATCCTATTTCAGACAAAATAGAATTTCGTCTGAAATAGGATTAGCTGCAGATTGACTCTAGATAACAAACTGATGCATTATCTTTTTTTGGAGAAGGTAAAAGGAACCTGATTTGGTTGATGTATATGTATATCTGTAATGGACGGATAGATTTTTTTTATATTTTTTTATACAGGATACACATTCAGTGGTACCATGAATATATGGAATTGATATCCCATCTCTTATAGAATTTGGAGAACAAAATATTGCTGACTTCATCTCAAAAATTGACATCAGCATTGCACTTTTATCTTATGCTTCTATTCTTGAACTTTTATCTTCAAAATTCCCATGAGATATTGTAGATGCCTTTAAATTTGTTATTGTGATAAGTTCTGGATATTTTAGCTAGAAAGGCAAACTTTATAGACAAATAAAAAGAATTGCAGTGGTTCTCTACTATCCCCAGTTCTGGACAACTTTTATTAAGAACATTTAGAAGAAAAAAAATCTATCCCAAGACACAAAGCTTCTAGGCATATTTTCACCATCTGTAAGATCTCGTATCAAGAATGGCATGTATTTACTGCTTTCATTGTAAAGCAGTATACATGCCATTGTGATTCTGTGTCCCAAACAGTGTCAATGTATATATATGTTCATCAGATTTTAACTGCTGTAATGAAGCCATAAATTTACATTGGCTTTTGAGGTTTTGCAAGTTGTTGCAATATCTTAACAACCTTATCATCATCTTCAAATTCCTGATATGTACCCTCAAGGGGTGTACAGGATATGATAGTACTGCATGAAAAACTTACACCATTACTAACTTCCTATCTACAATTTTCCTCCAAATCAATCTGTTACCTGTCAAGACTTCAATATTATTATATCTTATATTCTGTCTTCTAAGGCACTTTTTACTATATCAATCCACCTATATCTTGGTCTTCCTCTGGGTCTTTTTTTTCCTGCCAACCTGGAAGAGAACACTTGTTTTGCTAATATTTCCTCTCCCATTCTGTTTAAGTGACCATACCACCTGAGATTAGCTCTGCTAACACATTCCCGGATGCTAACAAAGTTAACTTCTTTCCTAATATCCTTATTTTTAATATGATATTGCTATTGATACCATCTGTTCATGCCCCTAATCTTTTTTCAGGACTCTAATATCTGTGGTCTCTAGTCTTTGGTCAAGTGTTTTATTTCTAACCCAGCTCTCAGATCCATATGTTAAAACTGGTTTGAACACTGTCTTGTATACAGTTATTTAGTGTTTTGACTAATTTCTCTTTTCCATATAAATTTATTCAGTTGACTTCCTACCATACCTGCTTTGTTGATTCTGTTTTCTATTTCCATATCTAATTTACCATCTTCACTAAAAATCGTGAACAAGTAGCTGGAATGTTTTACTTGTTCTATAGTTTCCCCATTCACAATGCAGTTGATATTTACAATGCTTCTGCCTATTTTCATTGTCTTTGTTTTGTTATTGCTGACCTTCATACCAAATCCATTACAAGAGTTATTCAATTTAGTCAGGGAATCTTGCAGAATTGCAGCGGATTTATTTAGAAGTATAACATTGTCCATATAAAACAAAGAGCTGACATTAACATCTCCAATTTTGATATCAGGTTTGATACCACTATCCTTCATGATTTGATCCATATAGATAATAAATAACAGAGGGGATAATGTACATCCATGTCTGACACCAGATTTAACATAAAACCATCTTCCTGTACTTCCTTCTATTCTAACTGCTGACTTACAACTCAAAGAAAGACTAAGTATTTCTTGACATAATGCTTCATTGACACCTTACAACTGTAGCACTTTGAACAGCTTCTCTCTTGGCACCTTGTCATATGCTTTTTCCAGATCTAAAAAAACTTAAATACAGATCTTTGTTATATTCCTGTGACTACTCAACTGTTTGTTGTAAAGTGAAAATATGATCCTGACAGCTTCTCTTTGGCCTGAATCCAGCTTGATCTTCACCAACTTTTCTTCCACAATTCTTCTCAACTGTTTCTCAAGTATATTTGCATAGATCTTCCCAGGAACACTCAGTGGGGAAATACCTCTGTAATTCTCACATTCAGTTTTATTTCCCTTTTTATATATGGGTACTATGAGAGCTCTACTCCAATCATCGGGAATTCGTCCCTCTGTCCAGGCATTCTGAACTATGCAGTGCAGCCACTGTGAGACTTTTATACTACCATACTTCAGCATTTCTGGTCGAATATCATCTACTCCAGCTGCCTTTCCGCATTTCAGGCTTTTAATGGCTTTCTACTTCAAGTATGGATATCAGGTATGTGTTAACAGAGCTAATCTCAGGTGGTATGGTCACTTAAACAGAATGGGTGAGGAAGGATTAGCAAAACAAGTGTTCTCCCTCAGGTTGGAAAAAGACCCAGAGGATGATCAAGATATAGGTGGATTGATACAGTAAAAAGTGCTTTGGCAAATAGAAATATAAGATCTGATAATGTTGGAGTCCTGAGAGGTAACAGATTGATTTGGAGGAAAATTGTAGATAGGAAGTTAGTAATGATGTTAATTTTTCATGTAGTAGTATCATATCCTGTACACCCCTTGAGGGAATTTGATTCATACATCATCATCAAATTCCTTGGCAGGAATTTGATGATGATGTATGAATATGTATTCTTGATTGCATGCTTAGTCAGTGTTTTTTATCACTGTGCTGTCACTTGTTTCATTTAGCAGTTTTTCGAAGTAATTACTCTACTCTTCAATGATATCTTTTTCTCTAGTTTTTATGTAACCGTTGTTAAATTGTGATCGATTGAGAATATAGAAATTCCAGTCTCTTCATAATTTAGCAATCAAAACTAGAGAGATTGAATAAATGCATGTGTACCATTGGAGTATAATGTAATGTACTGTAGTGTAACTTTGTAAATATATCCAAATTGCTGACTGTACAGTTTTCCTTGTCTAAGTATGTTAGAATACAACTGAGTAAGTGTACCAAATATTCTATAATTTATTATAGAATATTTGGTACACTATTCATAGGTATAAAAAATTCATTAAATTGAGATAAGGGAATATAACATGATGTTGCAGCTCGCAAACAATCATCAAAATGTTCATCCTTTAGTCGTGATATGTATTTAGATTTTATGATGTTCATGGTGGATAAATGTATGAATATGTAGAAACGTATAGAAACAAAGAGGTTTCTGCAGTTAAACACTATTGAGCCAATGGTATAATTTTTTTTTTTAAAAAAAACCCTTGTACAGTCTTAAGTGTAATCGAAATTGCTGAACTCATTACAAACTTTAACAATGCAGCAACAGAAGAAGTAGAACTGGAAATTTTAGATCTCAGGAATGATATCACATTAAAGTCATGTAAATATGATGAAAAGTTTTGGAGGTTGGTGGATAGAGAAAGATTTCCTGTTTCAAAAAGTTGTGCATACAAGATAATGTCTTTTTTTTTTTTTTGGATCAGCATACTTGTGCAAGTCATTTTTATCCACCATGAACATCATAAAATCTAAATACAGATCACGACTAAAGGATGAACATTTTGATGATTGTTTGCGAGCTGCAACATCATGTTATATTCCCTTACTAAGGACTTGTCGATGATATGGAACTCCAAGGATCCCATTAAAATCCATTTTTCTTCATAGTTTATTTAATTTGTTTAAAACATTTTTGTTCCTTTTCAATAAAAACAACATTGCAATTTTGTTTATTTATCCACAACATAAATTTATTTTGATTGTTTGATATCTTTAAGAAAGATGTTGGGGGGTGCAGTACAGTTTCCTCAGCTTAAAAGTGCTCTGGAGCTCAAAAAGGTTGGTAATCCCTACTTTATGCTATAAGAAATTTCTTCTCCATATTATATCACATTCAAGGTGTCCAAACCTTGAATGTGACATAATTTCACCAATGTCTGTAGAAGAACCAATCTACTATGCCTTGGAAACGTTTTTTCAAAACAGCTTCAGTAATGGTTCCTCCTGTCACCTGGCTTTTACATATGACATGCAGCCATGAGTATCTGTTATTAGTAAAACATTATACCTCATAGTTTCCCATCAATCTCCCTCAGTAGATTTGGTCACGGGCAGTTTTGCACTCTTTCCCCAGGCCGAAATAATCCTAAACAAATAATTACTTTAAGAAATTGTGGATATTCAGTGAACTGAATTCAACATGCAATCCGCTGGCCATCACTTATGAAATGGCCAGCATTTCACTCACCAGTGATTATTAAGAAATTCTTTGAATACTGGCAGGATTACTATAATTTCAGTTATATAGTTAAGATTATATTTTAAAGAATTAAATTGGGATTGTACTTTATAGTTTTCACTGTAATTTCTCCAAAATATTTTGATCATCTCATAAACTAACTTCTTCTCATCTCATCTTCCTTTTCCGCTTTTACCTTACGGTGTCGAGGGCTTATTAATCATCAGACCTCAAACCATTCACAGGATAAGGTGGTCAGTCCTATGCCCCGATGTATCCTATGTCCGTAGCATTGAGTTCTCAAGGCCGGTTTGACTGCTTTGCGGGATGAAAAACCTCAGGATACACTGGGGGGAAAACCCTACTGTCCACGCCCAAGACTGGCTGACTGGGCTATGGCTGAGGAAGATCTTTCAGCTCCCCACGTCACAGACGGGATTTGAACCTTCTTCCCAATCATAATTTTTTTGGGGGGGGGGGACGAATTATGATGCATCTGAAGAAAAGTTGATTGTTTCAAGTCAAACTGACTTTACTGAAGCAAAATATTTTTTCAGGTGTGTATTTTTAGTAATAGCTGTTACTTTGCTCTTTATTTACTTGTATTTAGTGATTTTCATTTCTGTGTTTTAAAGGCTAAAATTGGACAAGTTATCAAATGCGAAGCCATAATGATAAAAGAATATTTTGTTCTTGTGGCTCTTGGTGGTCATGCAGTAGGTAGATTTGCATATCTCCCCACCAAAAGGGTAAGTACCTGAAAGAGTATTTTAAAATGTAGTCTAAATATATATGGAAACAATAATAAAATGAAATATAGTCTTCATGTCAATTTTTCATAATAATCTTAATTAAAGTTCTATTTCATCTTTTTAATAAGGTTTATCTCTTTATTGTTCTTTAAGAATTCTAATTTAGTCATTGTGCAGACTTTCAGTGTGCCTTCTTTGTACAGTATTACATATAGGTTTTGCCATTTGACTTTTGCTGCTCAATAATTTTGTTACTTTCATTATGTGACAGTAACAAAATTTTGTCGTTATGTGAAAGTACAGTTAGCTCTTTATAACTATCCTATAAGAACTGAAATTTTAGTTTCTTATACTGGAAGGTGCATGCTATAGTGAATATTTTTTAGTGTAACATCTCTTTGGTTGGTTGTTATTGTAAGGTTGTCAGAACAGCATGTGCTGTAGTAAGGATCATTCATTTAATTAAGTGTCCATACCTGGTAACACCTGACCATATAAACATTTACTGTATAACATGCCAGAATTAAAAGTTCTATTCTGTGAGGCATGATAATTAGACTAAAAAAAGTTAGGGAGGGGCATTCCAATCTTATCTTGTTAGGCTTACACCAAATCAACTAAGACAATCAAATGTTTTTAGTCTGTAAATTGTGATCTTTTTTTCTATCCCGATGAGCATGTTTAATAGGACAATCATTACATTTCTTTCTAACAAGAAACAATTTCATCACTATTTCTTGTGATATTATCTGAAGTCTACTAACAGATAAAAAGTTTATCCCAACTTCATCATCATAACCACATCTAATATTTTACTATTATTTCAACATTTACATGGTATTATTATTATGTCTTCTGTGGAGTCAGCAGACTGATTGTAGGAGATTATTCAAATGACAACATATCCATCATACCGAAAACATACATCTTAAAATCCTTAACACTCCCTGTATTAACAACATATTCCAGTAATGCATTCCATTCACTGACAGTTCTCCATGTAGAAAATCTACACTTGACACCCCTCTTCACCACCCTCTTACACAACTTCCAGGGATTGCCTCTGGTTCCTCCCTTCTTTTCTCACCTTCTACTCTTTTTATAATCCATTCTGCTTAATCCAACAAAATCTCCTCACTAATTTAAATGTCTTTATCATAAAGGGAGCAATTCAAAAACAGAAAAGAAAAGTAAATGGAATCGTAATTGTAGTAGGTACTAACAACTTAATTAGTGATAAGTTCAGTATGATCGTGGACATGAAAAAGTTGTTGGAAGAGGTGAGAATGAAGAGTGAGAAAGTGAAAATCATCAGTATTTTACCTCAATATGATAAAAATGAATTAAGAAGAAGGCCTGTGATGTCAAACAATTCGATGCGTAAGCTGTGTAGAAGGAATCGATGCAAGTTTTTGGATGTGTGGAATGAGTTTTAGGGAAGATTTGATCTGTATAAGAGGAAACGGCCTGCACCTGAATGTGTTTGGTGTCAGGAGTCTAGAAAAACTAATAACTGGTATGACACCTAACACAGACAGTCAGGGAAGCTAAATTATAAACGGAGGCATGGTGAGAATGTAAGAGCGAAATGTTATATAACTGTGTTAATGACGGGAATGGGCTTCGTCATGAAAATGTTGATGAGGAGAGAACAATTTTGACTTTGTGTTCGTCTGATTTGGATCCATCAAAAGTGTGCAAAGATGTCTACATGTATAAGGCACTAGAGAAGAATAGACACCTGCAAGTTGTCCAACTGTGTTATGCAGATAAGAGTATACAAAAGAACATGCAGGTAGATTATTATGTCTGTACTTGGATGCTAGGAGAATCAAAAACAAATGGGTAGAGTTTGTTGCCTTAGTCAATATTTTGAGACCTCTGATTGTAAGCATTAGTGAAACCTGGCAATCAGAATCAGACATACTAACTGGTATCGAGTGTAAAGGGTACACTATTTTTAGTTAGGATAGAGAGGAGGGGACACATAGCACATGTCCAGTCAGAAAGCTGGCAGTCCAATTGCAGAAGTCATGGGACAGACCAAATGATGGGAGTTTGCTTAGTAGGCCTTTGTGCCATATCCTGTCAAAAGCTTTGGAGGTATCAAGCACTTGAGATTCACCAAACTTCTCCATGGCATTTGTCCAGAGATGAGTGACATATCTAATTAGATCTCCTGTTGAATGGCAGCAACGAAATTCATAATGGTAGTAATTTTATTAGCTGGGTGCCATCAAGGTAGTGTAGGAGTTGGGAATTGATGGTTCTCTGTGCATTACTTTAGATAGGACTGAGGTAAGTGAGATAGAGCAGTAGTTTGATGACAATGATTTGTCACCCTTCTTGGAATGGGTTGAACATAGACCAGGCTGTAGGGTTGAAATCAGTGGATGGGAGTAGTATTGGGCAAAAGTAACAACCAATTGCTTTGGTGAGACCAAATGGTTCGGCTGCTGTTTGATGTAAGTTTCCTCCTTTTTGCTCTTTCAAACTGTAATCCAGTCGCAGTGTGCTTGATTTTTTGTTTGTACAGTTCTTGCACATCTTTTGGAGAACCAAGGCTTAGCTACAGGGACAACAATTCAGAGTAGTATGGAGAATATGTGTTTCCATGCCAGTCAAGATTACTTCGGTGATGTTTGGTGCATAGAAGTCATGTAGGCTGTCCCTCTTTGCACTATTATAATGCCAGACTGTTCTTGTATGACAGTGGCTAAGTGAGCATTGTTTCATTGTGCTGGAGACAGGTACTAGATTGTGGTTGGAATTGCCTAGTGGGTCAACTACATTCACTGTGTATTTGGAAGGGTCACTGGCGATGAAGACATCTAGGGTGTTTGGGGAGTGATTAGGATTATCTGGTATTCTGATTGGTATATGAACAATTTATGTAAGGTCATTAGTGATGGCAAATGTTTCAACATCCCTACTTACTTGATCCGTGCAACTAGAGGAGGAAAGCCAGTTGGTGTTGTGGACATTAAAATCTCTTGGAGTATGATTTCACTGTTAGGAAAGTGGAACTTGAGAAGATCAGTGTTTAAAGAGAAGTTAACACGTTCACTGCCAACTATACTCATAGTTGGTATATGAGCCTCACAAACCAACTACAATACTCGTATTCCGATTACCGACCTCCTATGCCAAGCACGAGTTACCCTGTAGTATAAGCACGTTAATTTGGACCCTTGGGTTGTGAATAAAGCAGAGAGCACTCTCGGGGCTTGGTAGAAGGAAAATAATTTCAGCAAAAGTATAGTATATTATAAGAGGTATTGTTGCGTAAACTGTGTATTTATTAATGCAAATAAAACAATTTTTTGAAGTTTTTTCAACAAATACATATATTTATATACAATATATCATCATCTGAGTCATCGCTAGAGTCGTCTGTAGGATTATAATCATCTTCGGAATCGGAACCATATAATTCATTCCATTCATCTTCGTTCATATTAGCGTAAGCTTCTAATTTTTCATCAGTAAGCTTTCTATTACTGGCCATGGCGTAATTGAAGGTTTTTATTTAGATAATTTTAAATAATTGTAAGACTAGACACAATAAACTTGACTGCACAGAATGCTGAACGTCACTGACTCTGAACTCAAGTTACACAGTCATCAGCGCATGTAAGACATATGGGGGTTGATACGAGATTACTCGTAGTTGGCATATGAAACAAAATTCTGTCTGATAAGCCAGCTACAAGATAACTCGTGCTGACCTTGTAGAAGTGAAAGTGATTGGCGCGTGGTAACAAACTATGCTTGAGGAGCGTGACAGCGAACGTGTTAAAGATCTCAAAGTGGTTGGTAGTTGGAGGAGCAAATGAATTTGACTGAGTGAGGCCTGTTGATTTACAATAAAAGAAGGTCAAAGTTAGACAATTCTAAGTTGGACGCTCTCTGGCATGGTATGTCAGAGCAGATATATGTATAGATGCCACCTTTGGGTTGTGCTGGGAGGGGTAAGATTTGTGTTTCTGCCAAATCTCAGTCAGACTTGGTGTGGTTTAGTAGACCGGAGATGATAATGGACACTATTAAAGTTGGAATTGAGGCTACATATGTTGGTGAAATAGATATGTAAGGCTCTGTGAGGCATATATTTGACTGCAAGGGTCTTGCACCTTTCCTATGCATTCCATCTACATACTGATCTCCATGGTGGCTCATAGTGGTTTCACTTGATTTCTGCACCAACTTTCCTAGTTTGTAGTTGATGACCCAACTGTTGTCTCCATTTTGGCATTTTTCTCCAGATTGTTTTCGAAGTTGAGATCCCTGTTTTCTCTGTGCAAAAACTAGGTCAGGCCAAGCTTATGTGCTATTGGATGAAAATGCCCTGGAACATGTTAATCACTGCTATTAGTTTAGATGTGCTTGCAGATGTGTCACAAATCAATTTCATGAGGTGCGGGAAGTTCATTCCATCCTTTCTTTTATTTGTAGGTCTGAAACGATGGACCTGATGATATTTCTGTGATCAAAGTTGCATTCTCCTGCTAACTTACTGATATTGTCTTTTAATGATTTGCTAGTTTTAAAATGACAGCTTTGAATTTCTTGTTTTCAGCCTCAATCAGCTCTTTTTATCTCCTGATTTTCCTCAGCACTTGTGTTTTTCATCCTCTTCCTTCCACTGGCTTGTCAAGACTCTAATATTTGTGGTCTCTTATCATGTACCATTGATGCGATTAGGTTGCAGAGTTTGTTAGTGTTGTTGGTGATCATATCAATGCAAGCGACGTGGATTCATGTGTGAATTGAATCAACAGCTGTTGTTGCATTGTGGTGCTGATTCTCTCTTATGAGTTTTGATGAAAATTAGCGAAGTGAACTGATGACATCAGTTACAGAATCATGTATAATTGTCAAGTTAGGAAGATATTAAGAATATAACAATGTTATTATCCAAAAATGTGTGAACAGAGCTAATCCCATTTGTTATGCTGTGATCACTTTCTGGTGCCAGTAACCCCTCATTAGGAGGGGACTCAACCCGTCCTAGGATGGACGAGAAGGATAGGATGATCACTTATGCAGAATGGAAGAAGAAAGCTAGCAAAACAGGTGTTTTGTGCAAGAATGGCAGAAAAAAATAAAAGTGGAGGGGATTAAAGGAGTTAGAAGCACCACATGATGAAATAGACGATCTGACAGTATTGACGTTTTGACAAATTAGAATAATTTGTAAGAAAATTGTTGACATATTTTAGTATTAATCTAAAGTTAATCATTTAGTACTATCATAGTATCATATCATAGTAAACTACATATCAGGAATTTGATAATGATATTTTTTGTTGATTTGCTCTTTCGTCTCCTGATTTTCCTCAGCACTCATGTTTTTCATCCTCTTCCTTACTTGTCAGGACACTAATATTTGTGGTCTCTCATCTTTGATTAACTGTTTTATTTCTGTTAACTCTCGAGGATCCATTTATGTTTTTCAAATCTAGAAAAGGCTTATTTCAAAATACTAATCATATGTACTAAATTGGACATTATTAAGTTATTATACTTAGTCTACCTTTGAGTGTTATGTCCCATTTTTCCCTTGCATGTTAGTCCCAGTGGCCTGTTAAGGCCAAGTAACTTGGTTGCTTTGAAACCTGTTTAATGCTCTGATAGAGGATTGGGTAGGTTAATCCTATCTACATAGTGTATTTTGATTGTAATTGTGTGTATTTTGGTTGATTCCTGTTTTGCCAGATGAAAAACCAAAGTTTCCAGAAGGAAACTTTGGTTCAAAGTTTCCTGTGAACTCCGTATGAAACTTTGCAACTCACTTCATTTACAAAACCCTTATGAAGGTACTTGATGTCCTAGATGGCATTCAAACCAGGGGACATCGGTTCAAATTGACTGAAGGTACATGAAGATGGTTTGTAAAATCAGGTGTGAGACAAGTGTAGATCATATGGATCATATTATGAAGTATATTGGTAATGTTAATAATGCCTGATATTAAAGTTGGAAATATTAATCTCAGCTTCTTTCTTTATACAGAAGATGTTATATTCTTAAATTATTCAGTACAAGTCTCTGGGATTCTTTAACTAAATTGAATAACTGCTTTAAAAATTTTTGTATGAAAATCAGCAAGTTAATGACAAAGACTATGAAAATAATCAGAAACATCGATAGCATATTTTGAATCCCGGGGATGCCTATAGAACAAGTAAAACATTTCAGCTATATAGGCAAAATTTTTAGTGAAGATAGCAAACTAAATATGGAAATAGACAACAGAATAAGCATATGGTGGGGAGGCAAATGAATAAATTTATATGAAATTAGTCAAAACACTAAACTGGTTGTATACAAGACAATGTTCAAATCAGTATTAACTTATGGATTAGAAAACTGGGTTGGAAGTAAAATAAATGGTCAAACTATAATCCACAGGTGAGCATTGAGAAAAATTAGGGGTGAACCAATGGCATTAATGATTAAAAATGAAGACATTAAGAAGGACTTGGCATTGTTTGCATTCTTGAATGTGTGAGCAGAGCTAATCTCAAGTGGTATGACTACTTAAATTGGGAAAGGAAAGGTAAGGTTAGCAAAACAGGTGTTTGATGGTAGGAAAAAGACTCAAAAGAAAACCAAGAGCTAAGCAAATTGATGCATTAAGAAGTGCCTTGAAGACTGAAATATAAGATCTGACAATGTCAGGTCTTATATTATCCGACAAAGTATCATTTCTTGGGTCATCTCCCGACTGCTGGAGACGACCTGACAAATGATTCTTATAAAAAGTATGAGTATTTTTTAGTGAAACTGGTAGGCAATATTGTACGAACATACGTACGAATTAAAAATCTATGGTCAGTTTAACAATAAGTCTTATATTTTTTAACATTTTACGACCCAAAATATGTCTAATTTAAATTATACTTATTTTGAGGGAAATTATCAACAGGAAGATAGTAATGATGTAAAATTTCATGTGGTACTATTATAGTATCTGTTTGTCCCTTGAGACATATATATATATATATCAGGAATAGATATGATGATGCAGCTTCCAAGTTCGTATGTTTAAAATTGGTTTGAAGAGTTTTTTTTGTTTATATATTGCTAGTTTTGGCAGATTGGCTGATTTACTGACTTCCTGCCACATCACATTTGCCTTTCGATTATCTGTTACCATATTTAATTTTTGACATCTTCACTAAAATGTGCCTAAACTACTAATATTTTGCTCTTGTAGATTCCCATTCGGAATGCAGTTAAGATTTTCCAAGTTCCTATATATTTTAAATAGTTTCTGTTTTTTATTGAAGATTTTTGTAGAAAGTTTTTTAAATAGTTTCTGTTTTTTATTGAAGATTTTTGTAGAAAGTTTGTTAGTGGTTAGTTCATTTTTTTTACAGTGTAAACATCTCTATAAAGAGTGGAGTTCAATGTCTCCAATTGTGATATAATGCATTATGTTATTTTCTTTCATATTGTGATCCATGTGAATGATGAATAACATTTGTAGCAGCATGCAGTTGTCTTGCACCTCAATTACTGGCTTGCAACTTAATTATAGGCTGGATTTACCCTGTGTAATAATATTCCAGTAATATTTTATAAGGGAAGAGTTTTTGAACATCATATGTTGATACCTTATGATATGCTTTTTCCAGATGTACAATTCAGATCCTTATTACTTTCCTAGTCTCTCAATTAAAGTAAAAAATCTTGTTTAAACCCCACCACCTCTTTGGCTTGTTTCCAACTCAGCTTCTTCCTTTTTGAGTTTCTTTTCAACATTTTTTTTTGTAGTCCATCCCATTTCAAGTTTATACGTAATTTATGACATAAATCATGCATGAACCGAAATCATGCATATCAGTTGAGAAATTCCCCTATAATTGTAATATTCAGTATCGTTTCTTTTTTGCAGACTGGAATGGACCAGAAATCCATTGCGGTTTCCTCCACCCTGCTTCCATTCATCATATCAGATTTGATTTTTAATAACCATTCCCCACCTCCAATACTGAATTGTACTCATTACTGTGTTTCTGCTTGATACTTCATATTGTGTTACTGTTCTGTCACTGTTCAAACATTGTCATACTTTTTTTCAAAAATTAATTCCTCCAAATAAATATAAATTTAAGATCCTAAGAAATAATATTTTGGTTTAATCCTTTATCCAAGCATAAGCAAAGTTTGTGTGAAGTATCTTCACGACTGGTCTACTTGCATGTAGAAGTTAATGACTTCACATCAGTTGGCTTAGTATCTTACACCCTTTCAGACTTGTATATGATATGCGTTATGAGAAGGGCCACTACTCATTGGTTTCAACCTTATTGAGGTCTCGTCAGCAGGAGCCACACCCAAAAGAGATAACAAGGTTGAAGTAATGCAGAAGCCATATATTTCCCATATACAAGTGCTAAAAAGGTTTATCTCTCTATTATTAATTTACTCTGGATTAGAGATGGTGTTGCAAGTTTTTTCACTTGTTTAAACTATATCATAAATATGCCAAGAAATTATATTTTGGGGTTTAATCCTTTATCCAAGTAACCAAGAATATATTTTTTTGATATCTTTAATCATCATGATCATCATCATCATCAAATTCCTGCCATGTACCCTGAAGGGATGTACAGGATATGATAGTACTACATGAAAAAAATTACATCATTATTAATTTCCTATCTACAATTTTCCTCCAAATCAGTCTGTTACTTGTCAAGACTCCAACCTTATCAGATCTTATATTTCTATCGTCTAAGGCACTTTGTACCGTATCAATCCACCTATATCTTGGTCTTCCTCTAGGTCGTTTTGCTGCCAACCTGGCAGAGAACACTTGTTTTGCTAATCTTTCCTCGCCCATTCTGTTTAAGTGACCATACCACCTGAGATTAGCTCTGCTAACGCATTCCTGGATGCTGACAATGTCAAGTTCTTTCCTAATATCCTCGTTTTTAATATGATATTGCCATTGATGCCATCTGTTCACGCCTATAATCTTTCTCAGGACTCTCATATCTGTGGTCTTTAGTCTTTGGTCAAGTGTTTTACTTCTGACCCAGCTCTCAGATCCATAAGTTAAAACTGGTTTGAACACTGTCTTGTATACAGCTAATTTAATGTTCCGACTAATTTCTCTCTTATTCCATATGAATTTATTCAGTTGACTTCCCACCATACCAGCGTTGCTGATTCTGTTGTCTATTTCTATATTTAATTTACCATCTTCAGTAAAAATCGTGCCTAAGTAGCTGAAATGTTTTACTTGTTCCACAGGTTCTCCATTCACAACACAGTTCACATTTTCAATGATTCTGCCTATTTTCATTGTCTTTGTCTTTTTATTGCTGACCTTCATACCATATCTATTACAACAGCTATTCAATTTAGTCAGAGAATCTTGCAGACTTGTAGCACATTTATTTAGAAGTATAACATCATCCACATAAAGCAAAGAGCTGACATTAACATCTCCAATTTTGATATCATGTTTATCTTTAATTTATAGTTTAATTAAGTGAAAAAAAAAACTTTCAACATTAATCTCTGATCCAGACCTTTTCACTACTTGTATATGGAAAATATATGAGTTCTGCATTACTTTAACCTTAGTATCCCTTCTGGGTATGGCTCACACTGATGGCATTTAATAATGTTTGTCTTAGATTTTGCTTGCTTCCTGTTAAATAGAGGCTCTGTGTAGTGTTTGGCTTTTGCCTGTCAGTGAGTGGAGCCACTGCTGAGTTTCCTAACCTTGAGCAATTCAGAGCAAGCATGATCCTTAGGATCACTCCACGAGATTTAGAGTGATCTTGTAGATCACTCAGAGTTTTTGGAAAGGTATCCCCGCACTTTAACATACCTCAATAAAGGTTGAAACCAGTCTGGGTATTTACCTGCCGATAATGTATAGCAGGGGCGGCTAAGACATCGACCGCAAGGCACCTGAATGTAGCAAATTATTCGTTTCTTAACGAATGTAGCAAATTAAACGAATAAATAGATTGAAAATGAATAGATAAATGATAATCAAAATTATTAATTGATAAAAAAATTGTCAAACATGTCAAACTAATTTATTTCTAATCTGATGTAAAGTTTATAATTTAGCGGTTAACAGCGAAGCCATCACTTTACAGCAGTCCCGTGATTCGCTTCATCTAGAAACGTTCGATTGATGGTTCTGAATGCGCCCAATGGTAACATGTTTGATGACGTGTACACTGCAGTTGACAATCCATCTGTGTATTGTTCTTGATGAAGACTCTTGCAGCCAAAGTGTCCCAATTATCCAGTATTTTAGTACCGAGTAATCCCATGAAATCGTTTATCGATCTTTATTGTGTATTATTTTAAATTAAGTTACAATTATTTTAACTTAATTATTATTTATTACTTTAAATTAAATTAAGCAAGTGAATGCAATTAGTATTGTTAAATAATAAAAAAAAAATAATAAAAATAATAATTAAGGATAACAGTGAGTGAGCCAAGAACAAGTGTGAAAAAAATAAAAACTTATCACTATCATAAAGAATGGGAAGAAGATTTTTTCTTTATTATGATGAAAGGCAAATGCGTCTGTATAATTTGCAACGCGAATGTGGCTTTACCGAAAAAAAGCAAACGTTGAAAGACACTATCGAACTGTTCATAAAAACTACGAAGAAGATTATCCACACGGCACTGCCCTGCCTTAAGAAAAGCAAAGGTGCATTAAATGAAGACACTACTGACAGCACAACAAAATATTTTCGTCAAGTACAATACAGGCACAAAGGCTGCTACAATTACGTCATTCAAAGTTGCTGAAACTTTAATTAAATATAATAAGACGCTTCAAGATGGAGAATTATGGAAGGAAGCTTTCATCAAAGCTGGTGAAATATTATTTTAAAATTTTAAGAATAAATCAGAAATAATAACTGCTATTAACAATATGTCATTATTACAAAACACAATCATGTGTAGAGCAGAAGAAACCAGCCAGAACCTTCAAGAGATTCTGCATGAAAACATAAACAATTGCAATTTTTTGTCACTACAGTTTGACGAATCTACTGATTACGCTGGTACTGTACAATTATGTATTTTTATTTGAATGGTTTTTGAGGATATGTCGGCCACAGAAGAATTATTAACCATTATTCCAATTCAGGGATGAACAAGAGGTCAAGATATCTATGATTTATTTAAGAATTACATTGTACGTACAAGTTTTCGAATTCATAAGTTAGTGTCAATAACTACGGACGGAGCACCTGAATCGGTTTCTTCACTCTTTGTAAAAACGATGAAGATATTCCAAGTTTTGTGGACTATCATTGCGTCATCCATCAGCAGGCTTTGTGTTCAAAAGTACTGAAATTCAATCATGTTATGAATGTTGCTTTCAAAATTGTTAATTCGCCAATTTTGGGTTTTGCTAAAAGAATGCGAGAGTGAGCATAGTGAATTATTGTTACATACTGACGTAAGATGGTTAAGCCACGCCACATTTTTAGCAAGATTCAGAGAACTTCTTCCACAAATAAATTCGTTTTTGATAAACAGAGATGATTTACATCCAGAATTAAATGATAAAGAATGGCTACTTGACCTCTCCTTTTTGTGTGACATTACAGAAAAACTAAATAACCTAAACTTAGAATTACAAGGAAAAAATGAAACAATCATTGATATGATAAGCTCCTTAAAATCATTCAAGGAAAAATTAAACATGCTTGAAATACAATTAAAGCGGTGCGAATTGAAACATTTTAAAAATTTGGCTGACCAGTCAAGGGATATACAAAACGTCACCTTTAATAAACACGCTGAAAGCATAAGACTTTTAATGAACGAAATTGAGGTAAGATTTGTAGGAATCAGTAAGCTTGATGATATTGTTACTTTTTTTATCCTATCCCTTCAATGAAAATGTTAATGTTGAGAATACAGCTTCAAAATTGAATGAATTTCTCGACACAAATAGAGTAGATTTGGAAGAAGAAATTATAAATATGAAATGCGATATCCACCTCAAATCAATTGCTTCAAATAATAGTTTTTGGAAGTTGATCCACAAAAGTAAAAATCCAAATATTTGAAAAATCATCACTTATTTTAATGCTTTTTTTTTTTTTTTTGATCAACTTATTTGTGCAAATCGACATTCTCATGTATGAATGCTATTAAGACAAAGCATAGATCATAGCTAAGTGATCAACATCTGGAATCGTGTTTATGAATTTCTTTAAGTTCGTACAATCCAGATTATGACTGCTTAGCTGCATCTATGCAATGTCAGGTATCGTCCAATTAAATTAAAATATTCAAATTTGTTTGTATAATTTTATTTAGTTTTTTGTATTTTTCTATTATTGTTATTTTTTTAATAAAATTATGAACAATAAATTTTCTTTTTTTTTTTGTTATATTTATTGCCTTATAAACTTCTAAAAATCTCGAAAATATTCTAAATTTTCGATCACGTCTATAGTCGCCCGCAGAGATATTTTCACTAGGTAAGTAGCCCCCAAACGTCTAAAAGTTTGGCCACCTGTGATGTATAGCATATACATGTCAAAAAGGGCATGTACTTTGTATTATGAGATAATAAAGCAATTGATGTGAAGTCATTAGCCTCTATATACAAGTAGCCCAGTTGTGAAGATACTTCGCACACAGACTTTGCTTACATTTGAATAAAGGATTAAACCAAGAATATAACATCATTAGTTTATAGTTTAACCAAGTGAAAAACTTTCAGCATCTTTCAACATGAACTCCTCCAGGCATCCAGAACAACCTTATCTCCAGTATCATGTTACCTTTATCATTGATGATTCCTCTAATGGTACACTTACCTTCTTTGTTTTAACCTGACTTTTGTTTATTTACTCATATAGCGGTTTCTTATTTGTCTGTATTCTCTGAGAGCACATGCTGATCTATTTTCACGAATTTTCGGTATGATTTCTTATCTTGGAAAGTTTCTCGAGTCGTGAAATCCTGATTTTTCTGTCCTTGCATTGAATTTCATCCCTGGTTGAGCCATGCCGTGTTTTCTCAACATTTACCACTTGGTCTCTTGGAGTTTGTTCTATTTTCAATCTTGTAACTTTTTTTGTTATTTAAAAATTGTGTATTTGCGGAAATGAAAGGTGCTTAATTTTTTTTTTTTAATTTCCTTTTTGAAAGAAAGTCAACTTCATCATTATCACCCTCTTTATTTATTTTTTTAAAGTTTCATCTTCATGCATATTTTACTTCTCACTGTTCAATACTTGTGCAATTATTTACTCATATAGTAGTTTCTTATTTGTCTGTATTCTCTAAGAGCACATGCTGATCTATTTTCACGAATTTTCGGCATGATTTCTTATCTTGGAAAGTTTCTTGAGTCGTGAAATCTTGATTTTTCTGTCCTTGCATTGAATTTCATCCCTGGTTGAGCCATTCCGTGTTT
This sequence comes from Typopeltis vanoorti, assembly GCF_054136105.1. Classification (NCBI taxonomy): domain Eukaryota; kingdom Metazoa; phylum Arthropoda; class Arachnida; order Uropygi; family Thelyphonidae; genus Typopeltis; species Typopeltis vanoorti. The sequence continues at coordinate 28,309,383 of NC_143553.1, forward strand.
TCTCAACATTTGCCACTTGGTCTCTAGGAGTCGGTTCTTATTTTCAATCTTGTAATCAAAAGTTGATAATGATCATTCTTTACTTGGAATCCTTATTATTGCTTCTTTAAAAAATCTGAAGATATGTTTATTGTCGTAACATAAATGACAATGAGTTTTCTTTTTTCCTTATTGTTTTTTCTATTTGAATTCATAAATATTTTCATAATGGAATATGGTGTTAGTAATGATTAGTTCATATCCTTAGCAGCAAAACTCTAGATGTTTAACATTATTATTAATAGGCTTGATCTTTCATCTGCATTTTCTTACAGATTCTGCTATTTATTCTCCAACAAGATCATTTTTTCAAACTTTCCCTCTCCAATTATATAAAGAATTTTCCCTTTGGGTCATTCAAACTGGATGAATAATTTAATATTTATTATTTATAAGTATCTCACTATTTCATTTCCCTCTTTCTCAGTAACATTTATTTTCACATGATATTTCTGCATTTCTTCTAGTTCTTCATGGATCATTTTGATTTGCTATTGGTGTCGAGTGTCTTTTAGTTCAGTTTGAAGTTGTTCCAGTAGCTGACTTATCATTCTTTACCCCTGAGTTCTCTATTCAATATGGAAGGGATTCTTTTTAACTAGGCAGTCTTGTGACATTTAATCCTCATTTGTTCTTTATCATGTGGATATGTTAATAAGGAGTGCCATAAGAAGATGATGATTCTTCAATAATGGTCAGAAGATATGGTTGGTTTCTCTTCTTTTATCACTGGCTATGCAGCAGTCTCCTCACATTATCTAATAAGGAAGCATAACAGCATTCTAATCCACTTAAGCCACTACTGTTTGTGACTCCCACATTCTGCGTCCTTTTCAATGTCTGCATATCTTACTGGAAGCTCTCTCTGCCTAAATATAACTGATGTGTGGGGGAATTAATGACAAGTCTCCCAAAACCTTCCAGATCTGGTTTATGTTAATTCCAACCTCAATGAAGTAATTTTCTTTTTGAAAGAAACTCAACTTTATCATTATCATCATCAATTTCCTGATTTGTACCCTCAAGTGGTGTTAAGGTGTATATGACATAACTACATAGTTAAGTTTACTGTGAGTACCCCAATATTATCATATCTAACATTTTGTGCTTCTAAGGCACTTCTGACTGAATCAATCCACCTAGAACTTGATCTTCCTCTGGGTCTCTTTCATGCCAACTTGGCATAAAACACCTGTTTTGCTAGCCTTTCCTCACCCATTTTATTTAAGTGGCCATGCCACCTTAGATTAGCTCTGCATACACATTCTTGAATGCTAATAATGTCAGATGTCTTTCTAATATATCTTCATTTTTAATATGATTCTGCCATTGATGTCATTGGTTCGCTTCCCTGATTTTTCTCATAACCCTTATATATCTGTGGTCTCTATTCTTTGATCAAGTGCTTTATTTCTAAACTCTCAGATCCATAAATTAAAACTTAAAACTGGTTTGAACACTCTTGTACTGCTAGTTTGGTGTTCTGGCTAATTTCTCTTATTCCATATAAATTTATTCATCTAGCAAATCACTATACCAGCTTTGCTTATTCTGTTGTCTATTTCCAGATTTAACCTGCCATCTTCACTAAAAACTGTGCCTAAATAGCTGTAATATTTTATTGTTCAATTCAGAATCAACTGAAGTTTTCTGGGCTCCTGCCTATATTCATACTTTTGGTCTTTGTATTGTTGATTTTCATGCCAAATTTGTTACAGCTGTTATTCAATTTAGTTAGAGAATCCTGGAGACTTGCACTAGATGTGTTTAGGAGTACAGCATCATCTGCATAAAGCGAGGAGCTAAGTTTGACATCTCTAATTCTAATATCAGACTTAATGCCACTTTTTTTCATAACTTTATCCATATAGATGATGAAAAAGAGTGAAGATAATGTGCATCCTTGTCTTATTTCTGATTTTATATCCAACCATCTTCCTGTATTTCCTTCAATTATAACTGCTGACTCACAACTTAAATGTAGACTATGTATTGCTCTGTATAATGTTCCATTCATCCCATATAATTATAGCATTTTGAAAAGCTTTTCTCTGGCACCTTGTTGTATGCCTTTTCCAGATCTACAAAACTGAAGTACAGATCCTTGTCATATCCCCAAGATTTCTCAACTAGTTGTTTTAAAGTGAAAATCTAATCTTGACAACCTCTATTTGGTCTTAGCTCAGCTTGTTTTCCAAATTTCTCTTCCACAATCTTTCTCAACCTCTTTTCAAGTATGCTTGTATAAACTTTACTTGGAACATTCAGTGGAGAAATTCCTTTGCAATTCTCACATTTTTTCGTCAAAAAATCTTTAAACAGTTATGGTATCTCTACCTGTTTCAAGAGAGAAGAAAAATCTCTTGAAATAAAGTACAGATCCTTCTCATATTCCCACGATTTCTCAAATATTTGTCTTAAAGTGAAAATCTGATCTTGACAACCTCTATTTGGCCTGAACCCAGCTTGTAATTATTGCAGTTCTCTTCCCACAATCTTTCTCTATCTCTTTTCAAGTATGCTTGCATAAATCTCATCTGGACCACTTAGTAGAGAAATTCCTCTGTGATTCTCACATTCAGTTTAATTCCCTTTTTTATAGATGGGTACTGTGATTGCTCTACTCCAATCATTAGGAATTTGACCTTCTGACCAGGCCCTTTAAATTATGCAATGTAGACACCTCGAACTTTTATGCCTCCACACTTAAGCCATGTACGGTACTATAGGTTGAACCAACTTCTCATATATGGGCCCAACATTAAAAAATAAATAAAATAAAATTTAAAAAAAAAAAAAAAACATTTCTTGTCAAATACCATGTACTCCAGCTGCCTTTCCACATTTCAATCTGGAAAGGCAGCTGGATGGCTTTTTATACCTCAAGCATTGATATGTACTCCCTTTCGCATTCCTCTTGAAACTTTTCTTGTATGGTTCTGTCACACTGCTTGGTTCATTTAGCAGTCTTTCAAAGTAATTACTCCAGACATATGGGATATCGTTATCGGGATATCGACCCCCCCCCCCCGAGTTCCGGGCTGGTAAGACAGAAAACATGACATGAAAACGTTTCAAATTTCGGCTTATCTTTTTATATATATATATAGTGCGTAGATATCACAGCAGATATAATTGTCATGTGATATTTCAGTTGTGTCTTTGCTTGAATTTACTCCTTGAACTGTTTGTTTGGTATTTGTAGCTCTTTAGATGATAATTGCATAACCTTCTCCCACCTCTGTAGAAGTAGCTCAGTAAGTATAGATGAAGCCCTCTAGGTGGAAAGACCTAGGTTCAAATCCCATCTAGGACATAAAGAACTTCAAGACTTTTTTTCACCTGAAGGTGAGGTGGCTGATATGGAGGTGGAGGGATTTTTCCTCCCAGAAACTCAATTTTTTTTACCTGCAAAATAGGCAAACCAATCAGAATTAGACACACAACTTAGTCATATCAAACAATGCCGATAGGATTAATCTTCCTCTCATAAGTAGTATTAAGTTTCCATCAAGCCAAGTTACTTGTCAATAAAACATAGTAATGCTTATTTTCTCAAGGAGCACCCCTGTGTTTTGAATGCTCTTGCTAATGTATATTCAGACACACACACACACCTTAGGTTAGACCTGGAGTACTTCGTTCTTGCTTTGCTAACTGGCAAGTTTACTTGTAACATAAAGTGAGATAATACATTGTTGATAAGTATAGAGTCATAACACTGAACAACCATAAAAGAATAAATTACATGAGAATTAAAACTGAACTGTAAAATAAAAATTAAAAGATGCAGAATAAACATACATGGCAAATTTCTCCCCAGTTCATCTGGGGTTTTTCATCCCGCAAAGTGGCCTTGAGAACTCAACACCACAATGGATATAGGATGCACCGGGGCATAGGGCTGACCACCTTGTCCTGTGAATATTTTAGGTCCTTTGATTAATAATCCCTCAACACCGCAAGGTAAAAGAGGGGAAATTAGAATGAGAATGGCAAATTTAAAACAAGAAAGGAATAAATGTTGTGGTGAAATAATGAAACCTATAAGAAAGAATGAATAAATAAATTAAAAATGAAGCTACATTACAGTGTATGAGCCATTTTGAGTGAAAATAGATGAAAAGTGCTAAATACAAATCAATACAAACATAGCAGTGCTTATTTTCTTAAAGAGCACACCTGTGTTTTGAACTTTTTAGCTTTTCATCTGTTTTCACTTCCCTCAGTGGAGTGCTCTTTACACTTCTGAAGATACCAAAGTCGACACACTTCATACATCATAATGTAACATCATTTTTATTTTATTCATTCATTCTATCTTGGAGGTTTCATCATGTCACCACATAATTTATAGCTGGTTTTAAATTTGTCATGTATTTTTAATCGACACTTTTAGTTTTTATTTTTCAGCTTGGTTTTAATTCCCTTGTAATTTATTCTTTTATGGTTGTTTGGTTTTATGACTCCATACTTATCAACAGTGTCTTATCTTAGTTTATGTTCCAAGTAAACTTTCATCTGCTGTGCGCAGATGACTTCCAAGATGACCTTTGGAAGTCATGGGATGAAGACAATAAAGGGGTTTCACTTAAAAGAAGAGAGTGTGAGGAATCTTTTTAATGAGACGGTGTTAGAGAGTATTTCAGATGGACTAGAAAGTTTACAAGATTGGTGGAGACATAATTCAAAAGCAATTCTGAGCTGTACAATCGAGGTACTTGACGAAACATCTGGAATCATTAGAGAGCAGAAGGAGGGTTGGTGGTAGAATAATAATGTACAAGAAGCAGTGACGGCTAAGAGAGAGAGAGACAAAGCAGAAGTGGGCCAAGTCAAGAGTGGAAGACGACAGAGAGGAGTAGAGAGAGAGAAGGTGAGAAGCCAAGAGAGTTGTTGTGCAGGCAAAAGACATGGTGTATCAAGATCATTATGATCAATTAGAAACAAAGGAAGGACAGAGAAAAATTTATCGATTGGTAAATTGTAGAAATAAGGCATCAAAGGACATCTTACATGTGAGCAGATCAAAGACTCTGAAGGAAGAGTGTTGAGGAGGGATGTGAATATAAGAAATAGATGGAGAATATATTTTGAAGGGCTCTTGAACGAGGAAATGCGAGGACTCACAGAGAAGATGGGCAGCCTTATGAGCGGATGGTGCAGAACATCAGTAGAGTGGAAGTGAATGAGGCCATAAAGAGGATGAAGAATGGAAAATCTTTGGGTCCTGACAGGATCCCAGTGGAGGCATGGAAGGCACTGGGGGAAGAGGGAATTGACCTGCTGTGGGACCTGTTCATAAAAGTTTCCCAACAGGAAAATATGCCTGAGGAGTGGAGGGAAAGTACTCTTGTCCCTATCTACAATGGTAAAAGGGGTGCACAAGACTGTAAGAATTACAGAGGAATAAAGTTGATGTCCCACACAATAAAAATCCTAGAAAGGGTTCTTGATGGAAGACTGGGGCAGGAGGTGGATTGCAAAGGAGCAATTTGGCTTCATGCCTGGTCAATTGATGACAGATGCTATATTTGGGTTACGGCAGGTGATGGAAAAGTTTCGAGAGAAACAATGGGAGCTACATCTGGTGTTTATTGATCTGGAGAAAGTGTACGATAGAGTGCCAAGGCATGACATTTGGAGGTGTCCGAGGGAGAAGAAGGCACCGGAGAAATATGTCAGGTTGGTGCAGATGTACAGAAATGTGAAGACAAGAGTTTGCACCTGCCTGGGAGAGACAGAAAGTTTTCAAGTGACGGTTTGCATTATGGGTCCTCATTAAGTCTGTTTCTGTTAATATTGTGATGTAGGTGGTAATGGAGAAAGTGAGAGAACTTTGGACAATCAAAAGAAGTGGCAGCTAATCTGGAAAGATGGAGGAAAATACTGGAAGAGAGAGAGAGAGAGAGGGGTATGAGTCTGAGCTGAAGTAAGATGGAGGATATGTGTTGCAAAGTGGATGGCAGCCAAGAAACAGATTTGGAGTGGAAGTAAATGTCATCAGGAAGTTTAGGGACTTTAGATACATATGTTCAACAGTGAAAGAGGATGGAGAGGCTGAGAAGGAAGTGGGATGCAGGATATAAGCTGAATGGAGGAACTGGAGAGGGATTTGTGCGCTATGCGATAAGAGGGTGCCAATCAATCAGTGGTATGGAATCTGTGGCTCTGAGGAAAAATAACATCAGCAGGATACAGGTAGCAGAGATGAGAATGCTTAGGTGGATGTGTGTTGTGACAAGAAAGGATCGCCTGAGAAATGACTATGTAAGGGGAAGGGAAGGTTACAAACTTCGGAGTGAAGATACAGGGGACAAGGTTGAGATGGTTTGGTAATGTGATGAGGAGGGAGGACAAGTATGTAGGAAAAAAGTTTAGCAGATGGATGGATGTACAGGGGAGGAGGAAGCAGTGATGGCCAAAAAAGAGATGGAGGGAGCTGGTGGAGGAGGACTTCAAGAGGAAGAACTTGGATGTGGTTACAGCCCAAGACAGGAGGATGTGGAGAAGACTCATTAAAAATAGTGACCCTACTTAAGTGTGATAAGCAGCAGAAGAAGATGTTCCAAGTAAATTTTCAAGTTAGCAAAACAAGAACACGAGGTATTCTGGGTCAACCCCAAGGTATGTGTCTGAATATACATTATTTATGTCATAATATTTTTATTCATTAAAATCACAGTAAAAAGCTAGTACATTCAAAACACATAGATGTCCCTTAGGAAAATAAACATTGCTATATTGTATTGATTTGTATTTATAGGAGCCACATGAAAACATTTCAGACAATTAGCAGCCAGGTTATTTAGTTATGACAGGCAGTTGAGCCTAACATGATGGGGTGGAATGGGGAAAGTTTGTGAAATTTTTAATTCGTTTAGCATAACGATTTAATGTGATAAGTCTTGTATAAAGAATTTGTCATTTGCTACATACACAGCGCGTGTATTATTAAAAATTATTGTTACTTTTACCACCTACAGCCACACAAATAAAAATACAGCGATACCCCGAAGTTACGCAGTAGATGGGACCAACAAAAACGCGTAAGTCGAATTCGCGTAACTCGGGGAATAATTTTGCATGTAATTTATATATACAAACATACAAAATATTAGTTGATTGGGACCAAAGGTTTACAAAAACACCTAGATTTTTTAAGAAATATAAACATAATTGTAGTTTTTCATCATCATCATCATCATCAAATTCCTGCCATGTACCCTCAAGGGGTGTACAGGATATGATAGTACTACATGACAAAAATTACATCATTATTAATTTCCTATCTACAATTTTCCTCCAAATCAGTCTGTTACTTGTCAAGACTCCAACATTATCAGATCTTATATTTCTATCGTCTAAAGCACTTTGTATCGTATCAATCCACCTATATCTTGGCCTTCCTCTGGGTCGTTTTGCTGCCACCCTGGCAGAGAACACTTGTTTTGCTAATCTTTCCTCGCCCATTCTATTTAAGTGACCATACCACCTGAGATTAGCTCTGCCAACGCATTCCTGGATGCTGACAATGTCAAGTTCTTTCCTAATATCCTCGTTTTTAATATGATATTGCCATTGTTGCCATCTGTTCACGCCTATAATCTTTCTCAGGACTCTCATATCTGTGGTCTCTAGTCTTTGGTCAAGTGTTTTACTTCTGACCCAGCTCTCAGATCCATAAGTTAAAACTGGTTTGAACACTGTCTTGTATACAGCTAATTTAGTGTTCCGACTAATTTCTCTCTTATTCCATATGAATTTATTCAATTGACTTCCCACCATACCACCTTTGCTGATTCTGTTGTCTATTTCTATATTTAATTTACCATCTTCAGTAAAAATTGTGCCTAAGTAGCTGAAATGTTTTACTTGTTCCACAGGTTCTCCATTCACAACACAGTTGACATTTTCAATGATTCTGCCTATTTTCATTGTCTTTTTTGTCTTTTTATTGCTGACCTTCATACCATATCTATTACAACAGCTATTCAATTTAGTCAGAGAATCTTGCAGACTTGTAGTAGATTTATTTAGGAGTATAACATCATCTGCATAAAGCAAAGAGCTGACATTAACATCTCCAATTTTGATATCATGTTTAATACCACTTTCCTTCATAATGTGATCCATATAGATAATGAATAACAGAGGGGATAATGTACATCCTTGTCTCACACCAGATTTAACATTAAACCATCTTCCTGAACCTCCTTCAATTCTAACTGCTGACTCACAACTCAAATAAAGACTAAGTATTGCTTGATATAATGCCCCATTGACACCATATAACTGCAGCGTATTGAATAGCTTCTCTCTTGGCACCTTGTCATATGCCTTTTCCAGATCGACAAAACTTAAATACAGATCTTTGTTATATTCCCATGCTTTCTCGACTATTTGTCATAAAGTGAAGATCTGATCCTGACAGCCTCTATTTGACCTGTATCCAGCTTGTTCTTCACCAAGCTTTTCTTCCACAATTCTTCTCAACCGTTTCTCAGGTATACTTGCATAGATCTTGCCAGGAACACTCAGTAGAGAAATACCTCTGTAATTCTCACATTCAGTTTTATTTCCCTTTTTATATATGGGTACTATGAGAGCTCTACTCCAATCATCGGGAATTCGTAGTTTTTCATACATAATAAAAAAAGAAAGTTATTTCTTTTAAGGATGTAAGTGAGAGTATTAGAGTGCAAAAGCAGAGAGTGAAAGAATTAATAGTTGTGGTGGGTACGAATGAATTGAAAGGTGATAAATTTTTTGAGAGAGGACTTGAAAGTATTGTTAAAGGTAGCGAAAAAAAAAGAGTGACAGAGTTAGAATGGTAAGTCTGTTGCCGTGGTATGACAGAGAGGAGTTTAGAAGGAGGGCCATAATCGCAAATAACATTATGCGCAGGTTATGCAGACGGTGTGGTGTGGAATGAGTTTGATGGGCGAAAGGACTTATACAAGATGGATGGCCTGCATTTGAATGGACTTGGTGTGCGAAGATTGGAAAAAGTGTCTGAATGAAGTGAAAATGGATGTGCAGAACCAGGGAAACTAGAACTACCAAGGAGGGGGAGAGTGGATATGTGGATATCAGTGACACAGTTGAGTGTAAGAATGTATATAATGTACCCAAGCCAGCACTAAGGACAAAAAATGGGAATGGGACATTTGAATAACACATCAAGATAGGGGTGGGACAAAGGGATCACTGCATTTCATGTATACTAATGCCAGGAGTATTAGGAACAAGAAGGAAGAATTTTTGGCCTTGATTGGCTCTTCCTGGCCACAGGTTATTGGCATTAGTGAAACATGGCTGACGAAAGATGATATAGTTAGTGGGATAAAATGTGTAGGTTATAGTGTGTTTAGGAGGGACAGAGAGAATAAAATGGGGGAAGGGGTGTTATTGATGATAGCTGATGAACTGCAACCAAGGAGAATTGAAGTTGTATTGCAGGATAGTGAAAGGAGCTCATTTGAGGCTATTTGGTGTGAGATTGAGACTGGCAGAATAAAATATACAGCTGGGTGCTGCTATAGACCAGGTGATAGAATAGATGGTGGAGATAGTATGCATAAACAAATAGATGAAATGAGTGGAAGGAGGGTAATTATTATGGGGGATTTCAACTATGGTAACATTGATTGGAAGGAGGAGAGGACACACGTGAGGAAGGAAACGGATTTTATTCACTTATTAAGGGATAACTATCTGAGACAGCATGTAATTGAAAATACTAGGGGTGTGAGAGTGCTTGACCTGGTAATAGCATCTCAGAATTTGACTGTAATGAATATGACCATGTTACCACCTATTGGTGAGAGTGATCATAAGGTCCATAAGTTCCACACCTTTAGCCACCTGAGAAGTGGCTAAAGGTGTGGAATTTTCAATTAAGACAGGGTATATGTGGAATTACCATGCTGGCAAGTATGACAAGCTTAGGAGATTGCTTGGATCCGTGCCATGGCATGTACAACTGCAAGGGCTGGACGTCGGTAGAGCATGGGAAGTGGTCAAGGAGCATTTACAGGAGGTTTTGGCTGATTGTATACCTAGGGTCCGATTAGTAAAACAAGTAGGGGTTAAATGGATGAATAATACCATTAAGCTTGAGCTGCAAAAAAAGAAACAACTGTGGAGGGAATTTAAAGAAAGGGGTGACCTGCAGGCACACAAACGCTATAAAGTGCAGGCCAGAAGGGTAACGAGTGTGGTAAAAAAAGCAAAAGCCGATTATGAAAGGAAACTAGCAGTGCAAGCAAAAGAGAATCCCAAACAGTTCTTTCAATATGCTGCAAGCAAGAAAAAAACTATACACGGCAAAATGATTTTAAGGAATGACAATGGTAAGGAGGTCACTGAATCAGTCAATATAGTGGAGTTACTGAGCGCGCACTTTGCAAAAGTATATCATCCAGGTGGTGACATTGAAGAAATGAAGGAACCATTAGTTTATACGGGACTTGTGATGAATGAAGTGGAGGTGAATAGTCTATTACAGAACCTTAATGTGAATACATCTGTGGCATTGGATGGTATACCGGCACGGGTCTTGCGTGAAGTGGCTAAGGAATTATCAGTGCCCTTGACCATGTTATTTAATCTGAGTCTTGGGTCTGGTTTAGTCCCAAAGGTGTGGAAAGAGGGGAAAATAGTTTCACTGCATAAAGGAGGATCCAAGACTACGGTTGCAAATTACCGACCGATCAGCATATCAGGAGTCGTTGTCAAGGTCTTGGAGAAAGTAGTCAAGGGAAAAATACAGGAATGGATTGATGAAAATGAGATACTGTACAGGGGACAGCATGGCTTTGTGAAGGGTAAATCATGCTTCAGTAACTTGCTCAAGTTTTATAACACAGTGACGGCTGAATTGGATACGGGTAATGGGTTTACTGTGATACTGCTGGACCTGGCAAAGGCGTTTGACAGGATACCACATGGAATTCTAATCCGTAAACTACAACATATGGGAATGGATATAGGGTTGGTGAGATGGATTGTTGGGTGGTTGATGGAGAGATATCAAAGAGCAGTTTATTCAGGAGTAGAGTCCAAAAGATGGCCTATGACTAGTGGTGTGCCGCAGGGTTCTGTTCTTGGACCACTGCTGTTTAATCTGTTCATTAACGATATATGGAAGGATCTAAGTGGAACAGTTCATTTGTTCACTGATGATGCAAAGTTGGGTAGGGCGATAGTGAATGCAGAAGATGTCAAAATCTTGCAGGAGGACTTGGATAGATTGGAGTTCTGGGCTAAGGAGAATGGATGTCAATTTAATGTGACAAAATGTAAGGTTATGCATTTTGGGGTGAAAAGATTAGCAGCAGTATACCACATTGGTGGAACTGTACTCCGGGAGATTGATGAGGCCAGGGACTTGGGAGTGTTGGTGGATAGGGAGATGAAGTTTAGGGGGCACATTGCAAAAGTAGCTAAATCAGCCCATCAACTCACTTGGTTGTTGAAAAATATCTTGACAAGCAGAGACAAGCAAGTTATTGTACCTCTGTACTGAGCCTTGATAAGACCTCATCTTGACTACTGCGCCCAGATTTGGTTACCTCGGTTCCTTCTTGACGGGGAGGAGGTGGAGAGGATCCAGAGGCGAGTGACTAAGATGATAGCACGTCTATAGAATGAACCATATCAGAACAGGTTGAAGATTTGTGGGTTGGCGAAACTAGTTGATAGGCAGAAAAGGGGAGATATGATTGAGACATTCAAAAATTGCTAAAGGGATTCTATAGGATTAATTCAGAGGATATTTTTGAGATCAGGACTGGTGGTGGGAGAATTAGGGGACATCTATGGAAGCTGGGCAAGAGTGTGGTTAGCAGGGGTGTTAGAGCTGGGTTCTTTACTTTTAGAGTGGTAAATGAGTGGAATAAGCTGCCAGAGTCTGTTGTGGGTGCTATGACAGTGAGCGAGTTCAAGGCAAGGTATGATAGATACCGTGAGAATATCGTATAGTTGTGCGGACATGAATATTAGGGCCTCCCTCGATGAGTCTAAGGACTCCCTGGAGTCGCCCGAAACAATAATAATAATAATAATTTTGATGTCGATGGTTTCATAAAATGTAATAGATTCGTCTGACGGCATAATGTCTTTTTCTTGTCATGCAAAATTTCTTCATAGCAAGCCAATGATTTTTTTATTCCTTGCATTGTGGCTACAAATTGTTTCTCTTTAGAATCTATGTCCTCCAAAATCTGTAACCTTTCTTAATTAAGCTGAGACCTTCTGTTAATTTTATATGACAATTGCATTGTAATTTTGCTATTGTCATGTGCTTTTCTGGTAGAACCGGAGCTGAGGTTTCGGTCTCTTTAGTAGTGCTTTGCTCATCCATTTCTATGAGCTCATCGATTGTAAGCTCCTTGTTATGTGAGTCTAACAGCTCGCTGACATATTCACTGTTGACTTCTAAATCTAATTGCCTGGCAAGGTTGATAACTTCTTCTATTGGCTCAGCAACTTGATCAGTTTCTGGCAACATTTCCGTTTCGCATTTAAAAAAGGATGGACAAAGTTTTTTCCAGGTTGTTTCATCACCATTCAAGGTTTTTTGGGAAATTTCACCCCAAGAATCTCTGATAATCCTTACAGCATCTAAAACATTAAACTGTTTCCAAAACTCTTTAACAGACAGGTGCTCGTTTTGCCTCATAGCTTCATTCAGACTTGCAAACAAACACCGTGTGTAGTATGCTTTGAATGTTTTGATAACTCCTTGATCCATCGGTTGAAGTAAGCTGGTTGTATTTGGAGGCAAGAAAACAACTTTTACACATGGATCAAAATCAATTAAAGTTGCAGGAGGGTGACCAGGTGCATTATCAATAATGAGCATAACTTTAAACGGAATTTTTTTAAACTGGCAATACCGTTCAACTTCAGGTATGAAGTGGACCAAACCAGTCTTCAAAAATAGAAGCTGTCACCCAAGCTTTAGAATTTGACTTCCAAATCACTGGCAAACCAGCTTTAGATTTTTTTTTCAGAGCTCTTGGATATTCGGAGCGATAAATTAAGAGAGGTTTTAACTTGCAATCACCAGCTGCATTTCCACCGAGCATTGCTGTCAACCGGTCTTTGGAAACCTTAAAGCTAGGAAACGTTTTTTCTTCACGTGCAATGAAAGTTCTCTTAAGCATCTTTTTCCAAAACAAGCCAGTCTCGTCTACATTAAATATGGTTTGACTGCTATAGCTACCTTCCTTGATGATAGCCTTAAGTGTCTCAGGAAAAACAGACGAAGCCTCTTTATCAGCGCTTGCCGCCTCTCCACTCTCTGCGATGCTGTGCCAGTTATAGCGATTTTTAAATCGGTTGAACCAACCATTACTGGCCACGAAATTTTCTTCTTTGGCCGCTTCTCCAGCTTCTACTTGTAGCCTCTCAAAAATCAGCTTGGCTTGGCTACATATTGTCGTTTGATCAACTGGACAATTTCTTACTCTCACTTGATTATCACACCATAATTTAAGCATCGTTTACATCTCACCAATAATCCCATGACGTTTACGAATTATGCTTGAATTCAATGATTGGGCATTTTTCACAGCAGTGAGAATTCTTTCTTTATCTTTCATGATTGTTCTTACTGTGGATTCCTGTAGATCGAACTTCTTTGATAGCTCACAAATTTTCATTCAGCCTTCAAAATCCTTAATAATGTCGAGATTTGTTTCCAAAGTCAATGTTTTTCTTTTCTTGCTAGCTGTAGAAGAATCGGACTTGCTTCTTTTGGACGACATTATTATTTTTTATGCGATAAAATTTTTATCAAGAACATAACATTAAACATTCGCAAGGTGTAGACTAAAAGTCGTGTATGAATGGAGACCGCGCGAAACACGTCAGTGCTTGTTCAAAGCATGTGCTACAATGGCGAATGCGGTCGGCACCAGAAAGATACGACTAGTGGTGAAGCGGGATGGGAATACGTACATATAAGAAACCGCGTGAGTCAGGGTATGACGGTATATGAAAAATATAAGCTTTGTATCCACATTATTTCTATAATTTTCAAAGGTTATGTTGACTTCAGTGGACACTTTACATCCATATATATTTATGGGTGTAAAGGCTGGTACAGTGTGGTTAATTGAAATTTTAAATTTCCTGTTTTTTTTATTTTCACATTGGATAAACATTGCATAGCCAAAACAGTTAGCTCCTTAATATATTTCAATGAGATTTTCGATATTTAAATTAAGATCATCATTCTAGCTTAAGTTAATGATATGTATATATATATATATATATAAATTTTTTTTTTTTTTTTTTTTTGTGATGTAGCATATTAATGATGTAAATGGAAGAAAAGATCTCTATACACTTGGAGATTATTATCACATATCAATAAAAAGGTTGGTCATATTATAATTTATATATATATATATATATATATTATTTTTTTTTAAAATAAATATGAGAACAAATTGTACAGAACTATAACTGAGTGTACTCAGAATGAGACAAGATGCTATTTCAGAAGCATTAACACTGGTTTGTAAAACTGAGATATAACTTTGGGATATAACTGTAATGCGTATAAATAACATCTGTGCAGTCTCTGAAAAGAAAATAGTACACCTTCATTCAGTATTGCATGTAAGATTAGCATCAAATTCTTCATAATATACATTCAAGGTGTGAAAATAGTTCAGGTAATAGTGAACCAAGCTCAAGGAGATTAATAAATCAGCAGCTGTATGTGTTCCTATGACAGTGAAAAATTACAGCCGTTGGGAGGAAAACTAATTCTCTCTGAAAAATTCATCCAAGTTTCACTATCAGATATGAGATTTGAAACCTTACTCAAACAATAAATGTTGCTGATGAAACTGATTGTCTGCGGAGATGTATGATGAAAAATATTAGAAAATATTTGAAACCACTTCTGTAAGGAGGGTAGTGGACTTCATGTTATAATATATCTCATGGATTCTCAGGAAGATGGCATCATATATCTCAATCACAGATAGATGAATGAGAATAACAGTTAACACGTCAGAAAGATTTATTGTCTCTAATATGTCATCTCTTTTTACAAGGATCATCAGAGAGGGGGGGGTGGCAGAGAGTATAAAAAAGGAATGTCATAACATAATGTTTTTACTACTTAAGCCTCATTGTTACTGATATACGAGAAAGCGAATGTGCTATTATAGTTCAAAGGAAAATGAACATTTAAGTTAATCCAATGTAAAGGCTATATACATCTTTAAAAAAATAAATAAATAAATAACTGATTGACTGTTAATAGTGAGTACTTCACTTGGATATAGCATATCCAAGTGAAGTACTCACTATTAACAGTGAAGCATATCCATATTCCGAGCAATTAAGATGAGATGAGATGAGTGAATTTTAATCAACTTTGAGTATCTTAGTCTAATTTCAGTAAATTCCGTGACATCAGTGGCATGGCAAGCTACATCAGATTTATCAGATAATGCCAGAAGAATGTCAAGTCTATCCAAGATAAGAAAGATATCTGGGAAGAACATTGTACTTGATAAACACCAGGTAAGAGTAAAGAAATTTATATATCCTTGGTGTGGAGTAGAAAAGAATGCAACTTATGAAGCAGTTTGAAGTTAGTGCATAGATTAAATTTGTGAAGATGATGTGCTATTTCTCCTCCATCAAGGACATATTACCTTCTCTATACTTATACACCAGTATCTCTATATTGGTGTTTATCAAGTATCTTGCCAATACGTTGGATAGATTTGTTATTCTGCTGAGATTAGAATCCATAACACCAAGATACAGCAAATACCTGGGACCTAATAAATATGACCTGTGTCTTATATGACTCTGAGCAGTATCTGGTGCTATTATTTATCGTTCTCTGCTTTGGACTCCCTTTCTTATTGATGTTTCTGATCATCTTATATACGTCTCTTTCCCTGTATTCACCTTAGCATTTATTGATATTCTGGCATTGTTACTCTAGCCATTTTGATTTGTTTCTCCTGTCTTCTTCACTTCATTGCATTTTGCTCTATGCTGTTCTTACATTTCCACAGAGATCTCTCTCCTAATCATTAATGCTCCATTTTCTGGAATTATCTATAATTTCTCCTGTGAGATCCACCTCTTCTTTGGCTTTTCTCTCTCTGGGACTGTTAGCTCTCTTGTTTAGTTAATTGCAGACATGCTTTGTTTCTGTTTTTCTGTTAATGTTTTCCCCATGCCAAAGCATGTGAAAAACATTAGCCAGGCGAGTTCAGTAAACTTTGCTAATGAAAATACTTATGAGAAAAGGCTTTGAGTAGAAGTAAAATTCCAGAGAAAAGTAATTAGAAAGAATCTGCAGGAGAAAGAGAGAGAGGAATTATCTGTTTACTGGGTTGTCATCCTCTGGATGTCATATGATATGACATCCATTGTCGGTAGATCAGATGTATATAAGTTGAATAAAATTGGTGCTAATACTGAACCCTGTGGGAGCCCATTGTTCAGCTTTCTCAGTTTGCTCATTTTGTTTTCCACTACCACATGGAAGAACCTGTCAGAAAGCATGTTACCAATAAGTCTTATGATGGATTGGCATGGTATGACTTGTATCAGCTTGTATAGCATTTCCTCTTTCCATACCTATGACATTAGTAAGTAGCAGTAAGGTCAACAAACACAACAGAGGTTTTCAAACATCTCTGGAAACCTGCTTCGATATAGGTAGTAAAGCTTAGTACTTGGTCCGTACAACTACATTTAGTCCTAAAGCCTGCTTGCTCAACAGGAATAACTTCAGATATTTTTGGCCCAATTCTGTTAAGGAGGAGTCTCTCGAGGAGCTTATAACAGTAACTGAGGAGCGCATTTGGCGATAGCTCTCTACTTGATTTTGAGGCTTGTTGGGTTTTAATATGGCTATTATTTTGGTTCTCTTAAAGGCTGTTGGAAGTTTCTGGTCCTTAAAATGTGAGAAAAGAATCTTTATAGCTATTGACGAGCATTTTTTCCACAGTTTACCAAGAATTCAGGGTGAACACTATCAAAGCCTGGTGCTTTGCCAGTTTTCACCTCCTTCAAGGCCTCAGTTATTTCGTCTGTGGTAAATTCTCTTGAAAATTGGGAACTGCCATCTGCACTTTGTCGTAAGTTTTTGAGTGTTCGTTTAACTTCCCATGTGTGTTGATGATCTCGAGGGGCTCTAGACAGCGAGGTTATTCGACAGGAAATTTGATCTGCAGTCACCAAAGGATCTTTATGAGTGATTGGGTTACTACCACCTAACTTCTTTAATATGCTCCATGCTTTTCTACTTGATTTTTTAAAGTCTAAGTCCTCTTTAGTTTTGATCCATTTTTCTCTGCGCTCATTATCAATCTTCTGGAGTAATTCATCAGCTATGTCACAGTTCACCAGATTCTAAGTAGATTTGATATAGCTCTTCGCAGTCTTTATTCCAGCCAGGTATGTATTCCTTTCGGAAACCCCTTGGAATATACTTCTTCGCTGTTGATATGACTGCTCCAATAAATCTGTTGTAGTTTTCACTCACAGGAGGTATCCATCTTACTATTTTAGCCCGTTCTTGTGAAAAACCCTGCCAGTTCGCTTTTCTAAAATTCCATCGTGGTCGTGGGCTGTGTGGAAAATCTTCAAGGACTTGTCTTGTTGTGTTTATCGGTTGATTTTGCAAATTTTGGGTAACAAAGCAGAGATCTGGGTTGTATTCCCTCTTTCATGCTGCAGCCTTAAAGGTTCCTTTGTCCTTTTCATCAAATATTAAGCTAAGATTGTTTTGCTCAGCCCGGTTTGTTAATGCTTCACCACTTTCATCATTATTATCGCAATTCCACATGGTGTGATGACTGTTAAAATCTCCTATGTAAATAGTAGGATGTGGAAATATGGGAATTACTTCAGGTTGCCATTCTACCAGGGGAGGTTTATAGATGTTAGTCACTGTGAAATCTTCAATTTTGGCTATGATAGTGTGTATATTCTGATTAATATTTGCTGATATTAAATGGGCATTCTTTATATTATTGCATACATAAGTTACTTTTACTCTGTAAAAGCTGTCTTCATAAAGACTGGCAGAATCAAGTTCACTTCATAATAAGAGATATTTTGAGGGGAAAAAAAAATAAATGAACAGTGATGTGGGTATGTGCATGCATTTCCCTAATCACCACCAATTCCTGATATGTGTACAAATAGGATATACAAGATAGTGTGTTAGTAATGCATTATGAACCTTATATTATGAATGTCTTCCTATGAAAAATTTCTTTCAGGTCTCCAGTTTTCTCAAATCTAACATTTTAGTCTTCCAAGGCACTTCATGCATCAGTTTACGTAGGGTCTTTTAAACCGCTTGGTATTTTTGTTTCCATCCTGGCATCAAACCCCTATTTTTCTAACCTTTAGTGACCATACTTTCAGAATAGTTCTGCATTGAATGCTATTGCAGTTGCTTGTTTTTCTCTTTTTTGATAATTTAGATCCATGATGACTAACTTAAACTCCAGACACTTTTTCTTTCATTCAAGTGATATTTGCTGAACGAAGTTTCAAAATAATTTGAAATTGTTTTGATATAGTGCATTTTTCATTTTATACAGAAAATTTAGATTTTATTTTTGTTACACCTTTTTCTTCCTACAACATACACATGCAGCTCAATCACTAAAAAGGACAATAAGTTTATCTGAAAACAGCAGTTACAATGAATGGATTTGCATGCAGTTCAGATGGCATTGCACAGTATATTCAACTTGTAGACTCAAAAAAAAAATTTTTTTTGAGACAATTTTGTTGCATAATTTTTCTTCATACAACACATACATGCAACTCAGTCACTAATAAGGAACCATAAATTTTAAATCTGAAAATAGTGGTTTATGCAAATCGAGTTGATCTATGTATACTCCAGATGGAATTGCATCCGCTATATCTAACTTGCACTCTCAGTTGTCATCACTGATTTATCTGAATTAAATTTGAAACAACAAAGTGGGTGCTTAAGGGTCAAAGCTGTATAACTGAGAGGAGACCTCCACATGGCCTTTAAAGGAATGCGGAAAACTGACCAGGGCTTCTAACCTAATGTCCAATCCTCACCTTCTCGTGGTGCACCCTGTTGGGTATCTACTTGGATACTGAACGGACGAGGATGGGCTGGCAATTTGGGATTTAGCCGACCAAATTGTATTCTTATTGGTTAAACCAAAATTAAAAATGATGGTACAACATGACAAAATTTCATGCCGGCTGGGGCGTCACCCGGTTAAACAAGGCCCCCGTTGTTTTTGCCAGGGAACCAGGGCGAACAGCGAAAAGTCAGCTACTGGAACAAATCTGAAAACACACCCCAACTCAACATCACCAGAGTTAAAGATCGGTACTATCAACGTAAGAAGCCTGAATGGCAAAGAAATGGATCTAGCTGAGGAATTAGATAAGTACCAGATCGACATAATAGGGGTGACTGAAATAAAAAAGACCAAAACTGGTGAGATCTTTCTGAGCAATAAATACAAAACGTTATATTCAGGCAATGAAAATCAAGGAAAAGAAGGAGTAGCCAAAGTATTCAACACAAAATATGAGGCTCATCTTCTTGAATGGCACTCAGTCTGAAGTAGAGTAATGTGGGCAAATATGAGAATGGGGAACTAGACAATGAGACTTATTTGTGCCTATGGTCCCATAGAAGGTTCTTCTAAGGTAGAAGTGGAGGAATTTTTTGAGGCTTTAGAAAAAGCAACTGACACAATGAATAAGGAAAAGTTGGTCCTTGTTGAGGATCTAAATAGCAGAGTAGGAAATGATTGTGAGACATACAAAAATATTTTGGGA
Organism: Typopeltis vanoorti; assembly: GCF_054136105.1. Lineage (NCBI taxonomy): Eukaryota > Metazoa > Arthropoda > Arachnida > Uropygi > Thelyphonidae > Typopeltis > Typopeltis vanoorti. The sequence continues at coordinate 28,329,267 of NC_143553.1, forward strand.
AAATTTGGAGAAAAGAGCAAAGCTAATAATAATGGCAAATATCTGTTGGATTTCTGCTCAGGATATGGACTGGTTATTACTAACACCATGTTCCAACATAAAAATGTGCACAAATTCACATGGAGAGAAGAGGCTAGGAATAAGAAAAGTCTCATTGTCTATGTTATTGTTGATAGTGATGTTTTCTCCCTGGTGCAGGACACCAGCGTGTACAGAGGATTTGAAATTGGAAGTGATCACTATTTAGTCTTGAGCAGGATAAAATTGAATTTCATATTGAAAAGAATAACATGTAAGAAAGTTTTAAAGTGAATAAAAGTTGAGCAGCTCTCAGATGTGAACTGTAGACTAAAATACGCAAAGATTATTGAAGAAAAAATGAAAGAGTTTGAGAACAGGAACCAAACCTTGGAGATTCGGTGGCAAGGTTTGAAGAAAGCCCTGATTGGTTCAGCCAGAGAGGCATGTGGTGAGGTTGTCTGCAAGGATAGAAAAATCAGACCTCGGTGGACACAGGCAGTTAAAGAGGCAGTGAAGGAAAAGAAGAAAACATATCAAAAGTTCCTGGCAAATAAATCAGCTTTTACTCTTACAGAATACAGAGACAAATGTAAGAAAGCTAAACAGTGTGTAAAACTAGCTAAACAAAAGTCATGGGAGGACTTTGGCAAGAATATAGAAAATAAATATCAAGAAGGTGGCAAAATATTCTGGAGGTTGTTGAAGAAGCTTAGGAATGGAGGAAAGAGTGCTGTAAAAGGAATTAGAGATGATAAAGGTGACATGAAAACAGGAGAAAAAGATATCCTTGAAGTATGGAGTAATTACTTTGAAAAACTGCTAAATGACACAAGCAGTGATGACAGCACAGTGATAAAAAAAACACTGACCATGCATGCAGTCAGGATTACATATCCATACTTGAAGTAGAAAAAGCCATCAAAGGCTTGAAATGTGGAAAGGCAGCAGGAGTAGATGATATTCGACCAGAAATGCTGAAGTATGGTGGTATAAGAGTCTTACAGTGGCTGCACTGCATAGTTCAGAAAGCCTGGACAGAGGGACGAATTCCCGATGACTGGAGTAGAGCTCTCATAGTACCCATATATAAAAAGGGGAATAAAACTGAATGTGAGAATTACAGAGGTATTTCCCTACTCAGTGTTCCTGGCAAGATCTATGCAAGTATACTTGAGAAACGGTTGAGAAGAATTGTGGAAGAAAAGCTTGGTGAAGAACAAGCTGGATTCAGGCCAAATAGAGGCTGTCAGGATCAGATCTTCACTTTAAGACAAATAGTCGAGAAAGCATGGGAATATAACAAAGATCTGTATTTAAGTTTTGTCGATTTTGAAAATGGATATGACAAGGTGCCAAGAGAGAAGCTATTCAATACGCTGCAGTTATATGGTGTCAATGGGGCATTATATCAAGCAAATACTTAGTCTTTATTTGAGTTGTAAGTCAGCAGTCAGAATTGAAGGAAGTACAGGAAGATGGTTTAATGTTAAATCTGGTGTGAGACAAGGATGTAAATTATCCCCTCTGTTATTCATTATCTATATGGATCACATTATGAAGGAAAGTGGTATTAATCAATCAAAATTGGAGATGTTAATGTCAGTTCTTTGCTTTATGCAGATGATGTTATACTTCTTAATAAATCCACTACAAGTCTGCAAGATTCTCTGACTAAATTGAATAGCTGTTGTAATAGATATGGTATGAAGGTCAGCAATAAAAAGACAAAGACAATGAAAATAGGCAGAATCATTGAAAATGTCAACTGTGTTGTGAATGGAGAACCTGTGGAACAAGTAAAACATTTCAGCTACTTAGGCATGATTTTTACTGAAGATGGTCAATGAGTTCAAGGAGTGGTATGATAGACTTTGTGTTTCCTAGGAAGGACCTCCATGACGAGTCTCTTGACTCCATGGAGGTCTGAATAATAATAATAACAACAATAAACATTTGCGTAAGGCTGGTTACCTTACCAAGTAAAAAAAAAATTCTACAACTCAGATGCTTTTACTTGAAAATTCATCCGACAGAAACAGTGGGAAATGACCAAGAAAGAATAAAGGTAAACAACTAGGAATCTCAAACATTTTAAATATAATGATCTATAATTGGTTTTATCAAAGGAATTAGAATTAGCAAAACAACTAAAAATATTAATATAGCCGTGATAACAGAAACAAAAATTAAAGGAACAAAATTATAGATGGCTTTATTATGTTATATAGTGGACTGGACCAACATTTCAGAGCTTCTAGTGGAGAGGACATTTTAATAAATGGAAAATAGAATAGGAAAGTACAATTTTGTAAATGATTGAATTATAACATTTGCATTAAAAAGAAATAGAAGCTACTTAAATATCATAGGATTATATGCTCATGAAGAAGATAGAAAAGAGGACTCTGAACAATTTTATGAGGAACTACAAAAACAGTTAAATGAATGTAGTAAAAATATGAGATTTTAATGCTAGGAGTTGGAAATAATCCAATCCTAAATGTCTTAGGAAAATTTGAAGAACATTGCATGAATAACAGTGGTCATGATCTATTAGTCTTCTGTATTTTGAAGAATGAAATAAGGTAGGAGTGAGATTGATGTACAGTCTTATTAAACAACAGATTCTCAAGAAAAGGGTGAAGTGGAAAGAGTACTGTATGCATAATTTTATTTAATTCACACAAAAAAGCACAAGGAAATAAGTAATAATATTTATATTAATTAACATTTTCTCGAGAAAAAGATGAAGTGGAAAGAGTACTGTATGCATAATTCACACCAAAAAAACACAAGGAAATAAGTAATAATATTTATTTAAAGCAATATGTATATATATTTGCCTGGATATTACAGGTTATATTACCATTATCAGTGACAATGATAGTTAATTACATGGTAGAATGTGAACAATGGATTGATTTGAAACAGTAAGAGTCATGTGATGTTATACATGAAAACAACACAATGGCATGACTGAGGAAACATTACATTATTAATTACTCATTAACTTTATCTTTAAAAAAAAAACTTAAACTGATATGTGATTAGAATATGACTTTCCTATATCTTAGATAGCAAGAGGCAGTCATTCCGATTTAAGTTTGGATGGTGAAGTAAGACCTCATTGCTCTTTTTAAATGTTCATATTTATAGTGACACAGATAAAATTGTGTTTCAGACCATAGGATATTGTTCTCTGTATATATTCCATGTGTGCCAAGATATTTCTTTGATTTCCTGTTGTTAATGTTGCTAATCTTATATTAGTTTGTTGTTCTTGTATGCTCTTTTCTACTATGCATCCAGTCTGTCTGAAGTAAGAATGATGATGGTTACAAAGAAGTTGTGACTCTCATTGTTCAACATGTATCAACAAATTATCATCATGGTTTCCAAAGATAAATCTTCTCTCCTGGCTCTTCCTGGTGTCTACTAAGTTCCTTGTAACTGTCATTGTTCTTACTGAGGACAAAGTGGACACTCATCAGGAAAGAGAATACAAGAACAGCAGTCTTATATTAGCAACAGAAAATTTGATAAATCTATTCTATGCTGTGCCCAGCATAGAATAACAGACCACAATATCCTATGATCTGAAACACGCTTACTTCATCCATATCACTATAAATTTGAACGTTTGTTTAAAGAAAGTGCTGAGGACTTACTTTAATTGGAATGACAGCCTTTTGCTAACTAAGATATGGGAAAGTCTTATTCTAATCATGTCTCTAAAGTTTTTTTTTAATAGAGTTAATGAATAATTAAGAATGTAATGTTTCCTCAGTTAGGCCATTGTGTTGTTTTATGTATATCATCACACAAATCTTACTATTTCAAATCAATCCGTTGTTTGCATTCTACTTTGTAATTAACTATCGTTGCCACTGATAATGGTCTGTAATATTCAGGTTGAAATATATTGCTTTAAATAAATATTATTACTTATTTCGTTTTTTTTTTTATTTTGTGTGTGTGAATTTGACCAAAAAAAAAAAAAATCCAAAGCAGCTCCTTACTGCAATAACTAATATGTTGCAGAACAACCAAATAGTTGTAAGAATCAATGAAAAAAGCTATAGAATGGAAACCAATAAACACGGGAGTCTGTCAAGAATGCCCAATGTCACCACTCTTATTTAATATACATATGGATGAAATAGTAAAGAAATTGAAGAAAAGTATAAAACCAGCATTTAAACTTAATCGTGGAACTATACTTAATACTCTTGTTTGCAGATGACCAGATAATCATAGCAAAGATGAACTACAAAGATTGATATACTCCTTAAACATAATTGCTAAAAATTTGGAATGCAAATATCAGCAGGCAAAACAAAATTCATGGTTTTTAAAGACCATCTCCAGTCAGAAGTAAAATAAAATTTTAGAATAGATTAACTGCTTCAGTTACTTTTGCTGTGCTGTATCATATACAAAAGACGCTAATAATAATAATAATAATATTATTATTATTATTATTATTATTATTACTACATAGCACCTCCAGGGAGTCCAAGGACTCATCGAGGGAGGGCACCTACTCCACAACTCTCCGTCACCACTACTCAACTACATTCATCATCTACACCAACTCCATCTACTGCAGACCACCACTACTACTAGTATTGTTTGCAAACATCCATACCCCACAGCAGGATTTGAACCCACAGCCTTTTGGCAGGAGAGCGGATACGCTAGCCACTCAGCCAGCCATGCTGGCTATATTGATATCAAAGTTTTAAACTTTCTAAAGATAACAGGAATTTTCAAACCTAACCAATTTAAAAGCATATAAGAATAAGAGTTCAAGTTTTGGCAAAACCTTCTCTACTGTACGGAAGTGAATTATGGATCATAAAAACTGCAGAAAAAAAAAAAAATAGAAACTGGAGACATGAAAAGGACAGCAGGCTATACTCTCTCAGACAAAAAAAAAAAAAAAAAAAAAAAAAAAAAAAAAAAAAAAAAAAACATCACAGAAATATGTAACAAACTAAAAATACTCAGTATTGGACAAAGCATATGAATACCAAAAGAAGTGGATGAACATATCGAAAAAATGGACAGTTCAATACCCCCCCCAATACTCTGTTACCACCCAGGTGGAGGATATAGAAGTGAGGGATGACTAAAGAAAAGATGGAATGAAACCAGAACATGCCACTGGGCCTAAATCTCTGAAAGGATGATGAATCTCTTAAAGAATAATTACTATATGCATAAGGATTACATCAGTTAGGAAAATGATAAGGCACAAGCCAGAATACTTCAGAAGTAATGCACGAAAAGCCATGATTGAGAGCTAAAGATAAGCCAAAAGAATACTATCGTTATGCAGCAAGTAAAAGAAAGAATGAATATGGGAGAATAACACCCACGTGTGTCAGAAAGAGGTACCAGCTTTTGTTAGTATTTCTTTCTCTTTGGGTTGGGTGAAAAGCTCTGATAAACACCTTAATTGAGGTTCTTTCTCAGTTCTTTCATGGTGATTATCACTTTTCAGCAGACTTTTGTAGTACCTGCTAGGTAGTTGTTGCATAAACTGAATAAAAATTCAGCAAAAGTGTCTGATGAGATATCAGCAATAATGCCAGAAGAGTGTTCAACTGAACTGGCTGTGTCTGTGTGGTACAAAGACAAACGTGTTTAACTGCAGATCTCTATATCAGTATCTCTTGAGTGGTGGCAAAGATTTTAGAAAGTTAGTGAGAACTCAAATGTTCAAACAGGTTGAGATAAAATCTGTACTTTGCAACGAACAACATGGGTTTAAGGAATGGTCATGTTCGAGTAACTTGCTTACATTTTATAATGTTAGAGTGTTGCACAATAGAAATACCATTATACCTTTGATCTTGACTAAGACTTTTGACAGGATACAGCATGGAAGCATGTGCCATAAGTTGTAGGATATGGAACTGGATAATAAACTATTAGCTTGAATAGGAGGATGGCTGACTGATACCGAAAGTGGTGTATGCTAGGAACCATTTCATTTATTATTCACTTTTGACAATATGGAGCTCTTTTCTGGTGATGCAAAGATAAATGGAATAACCATAAATGTGACTGACATTCAGCACTTGCAGAATGATTTGAATTAGCTAGAATTGTGAATATATAAATACTGCTATCGATTCAGTGTTAGTAAATGTAAAGTTATTCACTTTGGTGTGTGCTGAAGTATATTGGTGGAATTATGGTAGAAGAAACCGACTAAGATGAGGATCTTGGATTTTTAGTATACACGAAGTTGAAGTTTAGGAGCCATATTGCTGAGATTGCAAATGCAACTTAATGGATAATTGCAATACTGAAACAAATATTGACATATAAAGATAACAAAGTCGTTTTACCACTTTACAAGACCTTGATACAATTTGATGGTGCTCAACCTCAATTTGATGACTATTTTGTGAAGATCTAGTCTTCTCATTTCTGAGGTGATGTAGCTATGGTGAGTGTTAATATGACTTCAGGACTAGAATATAGATTAGGAGGACAAATTGAGAATTTATGGACTGCAGATTCTAGCAAGCAGATGAAAGAGAGATCTTATGATAGAGACCTTCAAACTTCTGAAAGGATCATATATAGGATAACAGGAAATGGAATTTTTAATTTTATGACTAGTGTGGGCAAGACATTCATCGAAGTTGAGAATGAATAATGCAGTCTAGAAATGGATGAGAGTTAGGCTTTTAGTCTCATCACAACTGATTTGCGAGACTTAAAATTTGCCTTGCACACTCACCAGGCATTCACACTTCCTGCCTGGTGAGTGCAAGGCAGTGTGAATCAATTTATGAAATGTTCTGACAGCTGCTGTGGGTGATATGTGGCCTTCCATGATGCGTCCCTGACTCCTTAGAGGTATCTAGTAGTAATAATACTAATACAACCAAAACTAGTATCAGATTAAAAATAATGTAGAAATCAGTGGCACACTCAGGATTTAATCTGGGGGGGGGGGGGCAAGTTGAGTAGACAATTTACGAATACACTCTACGCATTGCATACAACATATGACTAAGCATCTGCAGTGATCGCCAATACATGATAAGGAGTATAGAAATAGAAGACACAACCTAAATTTAAAAAAAAAAAAAATTTTAATTAGGGAAAGGTTTTTGGAAAATTTTCTAGTATTTTTCTTTTGGGGTGGCCACGATCCCTTGGCCCCCCTCCCTGGGTGTGCCACTGGTATAAATAATGTAAAAATAATAAAGAATCAAGAAATGTAATACAATAAAACATTAATGATTGAAATAAATATTAGCATTATCAATGTTTCCATACACTATGTTGAAAAAAGTATTTAGACACCTAGTTGTGGTAAAAAAAATGCATTTTAATTACATTTCTAGTACCATGTGGGACCACTTTTGGCCTGAATGATACAACTACCCTTCAGAACATGCTTTCAACCAATTTCTGATATGTTGCAACAGGAATATTCTTTCATTCCTTGTGCAAAACTATCCCCATTGCTGATGCTGATGGTGGCCACTGTGGTCTGCAGCGAATTCAGTATTCTAATTCATCCCAAAGATGTTTCATGGGGTTGAGGTCTGGACTCTGAGCTAGCCATTCCAATACTTCAACATTGTTTTGTGGAAACTAGTCTCTGACACACAGTACAATATGGCATGGAGCATTGTCATGCTCAAACATGCACAGATCAGTGCTGAAGTATTCCTCAGCTTCGGAAACATGCAATTATACAGGATATCCAGTTAGCCATCAGATGTCATGGTTTTGGGCAAGTCTGCCAATTGACCAAGCCCCATCCAACTGAAACACCCCATACTATTACCAAGTCTCCAGAAAATTGGAATGATGCAGTCCTCCCAGAACCATTCCCCAGGGTAATATCCAGATCCAAACACAACCACATTTGGAAGTGCAATTTGTCACTTCACAGAACCCTTTTCCAATCATTTATAGTCCAGGAACAATGGGGATAGACACCAGCCAAAATGGTGTTTGATGTTGATTGGAGAGGAGGTGATGTGTGGCATGTTTGCAGCAGCTCTGCCATGGTAACTTGAGGCATACAACTCTCTGCGGACAGTTCTAGCACTGACAGATGTCCCTGCAGCATTTTCCAGGTTGACTGCAAGGTCCGCTTCTGATGACATATGGGATGCTTAAATATTCCGAAACAGAGCTCATCGATCTCGATTAGTAAGTGTTGGTAGCCTCTCAGAGCATTTTTCTGCTGTGGTTGCACCATCAACTTTCAATCTATGAAGGACATAAGCAACGATGGATTTTACTATACAGAGATGGGTAGCAATATCATGGACAGAAAGACCACTGATGTGACACCCAATTACCATCCCATCAGTTCAGCCAAACGTGGTATCTTAACATTGAGTACAGTGCAAAACATACATCACATCCCACCTTTTATTACTAGTTCTAAGCAGACACTCCTTGAATATTTGCATTCAGTAGAATCTGAAATATGCATGGCAGGGAAAGTGTCCAAATACTTTTGTCAACATAGTATATGTACCCTCAATGAATGATTTCAGGCTACTATATTAGTATCACATGATTAAGTTCACATTATTACTAATCTCCCATAAACAGTTTTCCTCTTTATTTTAAATTAGTCTGCTATTTGTCAGCAGTCCAGTATTGTCATATTTGATATTTCTGTCTTCTAGAGCACTTCTGATTGAATCAATTCACCTAGATCAAGGTCTTAAATCTGGGGAGTTTTTCTGCCATTTTAGCATCTAGCACCTGTTTTGCTAGCCTTTCCTCTCCTGTTCTGTTTAAGTGACACCACCTTTACCACCTTAGATTAGCACTGCTCACACATTCTGACACGATGCTAACAGTGTCAGAATGTGTGACACTCAAGTTCCTTCTTAATATCTTCATTTTTAATATGATTATGCCATTGATACCATCTGTTACTCCCCTGATTTTTCTCAGAATTCTCATATGTATAACCTGACTATCAGATGAATAAATTAAAAATGGTATGAACACCAGCTTGTATATTGCTAGTTTAGTGTTTTGACTACTCTCTGTTATTCCATATAAATTTATTCAATTAGCTCTGCATCACACTAGCTTTCTATATTTTGTAGTCTATTTCCATATTTTATTTGCCATATTTACTATAAACTATGCTGCCTAAACAGCTGAAATATTTGTTCTATATATTCTCCATTGAGAATGATGCAGTTGAAGTTTTCTGTTTTTTCTGCCTACTTTCATATTGTTGGGCTTTTTATTCCTGATTTCATTGCTAAATTTCTTATAGCCGTTATTCAGTGTACATAGTCCTAGAGATTTGCAGTGGGTATGTGTTTAGGAGTACAACATCATCTGCATAAAACAAAGAGCTAAATTTGATATATCTGATTCTGATATCATGGTTAATGCCACTTCCTTTTATAATGCAATCAATATAGATGATGAATATGAGTGGAGATATTGTGCACCCTTGTCTTACTCCTGCTTTTACATAAAACTATCTTTCTATATTTCCTTCAGTTCTAACTGCTGACTTACAACTTAAATATAGATTATGTAGATTATATAATGTCTCATTTACAATATTATTATTATTATTTTGTGACACCTCCAAAGAGTCCAAAGATGACTCATTCAAGGGAGGGCACGTACTCTACATCTCTCTGTCTCCACCATTTCCATCCATCACCATAATCTACACCAACGGCATTTGCTGTTGGTGTAGATTATGGTGATGGATGAAAATACGTACAATATCTCCAGCACACAAGAAAGATGTAATGAAGAACTAAAATACATTGCACAAATCCTCCAACAGAATGCATGTGAAACAAAAGCCATCAAGAGAATCCTTAAAATGCCTCCAACTAACAACACAATAAAACAGGATTACAAAAACGCAATCTCACTTCCTTATATCAAAAATGTTACAGGTAAGCTAGCCAAATTAATGAACAAACACAACGTAAAAGTAGCCTTCCTATGGAAAAAATCTCAAGATTCCTACATCCACCAAATCACTTCATCATCCTCTTAAAAAACCAGGGGTCTACAAAATCCATTGCTCTTGTGGGATTTGCTACGTAGGACAGACAGGAAGATCTGAGAAATATGCATGGCTGAACACCAAAAAGGCGTACAACACAAAAGAGAACAAAAAAAAAAAACGGGTCTAGCTTTCAATACCACTTCCACTGGACACGGTGTACTCTGGCAAAAAACGACAATGTCATACATAGAAAACAACAGCTACATAAGAAAATTTAAAGAAGCTGCTGATATGCTGAAAAACCCAACCCAATGCAATAAAAATCAAGGTTTAATTCTCCATCAAGTGTGGTCAGCTCTAATAAAAAAAAAAAATCTACCTCAATCTGAGCTCGGACTGTATTAACGAGAACAAGAACACGTGACATCGTCCAGTATTGTTCAACGTCAATAATGTTTTATATCTGCATTCTGTTATTTGAGTTTATGAATAGCCAGATGGTTATGATTTGTATTTATTAATTTCTCTTATTTAAACTTTAAGTTATACTATTTACCCCTGAAGACGTAAATCCTGCGATTTATAAATCTTTTCAGGAACTATTATTTCAGTATATTGTATAACTGAATAATAAAAAATGAAAAGTCTCCTAGAGGATACAAACATCTACAAACCCTTAGACAGAGACCCGACTTGGCATACACACAAAAAAACAAATGATCTCATAAAAAAAGTGCCTCTCTGGACGGGGGAACTTAAAAAATACCTACAATGAAAACATCCTTTGATACCAAGAGTCTATGGTGTTCCAAAGATCCAGAAGACAGATAGACCTTTATGACCAATAGTAAACGGAAGAGATTCACCGACTTCCAACTTGGCAAAATACCTCACCAACATGATCTCACATCATACGAAAAACACCTTCCTTCATAAAAAATAGTACACATTTCATAGAAAAAGTGAAAGATATACATATTGGTCCAACAGACATCTTAGCAAGTCTAGACATTATCAGCTTGTTTACAAACGTCCCAAGACAAGAAATTTTGAATCTCCTAGAAGACCTCTTCCCTCCAGACATCTTGAATCTTTTTTAGACATTGTATAAACAATACTTTTTTCACCTATAAAGACAGAATCTGGGAACAAAAAGAAGAACTGGCCATGGGTTCATCATTATCATGGGTATTAGCAAACCTATGTATGGAAAAATTTGAAAACAGTGCTCTAAGAATTACCATAAAAAACGAAAAATATGGCTACGCTATGTAGACGGTATTTTCATCATATGGAATGGAACAATAGATGAACTTATCAATTTTAAAGATTATCTCAACAATTTGCACAAAACCATAAAATTCACTTTAGAACAAGGAGAAAATAGAAAACTTCCTTTTCTTGATATTCTATTAGAAGTTAATGAAGAAAATAAACTCTCCTTCTCAGTATATAGGAAGCCGACAAACACAGGAAGATTTCTAAATTCCTCACACCACCATCCTTCACAAAAAATAAGCTTAATTAAAACTCTTCGAGACAGAGCATACAATATCTCCAGCACACAAGAAAGATGTAATGAAGAACTAAAATACTTAATACAAATCCTCCAACAGAATGGGTATGAAACAAAAACCATCAAGAGAATCCTTAAAATACCTCCAACTAACAACACAATAAAACAGGATTACAAAAACGCAATCTGGCTTCCTTATATATCAAAAATGTTACAGATAAGCGAGCCAAATTAATGAACAAACACAGCGTAAAAGTAGCCTTCCTTCCTATGGAAAAAATCTCAAGATTCCTACATCCACCAAAACCACTTAATCATCCTCTTAAAAAACCAGGAGTCTACAAAATCCATTGCTCTTGCGGGGTTTGCTACGTAGGACAGAAAGGAAGATCTGGAGAAATAAGAATGGCTGAACACCAAAAAGACGTACAATACAATACTTGCTTTCCATACCACTTCCATTGGACATGATGTACTGTGGCAAAAAACGACAATGTCATACATAGAAAACAACACCTACATAAGAAGATTTAAAGAAGCTGCTAATATGCTGAAAAACCCAACCCAATGCAACAAAAATCAAGGTTTAATTCTCCATCAAGTTTGGTCAGCTCTAATAAAAAATCCACCTCATCTGAGCTCAGACTGCATTAACGAGAACAAGAACACGTGACATCGTCCAGTATTGTTCAACATCGATAACGTTTAATATCTGCATTCTGTTATTAGAGTTTATGAATAGCCAGACGGTTATGATTTGTATTTATTAATTTCTCTTGTTTAAACTTTAAGTTATACTATTTACCCCTGAAGATGTAAATCCTACGATTTACAAAACTTGTCGGGAACTATTATTTCAGTATATTGTATAACTGAATAATAAAAAATGTGGTGTAATCACCGAAATATGTCTTTTGAACCAATTAGCCATAGAAGCCTACGCCTGCAATTGTATATCTAATCATGCCGAAGTGAATGACTTTACTTTACTGACATTGAACTGACACTCATTTTCCCATACCCACAATTCCAGCCTATTCAAATCATCTGCAAAGACTGCATATCAGCATCATTCCTGATTACCCTACCTATCTTTACATCATCAGCAAATAACTGTATGTCACTTGTCAAATCCTTCCCAATATCATTAATGTACAGATTGAATAATAATGGACCAAGCACTGATCCTTGTGGTACACTGCTTGTTACATTAAACTTTGCAGACTCAGATCCCCTATGTACTACTTTTTGAGATCTGTCAGTCAGCCATTCTCTTATCCATGCTAATATTGTATAACTCAAACCCATTTTCTCCAATTTATGCAGCAGTCTCTGCTGTATTCTGTCAAAAGCCTTAGCAAAATCCAAAAGTATCACAGTGTATCCATTGCCCTTGTCTGGTTCAGTGGTAGCATTGTTATAGAATGCGAGCAAGTTGCTAAAACATGACCTTCCTTTGCAATGAACCTTCCATGTTGTTCATTGCAAAGTAGATATACACTGTCAACACATTTCTGAATGCGGGCCCTAACCAATTTTTCCAGAATCTTCACCACCACTCCTGAGATACTAATTGGTCGATAGTTCGATACATCAGTTTTTGCACCACCCTTGTTTATTGGAATTACCATACATTCCTGCGGAATCTTCCCTGTTCTGAGACTCATGTTTACATCCTGGTCAAAGGAATGGCCAGTTCAGCTGAACACTCTTTTTGCACATGCACTGAATATCCCATCAGACCCTATTGCTGAATTCTTATTCAGTTTGTGCAACAGTTCTAATACCTCGACCTCATGTACTTGCATTTCTTCATCTAGTGAAGAGGTAACACTGAGCTCAATGTTGCGTTCACCTGGTTGATAGCTTTTAACAAAATGAGCACTCATGAACTGAACAACCTCTTCTGCATCTGTAACCCTCAAGCCATCTGGATTTAGAAAAGTTATTCTTTCATATTCATTCTTTCTTTTACTTGCAGAATATCGATAGAATTCTTTTGGATTGTCTTTAGAACGCAGAGCCAGTTTCTTTTCATAATCAGACTTTGCTTTTTGTACAACAGTTGTGACTATTCTAGCCTGCTGCTTATAATGTTCATAACGGGTGTCATCTTTATGCAAATGGTATTCCTTCCACAACGTCCTTTTCATATGAATCTCTTGCTTAATAAGATTTCACATCCATTTGACTCCTGCTCTATTTATTCTTCGAACTCTCGGTACACATTCTGATATCGCATCATGTATTGTTTAAATGCTTCCCATGCACTCTCAATATTCTTTCCATCCAGCAACCAATCCCATTCCACTGAACTAAGTATACTCCTCAGTTGGTCATAATTTCCTGCTTTGTAATTCAGCATGTAACCTTTTCTAAATGGAACATTCATAAAATTAGTCACTTCCCAAGTGAGTACCTCATGGTCACTCTCGCCAACTGGAGGCAGAATAGTTATGTCTTTAACTGAAATGCCCTCTGACACTATAATCAAATCTAACACTCTTTGACCTCGAGTTCCTTCTGTCACATGCTGCTTGATGAAGTTGTCCGGCAATAGATCAATAAATGCATTTTCATTCTTCTCATGAGGTTCTACTGCTACCCAATCTATATTTGGATAATTAAAGTCTCCCAATATGATTACTCTTTTTGTGCTCACCTTTTCTATTTGGTGACGCATTTCATCATCACCAGCAACCGAACCACCAGGTCTATAACAACACCCCACTATGTAATTTGTCTTGTTACATTCCACCTCACACCAGATGACTTCAAACTCATTGCAACATGGAATATTGTTAGTAGTATTACTACATTCATAGCTCTCAACTCTAACTGGATTTAAGTCATCCAATATCATTAGCAACCCCCCCCCTCCTCTCCTATCCACTCTATCCTTTCTAAAAATGCTGTACCCATGACACTCGATACCAGTTAGTAGGTCTGATTCTGATAGCCAGGTCTCTCTAATTCCTACAATCTCTACCCCTTTGTTTCTGATACTCCTAGCATTCGTGTACAGACATAATAATCTATCTGTTTCTTCTTTTATATTGTCTTATTTGCTGTCTGCCTGACACAGTTGGACATCTTGCAGATCTCTATTCTTCTCTAACGGCTTACACATGTAGTCATCTTTGCACACATATGATGGGTCGGAACCGGATGAACACAAACCAAAATTGTTCTGGTTGAATATCATCTACTCCTGCTGCCTTTCCACATTTCAAGCCTTTGATGGCTTTTTCTACTTCAAGTATGGATATGTATTCCTGACTGTATGCCTAATGAGTGTTTTTTACCACTGTGCTATCACTGCATGTCACCTTTATCATCTCTAACTCCTTTCACAGCACCCTTTCCTCCATTTCTAAGCTTATTCAAGAACTCCAGAATATTTTGCCACCTTCTTGTTATTTATTTTTTATGTTCTTGCCAAAGTCCTCCCATGACTTTTGTTTAGCTAGTTTTACATAGTGTTTAGCTTTCTTACATTTATCTCTGTATTCTCTAAGAGTACAAGCTAAACTTTTTTGCCAGGAACTTTTGATATGCTTTCTTCTTTTCCTTCACTGCCTCTTTAACCACCATGCAGTTCTGATTTTTCTATCCTTGCAGACAACCTCACCACATGCCTCTCTGGTTGAATCAATCAGGGGTTGCTTCAAAGTTTGCCACTGAATCTCCAAGGTTTGGTTCTTGTTCTCAAACTCTTTCATTTTTTTTTTTATAATAATCTTTGTGTATTTTAGTCTACAGTTCACATCTGAGAGTTGCTCAACTTTTATTCGCTTTAAAACTTTCTTACATGTTATTCTTTTCAATATGATATTCAATTTTATCCTGCTCAAGACTAAATAGTGATCATTTCCAATTTCAAATCCTCTGTACACTCTGGTGTCCTGCACCAGGGAGAAAACATCACTATGAACAATAACATAGTCAATGAGACTTTTCTTATTCCTTGCCTCTTCTCTCCATGTGAATTTGTGCACATTTTTATGTTGGAACATGGTGTTAGTAATAACCAGTCCATATCCTGAGTAGAAATCCAAAAGGTATTTACCATTATTATTAGCTTTGCTCTTTTCTCCAAATTTTGTATGTCAGACATACAAAATATTTTTGTATGTCTGACAGTCATTTCCTACTTGCTATTTAGATCCCCAACAAGGACCAACTTTTGCTTTTTCATTGTGTCAGTTGCTTTTTCTAAAGCATCAAAGAATTCTTCCACTTCTGCCTTAGTAGAACCTTCTGTGGATCTTAGGCACAAATAAGTCTCATTGTCCAATTCCCCATTCTGATATTTGCCTACATCACTCTACTTGAGACTGCCTGCCATTCAAGCAGATTAGCCACGTATTTTGTGTTGAATACAATGGCCACTCCTTCTTTTCCTTGATTGTCATTTCTTGAATATAACGTTTTGTATTTATTGCTCAGAAAGATCTCACCAGTTTTTGTCTTTTTTTGTTTCAGTTACCCCTATTATGTCGATCTGGTACTTATCTAATTCCTCAGCTAACTCCATTTCTTTGCCATTCAGGTTTCTTATGTTGATAGTACCGATCTTTAACTCTGGTGATGTTCAATTGGGTGTGTTTTCAGATTTGTTCCAGTAGCTGGCTTTTCGCTGTTCGCCCAGGTTCCCTAGCGAAAACAACGGGGGCCTTGTTTACCCGGGCGACGCCCCAGCCGGCATGAAATTTTGTCATGTTGTACCATCATTTTGTATATTGGTTTAAGCCAATAAGAATACAATTTGATCGGCTAAATCCCAAATTGCCAGCCCATCCTCGTTCATTCAGTGTCCAGGTAGATACCCAACAGGGTGCACCACGAGAAGGTGAGGATTGGACATTAGGCCAGAAGCCTTGGTCGGTTCTCTGCATTCCTTTAAAGGAATGCAGAGAACTGAGAGGAGACCTCCACATAAAGCTATGTGGAGGTCTCCTCTCAGTTATACAGCTTTTACCCTTAAGCACCCCTAGTTTATATTATGGTGTCTTAAAATATTGAAAAATAGTATAATTTTAGCCATGAATAATAAAAAAGTAATAGTTGGAAATTTTATTATTTATGTGAAGATTCAAAATTTATAAGATTAAAACATGTAAAAAAATACCTGGAAGATACAGAAAAAAGGAAGTACACATCTATAATTAATCATGTAAAAATGCAAGCATTATGGTGAATTTTTAAAACAAAATGAAAGTGAAGTATCAAATCACATTGAAAGGACAAGTAAGCAATCTGAATCGAATGTACATCTATCAAAACAAACATTATTTGACATTAACGAATAATAAAAAAATAATAATAATAATAATTAATAAAATAGTATTCAGGCAATAAACAGAAATATATGAACTTTGTTTTTTTTTTGCATACATGTAAATTGTTTTTATATGGTGAAAATATAGAATAGAATTTCTAAAACATAGAATGTCAACAGACAGCAGAATTGATTGTAGATTACAAATAGTCCAGAATTAGAAGTGTCTACTTCGGCGGATACAACATTTTTATCTTACTACTTTTATCAAACGGTAAAATGAAGTAATAGATATTGAATACTATTTGTGAAAACTTTCAAACCAGTAAAAAACTAGATAGAGTAGTTATTTATAAATCAGTTCCAGGATTTCCATTCTGAACTAATAAATATGAACAAAAAATTTGGTATGACATAAAAAAAAAATAAATAAATACTTAAAAGAAATGCATAATTTTTTCTTTGATTTGTAAAACCTTAGGTTAAATTTTGAATTTACTTACCTCAGTGTGAATTAACTACATATTCACCATGTTTAGCAGTCAAAAATTTATGATTTACAGACATTGCCCAAATGTCACTTACTAATAGTTTAAGCCAGACATGCGCACCTTGTGTCCTAACTGGCGAATGTGTGTTACACGTGTACCCCCCCCCCCCTTCCCCTTTAAATTGTGTATTTAAAGCAATATTTTTCAAATTTCAAACTGCATGTAATAGTGGGTCATTAGATCATTTTAGCAGGTCATAACCAACATTTTTTAAAAATAAATGGAGTCATAAATATCAGAATGTGTCACAACATAATTGTGTCGTTTTAGCACATTCATGCCAGATGATGTCATATTTCATGCTTTGCTTCAAGCGGGAACTCACTTGTTGGTATGTGTTTCTTTTGCTTCGAGCAGCCACTATTTTACATTTTAAATATATATGGCATGCTAGTTTGAATGTTTTTGATTAAATTTTAGTCATGAAATTAGTATTGATGAAATTGGATGAACAAAAGTCCAAAAGAATAACAGATTTTTGTCCATTATTCTTTTATAGCCAAAGTTTAAAACTTTTGAAGTCGATGCATTCTCTGTTATTTGGGATTCGTCAATATCACACTACTTAATTGACACGAACCCTTAAGTAGCTCATCTGTTTGCCTTTTATTAGCACTCCTGATTCTTTTTATTAAAATCAGAGTATTTGTACTTTGTTTGCAAAGTAGCCACTCTTGCTACTTTGTTTGTCCTAACCAACATATATATCTCTAACATATTGACTAGTATACAATATTATGTATAACTGCATGACACCATACATTAGGACAAATCCACTTATCCATTGAAGACAGTCATATGACTTGAAGGACACTGAGTGCAAAAGGATTATCCATAACTCTCTCCAGACATCTTTTAATATAGTTTAGAAAATTAACACACTATCATGAATGAAGATAGAACTCCTGTTCCAGATGGAGAATGTTTTGGGAAGCTAAGGAGATGCTAAAAACAACAAACTCTAAACATTAGGCCAAATGCTTTACACTCTCACAAATATAATCAGGAAATAATTATGTTTATCATATGCTTTAAGACATACACAATGATACATAACAACTGTGAATTGAAATATAAATGCAAACCAGACAATCAAAGTTGTTATTTTGTCATGTCAATTTAGTGTGTTTCTCATTGTATTTTATCTATGAATTTAAAAGCAAACCATTATGTTTTGAAATATATTGTGGTAAAAGCAGTTAAACATTTTCATATTTTTAAATTTATTATTTACACAATGAAAATCCTTATATGAACAATATATATTTTTTCTCCTTCACAGAATATATAATGATAATATATTAGGTGTCTTAAAACAGCATGATAATGAAGGAGGAACAAAGCAAGATTTAAAAAGAAAAAGTGAAGTGGTAAAAGAATTATCAAAGAAAAAACAGAAAACTGAGATAAAAAATATATCAAGGAATTCAGAAAACAATCATTTTGATAACCAGTTTTGTGAGTCTAATATGGACACAAATAAAAGTGAGGAAAAGGAAACAGAAGTAAAAGAAATGTATGAAGAAAGAAAGTCAGAACCAGAGGGAATATACAGTCAGAAAAAAAAATCAAAGTTTATACAGAGTAATAACGAAAATGAAGATATCAGTGAAATGAAAAAACTTGTCATTGGACAGAAATATATTGCTGTGTGAGTAAAATGTTAATTTCTGTTATATAATAATAATTTTAGTAGTATTTTCATATCTTTACAATAGTTTTCAAAACAATTACATCATCCTTTATATTTTTATTATATGATTGATTCATTTTATTCCAAAGTTTTTATGGCAAGTTCTTGTTTACTTGTCTTATTATTTCACTCGCTAGATTGAACAGGATGTCGGTGAATTTTTTAGTGTTAAGTCATTATGTGTGTTTGTTCTCAGAATCAGTTCATGAAAGTTGCTGTGGCAACTTCATTCTGAAATTAAGGCCATCATAGCTTTAATTTCAGAATGCCTTAATAATAGCATTCTGAAATAGCCTTAATAATAGCATTGTGTCTGTGGCACTTTATTTGGATTTTTATATTAATTTGCTATAACGCCATGAGAGCTGACTGTACAAGTAATCTTAATTTTAATTAAAATTAAATGATAGATTAATCTGTTATTTTTCACACTCCAACATTCTTAGATTTTACACTTCATGTTTTGATGCAGAGTTAACAGCATCAGTACATGGGTGTTCTTCTTTGTTTTTTTTTTCTGTAAATATGGCATTACCTACCAGTATGACTAATATTTTCTATATCATTCTGTTTAAGTGATCATATCACAGATTAGTACTTGGTCACACACACTTTTCTTGATACCATCTCTTCACTATTTCAGTTTTCTTCAGTATTTTCACATCTGTGGTTCAACGACTTTAATTACATGTTATTTTTAACTTAACAGTTGAGATCCATAATTTGTTATGTTTCATTATTATTATATTTTTTAAAAATTTTCATTATGTTTGCCAAGCAATCCAATCCTTATAGCCATAGTAATGTTCCAATAAAGTCAAACATGTACAGCTAGCTAAGTTTATGTTTAATTTTTTTTCCTTATTCCATATAAATTGATTCAACTGGCTCCTAATCATACCAAGTCTTAATATTCTATTATCTATAGCAACTTATTTATCTGGTACCTATAAGTGGGGTGTACTGAGAATCACCTGTATTTTCATTTGCTTAATCCCTTCTTTAAAAAATTATGCCCAAATAGCAAATATTTTTTGCTTGTTTGTTAGTTTCTCCAGTAAGAATGCAGTTCATGTTTTCCATGTGTCTATCTACAATATTTTCATTGTTTTTGTTTTATATTGCTGATTTTCATGCCACACTTGTAACAGAAGTTATTTGGTTTAAGTAGAGGATCCTGAAGAGTTGTACTGAATTTATTTTAATTTAAATAAATCCACTTGCATAAAATTGAATTCAATTGAGTTGGAAAGCTGAGTTGAATTTCTGCAGAGTTTTTATCATCACATTATTCGCATATGTGGGAAAGATCCAAATAATGTCAAGAATCTATGACCTATCTCCTTGCTTTGTTCCACCTTTAAGCCCTTTGAAAAAAATTCTCCTTAAAAGAATTTCACCACTCATCGAAACAGCAATCCTGATTGAACAAGCTGGCATCAGGCTGTGAAGAAATTGCTGTGACCAGGTCCTGGCCCTGACCGCGCAGATTGAAACTGGCTTTCAGAAGAAACTTAAATCTGGATCACTTTCATTGACTTAACATCAGCTTATGACACAGTCTGGATCAGGGGCATCCTCCTAAAGCTAGGCAATATTATAAGGTGCAAAAAAACTTTCCAGCTTTTTGAATCCATTCTCTCCACCAGAAAGATCTGGGTTCATATTGGTGGAAAAAGAGCAGGCCCAGATTCTTCCACAGTGGTCTCCCACAGGGCTCTGTGTTAGCCCCTGTACTCTTCCAGATCTACATGTCCAACATACCAGTTCAAGGAAATACATGTACGCTGATGACCTAGTGATCCTACACCAGTCTATCTCCTTTGCCAACCTGGAAACAACCTTGAACACAGACCTAAACATCCTGGAAGAGTACTTCAAGCAGTGGTACCTGAAACCAAATCCAACAAAAACTGTCCACAGCATTCCACCTAAAAATGCAGAGTCAAATGGACACATTTGGCTCTGCATTTTTACTCAACCTCTCTTTCTGCAGCAAGATGGTAGAATATGAGCCTCACCAGAAATATCTTGGAGTGAGCCTGGACAGAAGCTTAACCTATGCACATTACCAACCTGTCCAGCAAAATTAGAGAAATTATATCATTTCAAGGCTTGCTGGAACAACCTGGGGTTGTGGGGGGCAGAAATCATAAGGTCACATTCTCTGCAGCAGAATACTGTGCCCCAATCTGGAAAAGAAGTGCTTATACTGAGAAGCACCCCACCGATGAGACTAGGGATTTTGGTGCAAGGATGGATAGGAATTTGAAGTTCAGAGGTCATAGTAAAAATTGCAAATACAAGTCAGAGGATAATTGCGATGTCGATG
Source organism: Typopeltis vanoorti (assembly GCF_054136105.1). Lineage (NCBI taxonomy): Eukaryota > Metazoa > Arthropoda > Arachnida > Uropygi > Thelyphonidae > Typopeltis > Typopeltis vanoorti. Next base: position 28,350,649 of record NC_143553.1, read on the forward strand.
TAAACCTTGACATGTAAAGATAAGGAAGTCATTTTGCTTCTTTACAAAGGCCTTGATAAGACTACATCTGGACTACTATATGCAGATTTGGTCTCCTGGGTTCCAATAGGATATAGAAACTGTGGAAAGGGTGCAAAGAAGAATTAAAAAGATTATGTCAGGACTGTGGAATTTATTTATGAGGACAGATTGCGAGGGTGTTGACTATGAACTTGTTAACAGGAGAAAGTATGATAGAAATATGCAAACTTCTGAATAGGTGTTATAAGATATCATCTAATGAAATTTTTCATTATATGGAAGGTGGAGAGAGAGAGAGAGAACACAAGGACATCCATGGAAGTGAAGTTTGTTCGCAGTTAAGAATGGAATAGTTTGTCTCTTGAAGTAGTGAGCCTATATAATGTCCAAACCAGCTGTCATAGCCTCCCTTAATGCATCCTGTACTCCCTAAAAGTCTCATGTAATATTATATGGTACAGAGATTCATTTATAAAACACACAATTGGTGACTGTGTTACCATTTCAAATTTTCCAGGAAGATCTACTAACTGGTATTGAGAGTAAAAGGGTACAGTATTCAAGATACCAAGTAATTTTATATAAACTTGTTTTTTAATCCTATGTCCCAAGTAAGCAAACAGACAAGTGAGTCAAGTTTGTGCCTGCACGTAGTGCCAGTCTGAGGAAAGTGCTGAGACTGCATTTTCCTGAAAAAGGAAAACTAAGGAAAGTGATCAGAGCTTAATCCACCTTTACCACGAGTTGCCTCAGACTTGCACTACGTGCAGGCCCAAACTTGACTCACTTGTCTGTTTGCTTACCTGGGAAATAGGATTAAAAACCAAGTTTATATAAAATTACTTGATATCTTGAATACATAATATACCCAAGTTAAAAAACTTTCTACAGGTTACAGTATTTTTAGGAAGGATAGACAAGAGGAACAAGAAGAACTGGAGAGGAGTGGGATCTAAAATGATAAATTTAATAAATGCAATTGAAATGCAGAAAAGGAGCTTTGGAGCTCGTGGGCAACCATGAGCTCTAAAGACAACACTCAGTCGAATAATTCACATATCTTGATTTTCTGCATCCCCCCCCCATTCAGGCATATTTTTCAGTTCAGTTATATAAATTTTTTATTGTTTTCTGCCTGATGCTGCTCCAAAAGAAGACAACCTTGAGCATCCTACAAAGATACATCCAAATTATTCCTTCCATATTTTTCATTTACCTATGTCTTTAAAATATCATTAATGCCTTAAATAAATTGAGTGAGTAATTCCTTAATGCCTTATCAAACCCTTGACAAAATATCCATAAATATTAATAACTTCTATCTTTCTAAGATATATTGATGTCGTGTTCTCCATTTGGCTGCATAGCTTAGACACATTAGACTCCCTCCTCCTCCACCTCACTAGCCAGTACCATCGAATCCAGTTCACCATAGAAAAAGAAAATAGTCTGCCTTTTCTACATACTCTAATCATGTTTCTTCCCAATGACATCCTTTCTTTCTCAGTGTATAGAAAACCCACCCACACAGATAGATGTATACACAAACTCTCCCCCATCCCAACAATATGGTGTTATGAAACCCTTGACAACAGAGCTGCCAACCTCTCTTCTACATAGGCTTCCCTTGGCTGAACTCTGCTTCATTTTCCAGATCTTCCTATCCTGGTTGCAATGTCAGAAAAGATTAAGAAATTGGTTGTTCCTCCCATCTTCCCACATCCCCTCTCAACGTGCCAACTACAGTAATGTTATTACATTCTCTATATCCAGAGTATCCTAGAAAATATAGTCAGAACTGTAAAGAAATATAATCTCTCTGCTTTCAAATCTCATCTGAAGCTGGCTGCCTTTATCTGCTCTCCTAAGGATCAACTTTCTCCCCTCTCTGTTCCAGATGTTTTAAACATTCTTGTTCTTGCAAATTATTTTATGTTCAAACTGTGACAAATATTGAAGGACTTTTCTTAGAATCAGCAGCAGATTTGGAAAAGCTGCCCAATCTTAATAAATATGGTTGTGCTAAACTTCCCAAGATTTGGGAAACTTTTGTTTCTTTGATTATCTATCTCTGAGAGTGTTGTTCTCATACTGTCTTAAATTACCCAACCAATCACCCAATCTTAGAGATATCAATATCCATAATTCACACTGACATCCTTCTCTGATTGCATGGACCCATTTAGAAGAGAAGCTAAATTGTTTGTGGGAGAAAGGAAAGTTAACATAAATTGTTAATCTTCTCACCAGAAGTCCAGATAATGATCTCATCATTCTCCCCTCCCCCTCTCAGATCTTTTCTTAACCAGCTCTCCCTTCCAAATACACCATTGACGTTAACTTTCCCCATTGCCAGCTCTGACCATAACCTTCTCCACTTTTCTTTTTTTATTGTTTGTCCTTCTCCCAGCCAACCTCAACCTTGTATCCTATGGTATAATTATGGTGCCATTTGGGATTACCTTTGGGATTTCTCTTTTTCGTATATCGCACATATCGAATTCCTGTTAAGCGAGATTTTCATGTACTTTTAAAAAAATATTAGGTGTTTTTATCTATTCTGGTGGTCATTCACCATTTGAAAGAAAAGTAAGCTAAAATCCAATGAAAGAAAACATCCACCATGATCTAGAAAGAACGACTGGAAAGGTAGCAGCTAGTAATCCATTCACAAAGGGAAAAGAGGAATACCATAAGATGGTTGTTTGGTTTGGTATTTAGAAATACCAGGAGCGGCCACTTGAGTTCCTCCGAAATTTTCCATGACCTGCTCCACTCTCCTAATTCAAGCACTTGCTCTAATCTGTTAACTGGAATTATTTTTGCTGTAATGAATGTCTTTATTTCCCATTACACTCAAAATATCTGATTTTATCTAAGCCTTGGTTTTCCAACAAATCTGCCGAAGATGAGACAAAAATTCAGTGGAACATACCAGATTACACAACAGCTAGTAAGAAGTGGCAGGGGAGGAGGGGATCAAAAAATGTAACATGGGCTTTGTAAAGGCCAGACAAACAAACTTGCCTCTTGCTGAAATGGCAATCAGGTCTCCTAGTCCCTTGCCAAGGCTGTTGGACAAAACATCTGTCCTACCATGTTTCCAACTTTTTCATCCTGATGAAGCATTCTCATAAAGACAAGGCATACTTCTTGGCATCAATCTTCTCTTTCAACTCTTGTTTAGGCAATCATGGCAAATCTCTGCTTGCTATTCCACAACATGCTATCAGCGTGCCTCCTGTGATCTTTTGACAGAAGGACATTAGAAAAGTACTCAGTAGCTGTGATACTAATGTCTTCAGTCCAGATGATATCCCTCCAGTTTCTGCTTCAGAATTAACATCCATTCTGTATCTTCTTTACAAACTGTCCTACTCATCTTGGATTTATACAAAAGCATGGACACAAGCTTCTGTTGTCCTGTTTTTAAAACAGGAGATAAAAGTCAGTTATAAAACTATTATCCCATTGCTTCACCTCATTATTCTGAAATGTGATGGAGTTATCAACAGCCATCATCCTACCTAGATATGTGATCACTAATTAATATTAGTGATCAGATACTAGTGATCACTAATTAATATTAGTGATCAGATACTAGTGATCACTAGTATGCCATTCTCATCCTCACTAACCTTACCCACCCTTGGATACAGCCCATTGAAAAGTTTGAAATATCGCATGTGGTTGGTTTTGATATTTTTCGAGGTATTGTAGTCTGTCATCATAGCCTTTCCATGTTGCCAGCTTCCCCTTTGGTCATTCATTGTATACCACTGGATGGTTCCCTCTCATCTTATTTTTCCATTAAACCAGAGTTCCCCATTGTTCTGTGCTTTTTTACCTGCACTCTTTCTCCTATATATATATATATATATATATATATATATATATATATATATATATCAACAATCTTCACTCACTAACATTCAGTCCTACTTGTAGCTTTGCTGATGACAGTACACTCCATTCCTCTTTATCATTCGCAAAACCTTGTACTCAGATGACTCAAGCTTCAAGATCTTTTATGGCCAGTGCCTTAAACATCAATCTTCTAGAAATTCCCAAGTGAGTTGAAGATAATTTAGTGAATTTTAATGCTACCAAAACATAATCCAATCTTCTTTTTTGGATGAAAAACCTTACCTCACTCTGATCTTGGTTAGTTAGTGAATGCTATCAAAAGTGAGAGAGAGAGAGATCTCTCACTTTTGATCTCCTGCCTAGATACCCATAAGTTAATTAGTGATCACTAGTATGCCATTCTCATCCTCACTAACCTTACCCACCTTTGGATACAGCCCATTGAAAAGTTTGAAATATCTCATGTGGTTGGTTTTGATATTTTTCAAGGTATTTTAGTCTTTTATCATAGCTTTCCATTCTGCCAGCTTCCTCTTTGGCAGCTGATCTCAAATCTTCCCAACCTTATAATATTGCTGTCACCAAAAACTTCAGAATACTTGAATGCATTTAAAAGAAGGCTATTCACTTAATAGATGCCCCCACACACACTCTCTCACTGATATCCTCCAATTTCTTTCCCATATTTTCTATAAATATTTCCATGGGCACTGCTCCACTCTTTCTTTATTTCATATATCTTGTCCTTTGGAAGTCTTTACTGATTTTCTGAACACTTACAACCTCCAGCTCTTCAAGAAACACATAAATACATTTCCTTTCTCTCTCTCTCTCTCTCGTGTGCAGGGTTGACATACATACGTATATACATATATTTTTTTAAAAAAAATCATAGAACCAAGGCTATACACATTGTGTCTAATTGCCATGCTGCTAAACAAATATCATTTAATTTCTTCTAAGGTTACACGGTTACACAGTCATCAGTGTTCATTGTGAAGAATTTATGGAGACAAAAACACACATGTTGGAGTAATTATTTATAATTATGAAAATAAAACTCAACATTTCAACCTCTGTATATGCACAGGACACAAGCTACATGACATTACACAAAAGTAAAATAAATATAAATATTTTGGTAATCGTGTTTACCCTAGCCTTACTCTGGATGAAAAAAAAGTTATCACAATAAAGAGCCAAGAGGCTATTTTTTTTTTTGGCCACGTAAATTAAGTTAAGGGGATAATAAATCCCTCATTATTTTAAAGCCGAATAAGAAACTCGAAGATCGAAATCTAAGAGTTTCATGCCGAAGAACGTTCAGCGAGTCCATGCGTAAGTCAATACCTGGTAGTACAACACTAGGGCAACTCGGAGCAAAGGTGGAGCAAGTTTCGATCACTGTCCTTAATATTTTCTCATACTCACTGATGAGACCTCAATAAAGGTCGAAACCGGTCTGGGTAGTGACCTTCCCTCATAATGTAAAATAGTAATACATCTCCTAGGAGCTGCATTTTACATTTTGAGAAAATATTAAGGACAGTGATCAAAACTTGCTCCACCTTTGCTCCAAGTTGCCCTAGTGTTGTACTACCAGGTGTTGATTTACGCTGGACTCGCCGAACGTTCTTTGGTATGAAACTCTTAGATTTCGATCTTCGAGTTTCTTATTTGGCTTTAAAATAATGAGGGATTTATTATCCCCTTAACTTAAAAAAAATTGTCATTATTATTAAGAGAGAAGACCTCCAGGGAGTCAGAGACTCATGGAGTGTGAGGGAGGCCACACTCACACTGCTTGCACTCACAACATCCAATGGCAATCCATTCTAATTATGCACCCTATCAGAGAAAAATCTAGCCTTCACCCACTTCTTAGCAGCATTCATTCTCAGCTTCCAATGATGCCCTCTTGTCCTTTCCCCACCCTCCATAAATTGAACAATTTATTCAATTGAAATCATGTATGACCCTTTCAGAAGTTTGTAAGTCTCAATCATATCTCCCCTCTTTCTCCTGTCTGCTAGTGTCTGCAGTCTACAAATTCTCAATCTGTCTTCATACTCAGTATTCCACAATCCTGATATCATTTTTAACACTCTCCTTTGTACTCTCTCCAGTATATCAGAATCATGACAGACACCAGGAGACCAAACCTGTGCACAATAGTCCAACCGAGGTCTTATCAAGGCCTTGTAAAGAGGCAAAATAACATCCTTATCTTTACATATGAACGTTCGTTTCAGCATTGCAATTATCTTTTGAGTTGTATTTGCAATCTTTGCCATATGACCCTTGAACTTCAACTTCCTATCTATTAACACCCCAAGATCACTAGCCTCATCAGTTTCTTCTAGTCTAATCCCACCAATATAATACGACATTGGATATCTAATCACACCGAAGTGAATGACTTTACATTTACTGACATTGAACTGACACCCATTTTCCCATGTCCACAATTCCAGTCTATTCAAATCTTTCTGCAAGTATTGCATATCAGCAGCATTCCTGATTACCCTACCTATCTTTGCATCAATTAACTGTATGTCACTCGTCAAATCCTTCCCAATATCATTAATGTACAAATCGAATAACAGTCGACCCAGGACTGATCATTATGGTACACCACTAGTTACCTTAAATCTTGCAGACCCACATCCCCTCTTATACCACTTTTTGATATCTGTCAGTCAGCCATCCTCTTATCCTGCTAATATTCTATAACCTAGTCCGATTTTCTCCAATTTATGCAACAGTCTATCATGCTGTATTCTGTCAAAAGCCTTAGTAAAGTCCAAAAGTGTCAAGGTGTATCCATTTCCCTTGTCTAGTTCAATGGTAACATTGTTATAGAATATGAGCAAGTTACTAAAACATGACCTTCCTTTAGTAAACTCATGTTGTTCATTGCAAAGTAGAGCTTCACTATCAACCCATTTCTGAATGTGAGTCCTAACCAATTTTTCCACAATTTTCACCACCACTCCTGAGATAATAATCGGTCGATAGTTGGATACGTCGGTCTTTGCACCACCCCCGTGCAATGGAATTACCATACATTCCTTCCAATATGCTTCCATTCCTGCAGAATCTTCACTGTTCTGAGACTCATATTAAACAGCATGGTCAAAGGAATGGCCAGTTCAGCTGAACACATTTTTAGCACACATGCTGATAACCCATCAGTCCCTATTGCTGAATTCAGTTTGTGCAACAGTTCTAATACCTTGTCCTCATACACCTGCATTTCTTCATCTAGTGAAAAGGTAACAGTGAGCTCAATGTTGCCTACACCAGGTTGATAGCTTTTAACAAAAATGGGCATCATTAACTGAACAGTCTCTTCTGTATCTGTAACCCTCACGCCATCAGTATTTAGAAGCGTTATTCTTTCATATTCATTCCTTCTTTGACTTGCAGCATATTGATAGAATTCTTGTGGGTTGTCTTAGCATGCAGAGCCAGTTTCTTTTCTTACTCAGACGTTGCTTTCCATACAACAGTTGTGACTATTGTAGCTTGCTAATTATAACGCTCATAACAGACGTCATCTTTATGCGCATGGTATTCCTTCCACTTCATCCTTTTCTTATGAATCTCTTGGTTAATAAGATTACACATCCATTTGATTCCTATTCTATTTATTCTTCGAACTCTTGGGACACATTCTGATATTGCATCTTTCAAGTGCTGTTTATATGCTTCCCATGCAATCTCGATATTCTTTCCATCCAGCAACCGATTCCATTCCACTGAACTCAGCATACTCCTCAGTTGGTCATAATTTCCTGCTTTGTTGTTCAGCATGTACCCTTTTCTGAATGAAACATTCATAAACTTACTCACTTCCCAAGTGAGTACTGCATGGTCACTGTCGCCAACTGGAGGCAGAATAGTTACGTTTTTAACTGAAACGCCCTCTGACACTATAATCAAATCTAACAGTCTTTGCCCTCGAGTTCCTTCTGTCACATGCTGCATGAGGAAGTTGTCTCGCAACAGCTCAATAAATTCGTGTTCATTCTTCTCATGAGATTCTACTGCTATCCAATCAATATTTGGATAATTACTCTTTTCGTGCTCATCTTTTCTATTTGGCGATGCATTTCGTCATCACTACCAACCGATCCACCAGGTCTGTAACAATACGCCATTATGTAATTAGTTTTGTTAGATTCCACCTCACTGCCACATGAAATATTGTAAGTGGTTATTTATTTAAAATAAAGAGCTAATAGGCTTCATTTCGGCAATGTAAAACATCATTTAAATTAAGGGGATATTAAATCCCACATTGTTTTAAAACCGAATAAGAAACTCAAAGATCGGAATCAAAGAGTTTCATGTCGAATATAGTATAACTATAAACGTATCGGTGACTACTAGCGTAAGCTAAAGCATGTAGTTCAAGTACGTAGTACAAGTTTCAGTAAGGAAATACCGTGAGTAGACATATTGCTAACTATTATAATAACAGAATTAACTCACGTAAATTATTCTTTATTCGTAGAATTTTCACCTGAGTATCACAGGCATCATCAGTACAGGTACAAGGCTAATTAAACAATAACTGTTATATTCACAAAGCGCCACCTAAGTAGCTAAGGTTAAATTTCCTAAATTTATTTAATTATTATTATTATTTATTTTATTTTTTTTAATTTTAAATTTAATTATTTAGTTATTTAATTATTAAATAATTATTTAATTATTCAATTATTATTTGGATCTGTTAGGTTAGGGGAGTGAAGTAATGTTTCACGTGTTTCTTTGTATAGCCGTTCCATTAGGAACCGACTTTGTGATTGACTTTTGTCTTGTTCCACTTAACTTTATGTCTGGTGTTGATGGCATGTTCTGCAATTCCAGACTGTTCGGGTTCAAGGTACTGGTTGTACGACTGGTGTTCTTCTAACCGGACCTGAGCAGATCTTCCTGTTTGTCCGAATATGATAATCCACATGAGCAGGGAATCTGGTAGACATCTGGATAGCTGAGATGTAGGAGCTTGTCCTTTGGAGACATTAGGACTAAAACCACTAAATATCTGTGTGGCTTTTCGACCCATCAGAAAAATCTCCACATTCCTAATGTCTCCAAAGGACAAGCTCCCACATTTCAGCTATCGAGGTGTATACCAGATTCCCTGCTCATGTGGATTATCATATTTCGGAAAAACAATATGCTTAGGTCTGGTTAAAAGAACACCAGTCGTACATCCAGTACCTTCAGTACATCCAGTACCCGAACAGTCTGGAATTGCAGAACATGCCGTCAACACTAGACATAAAGTTAAGTGGAACAAGACAAAAGTCATTCACAAAGTCGGTTCCTAATGGAACGGCTATACAAAGAAACATGTGAAACATTATTTCACTCCCCTAACCTAAACAGATCCGATGGTCTACGTCTTTCCCCCTTGTGGGAGATAGTACTTTATAAAGCAGCAAATCTTTCCTAACATATAATTGTATACATATATACATATTTATAATTGAATAATTAAATAAATTAAATTTAACCTTAGCTACTTAGGTGGCGCTTTGTGAATATAACAGTTATTGTTTAATTTGCCCTGTACTGATGATGCCTGTGATACTCAGTTGAAAATTCTACGAATAAAGAATAATTTATGTCAGTTAATTCCGTTATTATAATAGTTAGTAATACGTGGTACAAACTAGGACAACTCGTTGCAAAGGTGGGGAAAGTTCTGATTGCTATTCTTAGTATTTTCCATAATGTAAAACCCATCGCCTAGGAGATGTATGATGTTATACATTATAGTGGGAGGTCACTTCCGAGACCGGTTTTGATCTTTATTGAGATCTCATCAGTGAGTAGCTAGACCAAAGTATAATACCAAATACCAAGGGTATAGCGAAAATAACTTATATACTTTGTTATTCTCCACCTTTGCAACGAGTTGCCCTAGTTTGTACTACGTGCTTTAGCTTACGCTAGTAGTCGCCGATACGTTTATAGTTATACTATATTTGGCATGAAACTCTTTGATTCTGATCTTTGAGTTTCTTCTTCGGTTTTAAAACAATGTGGGATTTAATATCCCCTTAATTTAAATACATATTGTAAGTGGTATTACTACAATCATAGGTCTCAACTCTAACTGGATTCAAGTCATCCGATATCATTAGGAGCATGCCCCCTAATCTCCTCTCCTCTCTATCCTTCCTAAAAATACTGTTCCCTTGACATTCGATACCAGTTAGTAGGTCTGATTCTGATAGCCAGGCCTCACTAATACCTACAATCTGAGGGCACAACATATTGACTAAGACAACAAACTCTATCCCTTTGTTTCTGATACTCCTAGCATTCGTGTACAGACATAATAATCTACCTGTTTGTTCTTTTATATTGTCTTGTTTGCAGTCTGCCTGACACAGACAACTTGCAGATCTCTATTATTCTCTAATGCCTTACACATGTAGACATTTTTGCACACACATGATGGGTTCGAACCAGATGAAACAAAACCGAAATCGTTCTCTCCTCGTCAACATTTCCATGACAAAACTCATTCCCCTCATGAACACAGTTATATAACATTGTTGCTCTTACACTCACATTCACACCATTCTTTCCTTTATAATTTATACATAAATATAAATTAATTAACAAAATAAAATACTTTTTTATACATATAAGTATAGTAATACGCAGATGATAAAAAAATCTAAATAAATAAACTTTTATAGTGGAACTGCATTAAACATGTCTCTACAGTCCTCTTATATTAAGGATGCTATATTGGTTGCAGATGGATCCTCCAGATTCTTGGAATTTGGAGGATCCATCATTCTTGTTTAGAGTCAGATGATGTTTCAGCATATCACAAACTTCCTTGAACTTTCTTTCAAACCAATTTTGGTGCAGTATAAGGACTTGGTACTTTCCTGATGATTCTGTGACATGTTTGAAGTGCATGGTTTGACAGTCCTGTTTTACCATAGTGAAGGAATTTAATGTGGTGTTTATGTTCGTCTTTTCTTATTGGGATGATGTGCCATGTTTCCCCTATGTTGGGTAGGTTGTCGGTGCACTGAATTTTGTAAATCCCTGGGCGGGCAAGGTATGGAAGGGGATCTTTGATACAGCTGAGTATATTTTTTAATTTTTGCAGGAGGCTTGAAGGTTACCTTCATCATCATCACGAACCATGGGCTCACTGCCCGTTGATGTCTGATGCCTGTTTCACTATCTTCTTCCACCTTTCTTTGTCCAGTGCACAGTGTCGCAGTTTTTGTACACCCATTCCACACCAGTCTTTTATATTGTCTATCCATTCTCTGTATGGTCTACCTCTTCTGTTTAAACCATCCAAAATACCAAACATAAATGTCTTTATCTTCCGGTCCTCACTCATTCTACAGATGTGTCCAAATAATTGCAGCTTCTGTTTTATAATCTTCTGCATTAGATTCTGTTTTGGTTGTATCTTCTGATAGAGCTCTTCATTGGTGATTTTCTGTACCCATTGTATTCTTAGAATGTTCCTGTAACAAGTTCTTTCAAATGCCAAAATTCTTTTTCTTGATTCCTTATTTATTACCCACGTTTCAGATCCATACAGTACACCACTGAAGATGCATGTTTTCAATACTCTTAGTTTTGTTTGCAGACTGATCACTTTTACTTTTCCAGATGTTATCCATGGCCTTCAGATTTGTTCTTCCCTTTGCAATCCTGATCTTTATTTCTTTTTTACAGTCCAAGTCATATGTCAGTTTACTTCCCAAATATGTGAATTGTTCTACATTTTCTATATCAGTTCCATCCACTTGTATCTTTTGTTTCATGTTCTTCTCACCAAATACCATTGTCTTTGTTTTTTTTTTCAAAGTTCATAACAAGTCCAAATCTCTTCCCTATCTCATTTAACAGTTTCAGTGTTTTTTGTAGTTCTCTTTCGTCTTCTTCAATAATAACAATGTCATCTGCAAATCTCAGATTGTTAATTCTCATTCCGTGTACAGATATTCCTTTGGCATCTTCTTTCATTTTATCCATTGCTCTTTCTAAATGTGCGATGAAAATGCTTGGTGATATTGGGTCTCCCTGTCTAGTACCTCTGCTTGTTTTAAACCATTTCCCCAAATCATCATCTATTCTAACTGCTGCAACTGCATTCTGATAAACATCTTTTAATATAGCTATTAGTTTTTTATCAATTCCATAGAATTCCAGAACTGCTAATGTCACTTTCTGGTCAATACTGTCAAATGCTTTCTGAAAATCAACAAAGCAAGTATATATGTTTTTGTTTTTTCTCCTAGCTTTCTCTTCTATTAACCTCATTGTCAAAATCTGTTCAATTGTAGTTCTATCCTTCCTAAATTCTGCTTGCTCGTCTGCAAGGTATGCTTCCAATTGTGTTCTCAATCTTTCTGTCAATATGATCATCATCACTTTACCAAGGTGACTTATCAAGACAATTGTTCTATAATTTTTACATTCTAGCTTATTTCCTTTCTTGTATAATGTTACTAATATTGATTTCACCCACTCCTCTGGCATTTTCCCTTCTTTCCATAACATATTACATAGTTGGTGCATTTCTCTAACCATACTTTCACCACCTTATTTAATCATTTCTCCAGTAATGTTATCGTTACCAGGACTCTTGTTGTGTTTTAGCTGTCTTATTGCTTTTTCTACCTCTCCTCTTAAAATGTCCATATCATGCTCATTACCTGGTGGTGATATCTGCTTCAATTCTTCAGTCAGTTTCCCAATGCTATCTGAATCTAGTTTTTCTTCATATAACTCACTACAGTATCTTGTCCACCGCTGTGCAATCTTTTCTTTATTCATCAATACTTTGCCTTTTTCATGTTTAATTGTGGTCTGTTTTGGTTGCCACTTTCTATTAATGGTTCTGATCGTTTTGTATACCTCCCTTGTTTTATGCTCTCCATGGTACTGTTCTATATTGTTGCATTGGGCTTCTAACCATTTCATCTTATCCATTCTGACTGCTTTTTTCACCTCATTACACTTTCTTCTATTTGTTCTGATGTAATCCATTTCTTTTTGATCTTTTCTTCTTCTTCTGGTACTGTTTCTTCAACTGCATCTTCTGTCGCCTTCACTACTCTTTTCACTCTTAAATTCGAGTTTTTTTCTTTCTCCACACTTTTAAGTTTCTCTTCTAACACTGTTCTGTACCTTCTTCCTATTTCTGCTTCACTTATTCATGCTGTATCTCTTCTATTCTGATGTTGGGGTTTATATTTCTTTTTTAATTTCATCTTGATGTTTGCAATCACTAAACTATGGTCCGAGTCTATATCCGCTCCTTGAAAAGTTCGACATTGCTGTACTGATGTTATCCATCTTCTTTTAATCATAATCATATCAATCATGTTTTAGGTTTTCCCATCATTTGATCGCCACGTCCATTTTCTACACTCCTTTTGTTGGAATCTTGTGTTACAGATCATCATCTTGTGGTCCACAGCAAATTCTAACAATTTTTTACCTCGTTCATTTCTTTCTCCAAAACCATATTTTCCCATGACTCTTTCCCAACCATCATTATCTATTCCAACTTTGGCATTCCAATCTCCTTCAATAATTAGCACATCTTTCTTTGGTATTGTTTCTATTGTCTCTGTCAGAACTTTGTAGAATTAGTCAATATCCTCATCTGTGCTGTCAGATGTGGGTGAATATATCTGGACTATTGATATGTTGAATGGCTTTGCCTGAAATCTTGCTACTATGATTCGTTCATTAACTGGTTTGTAGCCTAACAGTGCCTCTCGAGCTCTTTTGCTAAGAAGGAAGCCAACTCCTGCTTCGTGCATGGTGTCATGTCCTGACCATATTACTTCGCATCCATTGATCTCTCCAGATGATGCCTGTCACATCTCTACCAATCCTAGTATATCCCACCGATATCTCTTCATTTCCCTCATGAAGTAGTTCTAATTTTCCTGACATCCAGCGTGTCCGCACATTCCACGTTCCTACTGATAACAGTTCTGTTAGTTTCAGTTTCTGTTTCCTTTCGGTATCCCACTTTTCGATCCAACCCTGATCTCTCGATTGATATCGCAGGCCTTGTTTATCCGGGCGACACCCGAGCCGGCATGTTGTAGCTGTTGATTGAATAGGCAACAGATAACAATCGAGTTTTTTCTTTATGGTCAGAGCATCGACACTCACTTGACCTATCCTCCTCCTTTATCCAGGCTTGGGACTGGCATGAGACACCTAAGGATCGATCCCATGGCGGAGTTGAGGTTACCTTAATGTTGTATATATGTAGTATTCTATCTTTTTTTTTTTCTGATACTCCCCTGATGTATGGTATGGTTATGGCATTCTTGTAATCTTTTTGCTTTTAGTTGTATTATTGTGAAGGATCTTGAACATTTTTGTTGTAGCTTTTTTTTTTATAAATGTTAATTTCTGATAATAATTTCACATTCTTTCTTTAGTGTCTACTCATTGGAGCAAATTTTTAGGTCTCTGTGTTTGAGGGTGCTGATTACCCCTAGTTTTTGTGTTGGATGGTGGTATGAATTTTTATGTATGTATTGGCATGTGTGTGTGTGTAGATTTATGGTAGCCTGAAGGATAGGCAGCCTGACGGAAGATGTGTGACAAGTCTATCTAGAAAAGGAAGAGAGTTATTGTTTTCAATGTCAGTGGTGAATTGGATGTGTTTGTGTTGTTTGTTCAGGTGGCTTAGGAATGTTTAATGTTTCATGGCCATGGTACTAAATGGCAAAAAATATCATCAACATATCTGAGGATGGTGGTATTATTTTTATGTATGTATGACCTATATTAGTCAGCTTTGACATAACTGCCCTTTATCACTAATGTCCTGATCAGTGATACTATTCTTCTCATACAGAACATATTTCCACCTGACATCACAGCTTTCTTTGTCCATGTACTTTGTTCCAGGTATTTTATGTGGCAAAATAATTTCAACCTGTAAAAAGAAGATATGGCAATGGACTCACCACTACCCCCCCCCCCCCCATATCTAACTTTTACATGGGAGACTTCAAACTACGAGCTCTAGATTCAGCACACTTAAAGCTCAAAGGCTTGCTCAGATATGCATAATATATATAGTTTTACTACATGGCCCCCATATCTGCAAAACATTCCTAAGCTATCTGAACAAACAATGCTAATGTATCCAATTTACCATCGAGAATAACTCTTCCTTTTCTAGACACACACTTGTCTCACCTCTTTCCACAGGCTGCTTTTCATTCATGGTCTACTGCAAATCTACGCACACATGCCAATACATACACAAAAATTCATACCACTATCCAACAAAAACTAGGGGTCATCAGCACTCTCAAATATACATCCCTAACAATTTGCTCCTGTAAGAATGAAATAATTAGCCAAACATTTGTAAACAATGGCTACAACAAAAAAATAGTTCACAAGATCCTCCACAATAACACTACTAAAAGAAAAAAAGATTACAAGAAAGCCCTACCATACATTAGAGGAATATCAGAAAAAATAAACAGAACACTACATAAATGTAACATTAAGTCAATCTTTAAACTTCTGTCAAGATTAAAAAAGTATACTCAGCTCATTCAAAGATCACCTTCCCTACCTTGCCCACCCAATGATTTACAAAATTCAGTGCACCTGTAACCTACCCTACATAGGGAAAACAGGGTGCACCATCCCGAAGAGAAAAGATGAACATAAACGTCGCATTAAATTCCTTCACTATGGTAAAATAGGCCTGTCAGACCATGTACTTCAAACATGTCACAGTATCATCCGGAAAGGTACCAAGCCCCACTGCACCAAAACTTGGTTTGAAAAGAAGTTCAAGGAAGCTTGTGATATGCTGAAACATCATCTGAATCTAAACAAGAATGGTGGATTAGTAATTCCAAGAATCTGGAGGACCCATCCACAACTTATATAGCACCCAGAACACGATGGCAGAACCCAGCACAAGAAAATCTTAATATGAGAGGACTGTAAAGATGTGTTTAATGTATTTCCACTATAAAACTTTATTTTTATTTATTTAGATTTTTTTTATCATCTGTGTATTATTATACTTATATGTATAAAAAAATATTTTATTTTGTTAATTAATTTTTATTTATGATTATTATTATTTTATTTATTTTTTTATCAGAAGTCAAGCTTGGGTAAACGATTACAAAACATTTAGGTTTATCTTACTTTTGTGTAGTGTCATGTAGCTTGTGTCCTGTGCATATGTTTTCCTGCTGATTTTTAATTCATATGGGGTTCCTCCACCATACCATAGGACTGGTTGAGCTCTCCTAATGAGGGATTAAGTATGCATTTATGACTGTAAATTGATGTGTGTTTATGGACCAGTTTATTCTGAGGGACAAAAAACCCGAGTTTTCAAGTAGAAAAAACCTTCTACCTCCATATGAAACTGGCTAACTCACCTTTAGTCGAAAGATCAGATGAAGGTTCCTCATGTCATGGACAGGAAATGAAACCCAGGTCTTTTCAACCAAAAGGCTTCATGTAGTGACTGAGCTACAGAGGCATTGATACAGAAGTCGAAAGTTAAATGTTATTTTCATAATGGCTCCATAAATTCTTCACAATGAAACTTTCATTTCCATTGTAAAGCTGATAATGCACTTTACACACTTTATTTTTTCAGTTAACAGAAAATGTAAAAGTGAAGAGAACTAAGCATCTTTCATACCTCTGTTTGGTTTTTCCTAATTGTGTGAATGTTAATGATTGAAAGGACTAAATTAATCTTACATTTAGTCGAAGGTATTTAGTATATGGTGTCCTTTAGTGTCTTATTGTCTAATTTTAGATATGTTATGTAACCACTACGGATAGAAACAAAATTCATTTATTAGTGAAAAACATAATTGATATTGAGAAACAATGAACTCAAGATCAAATGTAAAATCAGTATTCTACTCTGCATATGAAGGGCCAGTTTTTGTGCTAGGTTTTGCATCAGTCACTCTAGTCATACTGAAAGCTGATGAGCTGCCACTGTGGGATATTGCTGGAATGTGTGTTTTAACACATTTCCATTTATGTTTAACTAGACTGCCTGAGGTTCAGATTTTATCTGACATGGGTAAAAATCCATGAATTCTTAATTCTTACATGAAATGATCCAGTATAATTTATATTTAGCTAGCAATAATGTTCACATGTTGAAATGTTCAGTTATTTACATATTTGCTTGTTAAGTAATTTGCCAGCCTGGTTGGCTGAGTGGCTTGCGTATCCACTCTCTAGCCAAAAGGCTGCAGGTTTGAATCCCACCATGGGCATGGATATTTGTGATGGTCTGTGAAAATACTACTATTGTTGATGGACGGTAGATGCCATTGGTGGAGTTGCGGTTTATTGTCGTTAATGGATTGAGTGGTGGAGACAGAGTCATAGATGAAATTCCCTCCCTTGATGAGTCTATGGATATAATAATAATAATTTTATTTATTGTTATTTTTTTTTTAACCCCTTTATTTGATGTTATGTATTGCTTTAATCCAGTAACCCCCTGATGATATATATCAGGAAGGAATTTGATGATGAAAATGATATTGCTTTAATATTTAATATTGGACATGGTGCAGTACAGTCTCGTCATCCTATGTGCCAGTTCACATCATTCCTCCAGCTATCCAACTTAGTATTCAAAGATACTGTAGTCACTCTTTGTTTGCTCACCCCATTTTGGAGTGCCTCCATTGTATATTCTTTTTTTTTTTAAATAGTCTCCCCTGAAGATGCCTTTGTAACAAGTATTGGAAGATATATATCTAAAATTGGGATTAGTGTGACTGCCATCCTGCTTGTTCAAGATATCAGTATCAGTACAGGTACTGATATAGTATTATTTATGATTGTATGATTATCTAATCCTCAGTTTGCCACATTACTAAAATAGGTTTCTTTACCAATGCAAGTTTCTTTTCTTTTGTGGGGATGGGTTGAGATTAAAATATATATAATTATATTTCATATTTCTATAGATACCAGTTTTGTTTCCATTAACCCTCAATATGGATGTCCAGTATTGCTTCATATAAGGTTATATTTCTAGGGTGAACTCTATAAAGAAATTTCAGATAAACATCCACATTAATAATTTTCCAGGGCGTGTTCACATTACAGAAGTTTCTGCAAATGTTGTTGAGGTAAGTGATTAAATGACTTAAATTTAACAGATCTGAAATAATACTTGTTACATAGTATTTACTAATTGGAAATTATTATTTGATTTCACATGAGAGTTTAGTTTACATTACACTACTATTAATAAATCTTTCTGGCTTCACATCCTCTATAAGCAGCTGAATACCCCCCCCCATAATCCATTGACAAAGATTAAATAGTAGAGGCTCTGTACTGAACATTACTGTGGAACGCTACCACCTGTGACCTGTTTGCTTTCTCGACTCTGCTCCCTCCTGCATAACTATCTAATATTTATCAGACAGCCAATCTCTAGTCTAGCTCACTAACCTAATATCTAAACCCATCTGCTGCAACTTTGCTATCAGCTCATCATGATGTGGTACCCTATCATATGCCTTTGTAAAATTAAAAATAATAAACTGCATTCAGATTACTGAACCGTGAGTGTCCTTAACAAATCTATGCTGACCCTCGCAGATAATGTTACACTCGACTGTCAAATGCTGTATACATCTATCACTAATTTTTCCAAAATCTTAGCAGCTGATGAAATACAATCTGGTCTTTAGTTTGACACCTTCATTCTTCCACTACTCTTGTGCAATGGCATCCTCCTTCCACTCTTTGGGTGCCTTTACTCATAGTGAGATTTCATTGAACAGCTCATCATTTCTCATAAGTAATATTCTTACCATCCCCATTTATCCTTTCTGTCCTGCCAACATATGCTATACCTTTCTACTTCTATTTCTGTTAGGACATCTGCTTCTGTCAACTTTTTTTTTTACTGATTCCAATAATCTTTGGAAAGGCTGAGGATATTAATCCCTGAAACATTGGCATTTATATAGAGAAGCATCAGTGCATGATTGTTATTCTTATAGCTACTGTTATTCCTTTTAAGGGTCTCTTGGGCTATACAATATACAATACATTCTCCCTGGTGACTATCCCTACAAGTGGCCATCCTACCACTATCCTCCTGATAACTCTAGTTTCCTTGTCTTAATGCTCTCACTAGTCCAGAGACTAGTAATCTCTTGAGATGCCCGCATCCTTTCCATATTCAAATGCAATCCATCTCTTGCACACAGTTTTCTTCTTTCATCAAATGCACCTCCAAGCATCTGTCAAATTTGTGGTTGTATCTGTTCACCCTGCTTTGCCTTTGGCTCTCTGTGTCTTTAATGGTTGGCTGTCTTAACTTCCTACTGCTGCCATATATTTGCTTATATCTTTATCTTATCTCCCACTCTCTATAGTCTAGCAAATTTATTTCTTTACCGACTGTGCCAGCTAGACTATGTATTGAATATGAGAGTATAAGACATTAATTCAAAGAGAGTGCAGATATCTTAATTATTCCTGCTTTAATCTATTCTAACCTTGGCAACATAAATAAAATTTGTATATACTTCACTTATGCAGATTCGAATTTTTTAAGGATAGTGCATTGACAACTTACAGTTCTGTATGTTGTTTACAAACCATTTAATCAAAAGAATATTTACAGTATACACATAAAGTTGTTACAATTTCCTTACTGCTCTAAACTTTAGTTCTGAGCTAGTTTAAGATCTAAACGTAACATTGCTCGATTATGAGAAGTTGGTTAAGCCTAAATTATCATCACTTATACAGTGTCTCACAAACAATTTATATACAATCTTTGCATACATTCACTTTGCATGCTTTCAGTAATATAATTACTTACAAATTCCATTTAGGAGTACAGTTCTTCACATTAATCTAATGTTCCATAAGAATCTTCTTATCTTTCTCTTCACTTACTGTGTTGCTCCTTTCTTCGCATTAATTTCTTTCCTTGTTCATGAAGTCGACTGTCCCTTTCTGTATTAGATCCTTATTATAGTGGCAATGTACAGCTCCTTTCTTTTCTGGTGACTCGATGCAATGTTTCCTTCGCATTTCATGGCTGCCATTCATGGTCAGGATGTGAAAGCTTCTCTTTCACTTCCTGACCATGAATGGCAGCCATGAAATGCGAAGAAAGGGGCAACACAGTAAGTGAAGAGAAAGATAAGAAGATTCGTGTGGAACATTAGATAATGTAAAGAACTGTACTCTTAAATGGAATTTGTAAGTAATTGTATTACTGAAAGTATGTATGCAAAGATTGTATATAAATTGTTTGTGAGACACTGTATAAGTGATGATAATTTAGGCTTAACCAACTTCTCATAATCGAGCAATGTTACGTTTAGATCTTAAACTAGCTCAGAACTAAAGTTTAGAGCAGTGGATAAAATTTCTTTCTGATGAGCTGCCTTATATAGGCCTAGATTTCGGTTTCTGCACATGCATGCATTTCTCACTGGTTACATGCTCACCTTCGCTCATGTGGACGCCACTTTTTGCACACTTTTCGAATTCCTTATCTTTGGTACTTGTTGACCTTTGGATATGATGACGTCATTCTTCGCAAGTCTCTGTAACTTTCCACTTATGGTAATCCTCTTAACTCTTCACTAATCTTAGCGTTAGACTTACTGACCCATTAGTTCCACAAGATGATGTCATGTGCCACATTACTGTAACAAAGACTGACTACAATAACTTACAAAAAATACTATTTCAATGAATATTTAACAAATCTTTTTAGTACATTTTCCTGAATTAAAAACCATATAAAACTGAACATGATAAGTTATGAAATTACTTATCATGAGAGATTTTACACATCTACATAATCCAAGACTCTCTTTTGATATATTCCTGCTTTCATGTTATTCATTACTGATGCTCTTGTCCTCACCTACATTAAACCAGAAAAATTTGCAGATATGGAAGTATAAAACTTTTACCATTGCTGCACTGCATATTCCATAAGTCATGGTCAGATAGTTGAATTTCAGATGATTTGAGTAGAGCTCACATAGCACCTGTTTATAAATAAGAGAAATAAAACCCATGAGAATTACAGAGTAATTTCCTTACTGAGTGTTCCAGTTAAGATATCTGCAAGCATGTTTGTGAAAAGGTTTAGAAAAATTTGGAGAAGAACAGCTGGGTTCATGCCAAACAGCTTTTAGGTAGGAGATGAATTTCATTGCTTGAAGTGACTTGAAAATGTTCCATGTTCAGTGTCTAGAACAGAAAAATAAAAATTCAAAAAAATATATAAAATTGATAAAAACAACAAAATTCTTACCCCACCCATGGTACAAAATGTACTATTCATTTGCAAATAAACTTTTGTGAGTGGGAGCAACATAAAATAAATAAATAAAATACATTTTGTATGCCTGGATCAGATTTTCATTTCAAGACATATAGTCAAGAAATAGGAATATAATAAGGATCTGTCAGCTGTTTTGTTAATCCTGAAAAAGCCATATATGACAAGGTGCTAAGATAAAACCTGTTCAAAGTACTATAGTCTTATGGTGTAAATAAGATATTATACCAAGTGATGCATAGTCTATATTTAGTTGTAAGTCAGCAGTTAAAATTGAAAGAGGTACAGGAAAGCGGTTTGATGTTAAATTACTGGTTGTCCATTATCTCCACTGTTAGACATACATCTGTATGGTTCACATTATGAAGAAAAGTGGCATTAGCCTGGTATCAGAAGTGGAGATATTCAACCGTAGCTCATGAATTTATGCAGATGTTATACTCCTAAACAAATCCAGTGCGTTCTCCAGGATTCTTTAAATCAATTGTATGAATAATAGATATAACAATTTTGGCATAAAAGAGGAACAATAAAAAGACCAAAATCATGAAAATAAGCAGGAACATGGAAAGCTTCGCCTACATTCTTCTTAGTGGCGAACCTATGGAACAAGTAAAATATTTCAGCTATTTAGGCACAGTTTTTGTGAAGATGACAAATTAAATATGGAAATAACAGAATTAAGCAAAACTTTATGGGAGGGAGTCAGCTGCTAATATATATATATATGGAATTAAAGAGAATTTAGTCAAAATCCTAAACTTTCTATACACAAGACTGTGTTGAAACCAGTTCTTACTTATGGATCTGAGAGGATTATCCACCAATGCTCATTGGTGGATACCACAGATATGTGAGTTATTAGAAAAATCAGTGGAATGAACATATGGCATCAATGGCTCAATCATATTTACAAAAAAAAAAAAAAAAAAAAAAAAAAAAAAAAAAAAAAAAAACATGTTAGGAAGGAACTTGACATTGTTAGCATTCCGGAATGTCTGAATGGATCTAATCTCAGGTGGTATGGTCACTTAAATAGATTGATTGCAGGAAAATGATCCTGAGGAAAATCAAGATCTGGATGGAATGTACATAAGAAGTGCCTTTAAGACTGAAATGTAAGAACAGAGAATTGGAGTCCTGATATATAACATCATTTAGAGGACAGCTGTTGATAGGAAGTCAGCAATGATGTAAACTATTTGTGTGCTACTATCATAATATTCTGAGATGTACGCTATGTGCATACCAGGAATTCGATGCTATTTGACAATTAAATCTGGTCTTTTTAATTTTGTCTCATTAAATATCACTGTTTATGCTTTTTAAATTAAATAAAAGTGAAAATCAACGATAAATTAACCCATATGTTTTAAGTTGTGTTACATTTAACTCACAGTGAAAAAGTTAAGTATTTATATAGAAAAATCTGATTTCTGTCAAATGCTAGTCATGAATGCATTCATGAGCAAGCATAAAACCAGATATTGTAATGGCTGAGTAATTTTCATATCTGAAAAAATGACATACTGTAACAAATGTACATAACTGTAACATGATGACGCATTGAAACTGGGTAAAAAAAAAATAAAACTAACTGACTTGCTTACTTTCTAAACCATCCTGTGTTGCCCAATCCATTACCTCCTGGTTACACTGGTAATTATTATATGAATTCAAATTTTTCATCAAATCATTGTTAGAATAGAGTATTTGAGCTTGAACAGGTTTTGAAAAGAATGGAGTAGTCCGTTTTATTTTTGAAAAGAGAAGTCTATTTTTATCTTGAACTATAAACTGAGTGGTCTACAAATGTAGACATTATTGAAATTGTGTTAGAGTAGACTGACTCTTTTGCCTTTATTTTTTGCTTATCCAGAACATAATAGTCAAAATCTCAGTATGTGTGGAAATAACTTGAAGTAAATATAAATCAGACTCCTTTTTTATCATTCTTCTCAGATGGAAATGTCTTCATTGGTGTGTGATTTATATTTTAAGAAACTTATAAAGTACTCTTAAGAGATGAAAAAACTTCCATATATTTCATATATGGAGGTTTTTCTATATATGAAGTATATGAATATATATATATTATATCCATTAGTATTTAAATTTTTCCCATTTTTCTCTTAAAATGCAGTCTATTGCAGCCATTGACTGCAGTAGCAGAAAAATCACTACCAACCATATTCCTTCTTCCTCCACAGAATTAATTAAATTCCTTTATTATTTTTATGACTATTTTTGTTTAGGATTATCCCTTTTTTTTATAATGTCATTGGCTTTTTCTTCAAATTTTAGGGCATTACTGATGTTTTATATTGACAGATGTATGAAGAATATATAGGAAGGGAGAGAAAAAAAAAATATATATATATATATATATATATGGGGTGCTTAAGGGTCAAAGCTGTATAACTGAGAGGAGACCTCCCCATAGCCTTTAAAGGAATGCGAAGAACCGACCAGGGCTTCTGACCTAATGTCCAGTCCTCACCTTCTCGTGGTGCACCCTATTGGGTATCTACCTGGATACTGAACGAACGAGGATGGGCTGGCAATTTGGGATTTAGCTGACCAAATTGTATTCTTATTGGCTTAAACCAATATACAAAATGATGGTACAACATGACAAAATTTCATGCCGGCTGTGGCATCGCCCGGTTAAACAAGGCCCCTGCTGTTTTCGCCAGGGAACCAGGGCGCACAGCGAAAAGCTAGCTACTGCAACAAATCTGAAAACACACCCAATTCAACATCACCAGAGTTAAAGATCAGTACTATCAACATAAGAAGCCGGAATGGCAAAGAAATGGAGCTAGCTGAGGAATTAGATAAGTACCAGATCGACATAATAGGGGTGACTGAAACAAAAAAAGACAAAAACTGGTGAGATCTTTCTGAGCAATAAATACAAAACGTTATATTCAGGCAATAACAATCGAGGAAAAGAAGGTGTAGCCATAGTATTCAACACTAAATACGAGGCTAATCTTCTTGAATGGCAGGCAGTCTTAAATAGAGTGATGTGGGCAAATATGAGAATGGGGAACTGGACAATGAGACTTATTTGTGTCTTTGGTTCCCACAGAAGGTTCTACTATGGTAGAAGTGGAGGAATTTTTTGACGCTCTAGAAAAAGCAACTGACACAATGAAAAAGGAAAAGTTGGTCCTTGTTGGGGATCTAAATAGCAGAGTAGGAAATGATTGTGAGACATACAAAAATATTTTGGGAAAATTTGGAGAAAAGAGCAAAGCTAATAATAATGGCAAATATCTGTTGGATTTCTGCTCAGGACATGGACTGGTTATTACTAACACCATGTTCCAACATAAAAATGTGCACAAATTCACATGGAGAGAAGAGGCAAGGAATAAGAAAAGTCTCATTGACTATGTTATTGTTGATAGTGATGTCTTCTCCCTGGTGCAGGACACGAGAGTGTACAGAGGATTCCAAATTGGAAGTGATCACTATTTAGTCTTGAGCAGGATAAAATTGAATTTCATATTGAAAAGAATAACATGTAAGAAAGTTTTAAAGCGAATAAAAGTTGAGCAGCTCTCAGATGTGAACTGTAGACTAAAATACACAAAGATTATTGAAGAAAAAATGAAAGAGTTTGAGAACAGGAACCAAACCTTGGAGATTCGGTGGCAAGGTTTGAAGAAAGCCCTGATTGGTTCAGCCAGAGAGGCATGTGGTGAGGTTGTCTGCAAGGATAGAAAAATCAGACCTCGGTGGACTCAGGCAGTTAAAGAGGCAGTGAAGGAAAAGAAGAAAGCATATCAAAAGTTCCTGGCAAATAAGTCAGCTTGTGCTCTTATAGAATTCAGAGACAAATGTAAGAAAGCAAAACACTGTGTAAAACTAGCTAAACAAAAGTCATGGGAGGACTTTGGCAAGAACATAGAAAATAAATATCATGATGGTGATAAGATATTCTGGAGGTTGTTGAAGAAGCTTAGAAATGGAGGAAAGAGTGCTGTAAAAGGTGTTAGAGATGATAAAGGTGACATGAAAACAGGAGAAAAAGATATCCTTGAAGTATGGAGTAATTACTTCGCAAAAATTGCTAAATGAAACAAGCAGTGATAGCACAGTGGTAAAAAACACTCAACAGGCATACAGTCAGGAATACATATCCATACTTGAAGTAGAAAAAGCCATCAAAGGCTTTTAATAATGAAAGGCTGATAATGATAATATTGGAGTCTTGACAAGTAACAGACTGATTTGGAGGAAAATTGTAGATAGGAAGTTAGTAATGATGTAAATTTTTCATGTAGTACTATCATATCCTGTACACCCCTTGATGGTACATGTCAGGAATTTGATGAAGATGATGAGTTTCTTCTTTCCTTCTTATCTCTGAAAGGCCCACAACATCCCATTTTATATGGTCCAATTTCTTCATCAGTTCTTCCAATCTGTCATCATTCCATAGAGATCTGCAGTTATATGTTCCTACTAATATCCTTCCATCATTGCACTGTAGGTGGACTCATTGTAGCTAATGGAGACTCTAGCATATTTTTCGATAGATCCTCTGCCTAAGTCCATTATGCGTCCCTTTTTATGCTAGGCAACAGATGAGCCAGTATGTAATTTTCCTACTTTATTCATCATTTGCATTGTCCTCATCGGGAGGTATTTGGCCTTATAGCACCACGCTGGCCACACTCCAATTTAGTGAATCTATAAAACCTCTACCACAATAAAAGCTGTTATAGAGAATCACTCAAAAATGAACTAAAAAAGTTAAGAACAGCTACAACCATCGATGATGCTAATGAAATCTTAACAAAATCTATCTTGAATTGTGCACTAGAAATTGGAGGTGTAAAAAGGCACCAAACAAAGGAAAAACTAAGATGATTATGATGTTATACTTTTAAATAAATCCAGTAGAAGTCTGCAAGATTCCCTGAGTAAATTGAATAACTGTTGTAGTAGATATTATATGAAGGTGAATAATAACAAGACAAAGACGATAAAAATTGGCAGAAGCATTGAAAATATCAACCACATTGTGAATGGAGACCTATTGAACAAGTAAAACATTTCAGCTACTTAGGCACGATTTTTAGTGATGATGGTAAATTAAATATGGAAATAGACAACAGAATCAACAAAGCTGGTATGGTAGGAAGTCAACTGAATAAATTTATATGAAATAAGAGAGAAATTAGTCAAAATATTAAATGAGCTGTGTACAAGACAGTGTTCAAACCAAGTTTAACTTATGGATCTGAGAGCTGGGTTAGAAGTAAAACACTTGATCAAATACTTGAGACCACAGATATGAGAGTCCTGAGAATAGGGGCATGAATAGATGTCATCAATGGCAATATCATATAAAAACAAGGATATTAGGAAAGAACTTGACATTATTAGCATCCAGGAATGTGTTAGCAGAGCTAATCTCAGGTGGTATGGTCATTTAAACAGACTGGGAGAGGAAAGATTAGCAAACGAAATGTTCTCTGCCAGGTTGGCAGGAAAACAACCCAGAGGAAGACCAAGATATATGTGGATTGATATGGTAAAAAGTGCCTTAGAAGATAGAAATATAAAATCTGATAATATTGGCATCTTGACAGGTAACAGATTGGAGGAAAACTGTAGATGGGGAGTTAATAATGGTGTAAATTTTTCATGTAGTACTATCATATCATGTACACCCCTTGAGGGTACATGGCAGGAATTTGATGATTATGATGATGATGAGATCAAGGATAAACCTAAGATCACCATTTGGCTTCTTTAGCACTAAATATGGAGAACACCACAAATATGTTGAGGGTTTTATAATCCCTACTTACAGATATTGTTGTAAAAGCTTTTTGAATCTACCCTCATATTTAAAAGGTGTTTGATATTGCTTAACTCAGACTGCTTTTTCAGATTTACATGTGACTGAATGCTCTGCAAAACTGGGCTCAGACAGTCTCAATATTCTATTTTGAAAAACAGTCACCAAACTTCTTTTTCAAAGTATTCATGCATTTTGTCACCTTCATCTTATCATCCTCTGATGCTATTCCTTTAAGAATTTTGTTTAGCAAGCCTTCAAATGGAATATTCTTCACTTAAATTCTGAAGAAGATTCTTTATTCTCTACTTTAAAAAAACTAACTTCGGTAATCAAGGAATCAGTGGAAAATGGATCCATAAGTCTAGAAAGTGTAGCAGAATATGAGGGATTTTGATATTCTACCACTAATAGAATCACAGAAACTGATTTATAGCAGCAACTGTAATGGAACAATGATAAGAATTCTCTTCAAAGCAAAATATCAAAACCATTATTGGATATGGAAGGGGAAACGAACACTTTATGAGAGATAACTTTATACCAAAATAATTAAATCTATAGTTAGTGGCAATTTCTGAATAGCTTTAATTTTATGATTAAAAATAGAAGTGGGAGAGAACACGGTGGAGCATCCATGGAAGTTAAGGTTGTTCTCAGTCAAGAAATGGGTAAGAGTTAGGCTTTTCTCCCAGAGAGAAGTGAGTGAGTGAATAATTTGCCCTTAGGGATAGTGAGTGCACCTAGTGTAAATGAATTTAAGGGAAGGTATGATAGCTGGGTTGGGTAATTTATAGCCTCCCTCGATGAGTCCTTGACTCCCCGGAGGTCTCAGATAATAATAATAATAATATTGAATTCATGCTGGTAATTATTCTTAAGTAAGGGGGAAAAATCCCATGTCACTACCGAAGTAAAAGCACCTGTATCAAACAGTATTTTAATAGAAATACCTGCATTTACCATATTTAAAAGGTATTGTTTCTCAGACACTAAGGTAGTTAAAATTTTTGAAGTCAGACAGCTTTGAGTAGTACATAAAGCTTTTGAAGAACAAGCCTTAGCCTAGCCTGTTTTTGTACTATATTTAAAGAGAGATGAAAAGAATTATGAGGAAGGGATTTTTAATTTTCCTTGGGCAACTCACACAGATCCATACGACAAATTCCTGATGTATGTCCCAACTCTTTGTATCTATAACATTTGATCTACCTTTTCCAGAAAATCTTTTACTTCCTCTAGCCTGTGATGGTTTTGACTTCTCAGAGCTTTTTTGACTCCTGTGAAAGAACAGCTTTTAATTCAGTAACTATCATCAAAATCTTTTCCTGTGCTACGGCAAAAGATTTTAACTTTAAATCCATCTCTCTGATTAATTCAGTCATCAGGCTATCTACTTCTTTTCTGACAGAGTTCAAATTGACAGAATCAGTACTAAAAGATGTAGAAGGCCTCTTTTGTTTAGAGGGACTAACAGGTAATTTAGAACTCGACGGCTCTACTATATAATATTCTTTGGGTGCATTTAAACTTTCCTTCTTTAAGGAAGGCTCCAAAGCTTCCGTAACAGTAGTAATATCTGTCATGTGAACAACCCTTCGCAACTCAGGTTCATGACTTTTACAAAATCAAAAAAACTACAATTTCTTCTATAAAGTCAGCAGCACCTTTTTCAGCTTTAAAAGTATGCACTAAATTTATCAGCTTATCATAAAATTCTGATAATGTTTCCTTCTGACTGTGCACATAATACACTTTCCAGAGATTTGGTCCTAGCTCAAGCATTTTTTTTTTTTTTTTTTTTTAAGAATATTATCCAACTAAAATTTTCTTGAATTGTTCATAAGTCTGAGCTTTTCCGAGCCTTCTGGAAATGTGAAGAAAAGTCTTTGTCTTTCAATGAAATTTAGATTTTATAACAATCAACTGATCATCTGACCATGTCTTTCTTATCTTTTCTGCAGTCTGAAAAAAAATATTCAACACTCTCCTTATATTCTCCGCTGAAATGCTGTAGAGTAAATACCAAATTATTATGTTTACAGAAATCACCATTTTCTAATATGCACATACTAAGTGCCTGATCAGTGACCATAACTAAGCAATACCAGAAAATAGATAAGATAAAACAAAAACAACAAAAAAAGGTTTATTAAGAGATGGAGTGAGAGACAAAGAAATACAAAAATATATCTATATTTAGAAGCACATGGAAAGGCTTGTATTTACAGTACATGTTATTTATTTTCACAGTATTGATGACAACACAGAATGATAAGAAAAGACTTTAGTTACTTGTGTTGTCCATTACAGTTTTTAAACTAGTCCCACTGTTATACCAAATTGCTATTGTTTCGTGTACTGTGACAAACTGTTTTGGAGCTCTGAAGGTACTGAATATAATACCAGAAAAATATCAGCAAATAAGTTAATAAATATTATTTTCTCATCATTCTGTGTTGTCATCAATAATGTGAAAATAAACATGTTTACAAACAATTAATATTAGCATAAATTTATGGTATTACTTTAACAGCATGTGTAAAATGATGACAACATGAACATCTCCCATGGAAATAATTATAGAATATACAAATTGCAGTGATCAAACATCTATGTGAGGGTGAGGGGAGCGAGTTGGTAAGAGATGGGTCATTTATCAGTCTAATTGCTCTCCTCTGTGTTGAGTCAAGCATTTTGAGGGAGCTTTTAGGAGCTCTACTCCAAATTGAGAGCAGTATTCAATAGCTGGACAGATTTGCGATTTGTATAAGGTTAACAGCTGTTTAGAGGTGAAGTAACGTCTTGAGTGAAAGAGAAAACCTAGTTTTTTGGAAGCAGAGGATGCAGTGGTTGTGATGTGAGGAGGGGGCTTGATGTCAGGGTAATTCTGAGAAGGGAATCTCATCTTGCCTGGGAATTTAAGTGTTATCAAAAATAATGCTGGGGGAAAATGGTACTTTTTTGTGAGAAATAAGACAGAACTGGGTTTTACTAGTGTTGAAGTTGATGAGGTTATCTGAGCCCCCATTGGAGGATGGCTTGGAGGTCAGAATTAAAGGGCAGTGGTGGTTGATGCTCTGTGGGTTGAAGTGAGTTGTGTAGAGTAGGGTTTGGCAAATGAAAGGGAGGAGTGCAATGTGCTGTCATCTGCAAAAACGTGTATTGGGTTGGACGTCAACTTAAGTAGGTCACTGATATATAGAAGGAAGAGGGTTGATGAGAGAACTGAACCTTGTGGGACCCCAACATTAGTTGGATGGGGAAAGGATAGGGAGCCGTCTGCCATCACACATAGTGTGCATCCAGACAGGAAGCTGGCAATTCATCTGCATAAGTGCAACTACTTGGGATTCAGCAAATTTCTCCATGGCATTTGTCCAGCAATGGGTGATGTATGAGAGTAGATCTCCTGATGATCAGCATCCACAGAATCCGTACAAGTGGTCGCTTAATATCTGGGTACCTTCAAGGTAGAACAGGAACTGAGAGTGAAATAGGACGGTAGTTAGATGGCAGTGATTTGTCACCCTTTTTAGGAATGAGTTGAAATAGGCCAGTTTCCAGGTTTTAGAATATATACCAGTGGAGTAAGAGAGTATATATAGATGGCATAGGATAGGAGTCAGTTCTCGTGCACAGACCTTCAGGACAATTGGAGTAATGCCATCAGGGCCAGGACACTTTTTTGTGTAAAATTTAAACATGTTTATGATCTCTTTTTGGCAAAGGAATGTACGGGGCATTGTATGGTGGGAGTTGGTTTGACTGTAGGGCATTTGCCATTGTCAGTTATGTGTGCATTAGAGGCAGAGTGTGAAGCCAGGAGGTTAGTTTTTTCTGTGGGTGATGTTGTAACTGAGCCATCTGGGTATGATAGGGATGGGAATAGTGTAGGGCAAAAGCTATGACCAATTGCCTTAGAGAGAGACCAAAAGGCATGGCTGCCATTTGGACAGCTTGCAAGCTTCTTGTTTGTTTCAAATTCTGTTTTAGAAGCATTGATAATTTTCTTGCATCTGTTTCGGGCTTCAGTATAGGCATTGAAGGAGTATGGGGTTCTTAATTTGAGCCCGTTGTGGCATGCCTGATTTTTCGTTCGTACAGCCTTGAAACATCAGATTTTGGATAGGGGACGGCAGTTCAGAGTAGTGTGGGGAATGTATGTTTTCATGCCAGTGAGGATTACTTTGGTGATACGTTCAGTGCATATGTTTGGACTGGAAGACCAGAAACAATAATGCAATCATGGGAATGAAGCATAGTGGTCTAGGAGACTGTCCCAATTGGCACTGTTATAATGCCAGACTACTCTTGTGTGGGAATGACTGTGTAAGCATTGTTGCATGGGAGAGGAGATGAGCACTAGGTTGTGGTCAGAATTACCCAGGAGACTCACTACATTCACTGTATATTTGGAGGGGTCATTGGTAAGGAAGAGATCTAGGGTATTTCGGGAGTGGTTCGGGTTATCTGGTATTCTGGTCGGCTTTTGAACAATTTGTGTAAGGTCGTTAATGATGGCAAATGCTTCAGCATCTCTGTCTGCAGGATCTGTACAACTGGAAAAGGAAAGCCAGTTGGTATTATGGACATTAAAATCACCCAGGAGGATGATTTCACTCTTAGGAGAGTGGGACTGGAGAAAAAACTCTCCTTAAACAACTTTTAAGGAGAGGAAATGAAAGAGCTCAGAGTGGTTGGTGGTATTAGGAGAGCGATAGAGACAACAGATGAATTTGAATGAGTAGGGGAGGGATATTTTCAGCCAATACATGGCAACTGATTTTGCTCTCAAATCTGATGTTACTTTTCTGTAATATTCTAGAACAGTATCTAGAATAGATACTGTTGTGTCCTGAATAAGCATTAAAAAGGTTTATATTAAAATATTCAGGTCACAACATTAATTCTACTCAGGCAGAGAACATGGAACGTTGGCAATAGAAAAAATAAATTGTTTGTGAATACAAGTCAAGATAAAGTTTAAGAAATTGTATAAAGTGTTTAAAAATAATCTGTATTAAGTGTGGGCCTGATAATAGAAATCCACATAAGCTAGCAAAATCCGTTTGAAAAACCAGTCTCTTGCACTGAAATAGTAAAGCCTGTGAGTCAGGGTTCAAAGGTCACTTTTACCATCCTGCATTATGAAAATATTGGAAAGGGAAACCTGAGCGTCTTCCAGGAATAGGAGGCAGACACACGTGCGAAGAAATAATAGAGGGAGCTAATGAGATTGAAGAGGACACACGTGACCAAGTTGGCGCGTATCGCAAATATCGAGATTTAACGAGAGGAGAAAATTGAACAAAAAGGCCTTGCGTGAAGATTCGAGCTCTCTTATCTTTTTTTTCCTGGATTTCTGATCTCTCGAGTGGTCCTGCTCGTCGTAGAAGGGAAGTCTCTGGCCAGTCGCGGAAGGCACTTAGTTTGTCCGTCGTAGCATTCATATTGGGCCAAGCTATGTCCGTGTTCTAGGATAGCTGCGATGTTGTCGTACGACGGAGGGACTAAATTGAGCCGTCCATTCAAGGCTACGTTACCGTGCCACCTCCCATGTTTCCCTCGGAGATTCTACTCGCACAGATCTACGGAAGATATCCTCCAAAGCGATTACATTTGAAGGCCTTGATGATTAGACAAGGCGGGAACAAGTTTTAAGAGTTCAAGGACAGAAATGGTAATGTAGATTTTTGAAATACTAATTCCAGTTGTAAGAAGAGAGTGAATTTCCTGTGTGAAACATTTAAATTGGACTGAACTTAAAGAACTGTAAGAGTAGCCTACAACTAGATACGTGTCCGAGACAGTGTTAAGAATTGTTTGCCCAAGAGGCCGAATCGATACAAGATCATGTTAAACTAAAAGTGTAATTGTCCTGATGTGTTCACTGATAGCCACGTGTATCCGAATGGCTTAATGATAATCTATGAATTGTATTTTATGATTGTATTTAAGGTTATTAAGATTTAGTATTTGTAATAAGTACAAGTTAATTAGAGCTTTTGATCTGAGTTGAGTGCAACCATATTATCCTGTTTTGAAATGTATTATAGTGTATCACCTTAAAGCTAATTAAATTGTTTCATTCATGTACTTGCCTGATCTGCCTATATTATATGAATTCAGAACTACCGCTCATAAAAATAACAACGAACCAAGCGGGATAAACCCATGAATACTAATGCAATAAGTAAGCCGCGACAGTAAGAAAGAAAAGGACAAGCGAGGAGGGATATAAATTTATGCTTGATCAGATAATCATTAACTCTCTAAAGGAATCACTCTGAACAAGAATCCTTTCTACCTAGGTATTAGCTGGTGCAGCATAAATATAAATGTGTTAATACTTATAGGGTGAACTTCTTCAGATTGTTTGTTTAGGACATAGAGAGGCCAATAGGATTGCAAAGCACTGAAGGAGAGAATATTTGATCATAGAGTTTAAATTATAAGGGATAAATGTGTATAAGTAAGGTACAGTGTTGGACAAGTTTTTAATTTAAGAAAGATAGGATGTTGGATTAGTTAAGAATGGGTAGATAAAGGGTAAATAACTAATTAAGTAAAGAAAAAGTCTCAACATAAATGCTGTAGCTGGTAGGATAAAGGAAAGATATAAAACAATAGAAGTTAATCTAAACGATTAGAGTACAAACGTATTATAACAAATAAGTAGAGAGATAAATATTATAAGAAACGTTGCAACAATACCATTTCACGAAAGATTTGAGCAATTTAGAAAACTCTCTGTCAACTACTCCATTCATTCAGAATGCCAATGATTTCTGAATTATTTGTGAATTTTCCCAGAAATTTGAATTATTTTTGGGAAAATTCCCACATTACTCCTCTAAGTAAATATTATTTTTAACATACAAAATACAGGAAAAACAGAAATAGCTGTCCATGCCCTTGAACAGAAACATACCCCACAAATCGACAAGGCCATAATAGTAGACATAGGAAAACGAAACAATGCTTAGAATATAGGAAACGATAGCCATAAAATGTGACAAAAACTCAATAAATATCCACTGGCCCTACATAATTTCTTAGAGTTGGAAGCTCCATAACATAAAAATTAAGTCATGACTCCGACAAATAGAATGCAACTCAGATACACCAAAGACAGAAACACCAAACCAGCATGACATAGACTCGACTTCCTCCCACGAGCTCTGAAGACGACGCACTGTCGAAATGGCTCACACCTTGTTCTCCCACCCTGATCTTATAAAAAAAGGTTTTTTTTATATTTTATAAAAAAAACTTTTTTATAAAATATAAAAAAGAAGTTCACATACCTCTTGCCTCACCAATAATTCTCCCACACCTCTCAAACCTCACTTTTCCAAACCCCACCCATTCAATCATACTTCCTTCCTTCAACAGTGAATGTATATTGATATATGCTGGAATGCCACTGAAAAAGAAGACAGCCAGCAACATCCTACAAAAGGTATGTCCATATATATATATATATATATATTATATATCATCATCAAATTCCTGACATGTACCCTCAAGGGGTGTACATGTCACGAATGTAGTACTATATTTCATGTAGTACTACATGAAAATTTTACATCATTACTAACTTCCTATCTACAATTTCCCTCAAAATCAGTCTGTTACTTCAAGATTCCAACAGTATCAGATCTTATATTTCTATCGTCTAAGACACTTTGTACCATATCAATCCACCTATATCTTGGTCTTCCTCTGGGTCGTTAGAGAACACTTGTTTTGCTAATCTTTCCTCGCCCATCCTGTTTAAGTGACCAGTGACCATACCACCTCAGATTAGCTCTGCTAACCCATTCCTGGATGCTGCAAGGTCAAGTTCTTTCCTAATATCCTTGTTTTTAATATGATATTGCCATTGATGCCATCTGTTCATGCCTCTAATCTTTCTAAGGACTCTCATATCTGCGGTCTCTAGTCTTTCGTCAAGTGTTTTACTTCTAACCCACCTCTCAGATCCATAAGTTAAAACTGGTTTGAACACTGTCTTGTATACAGCTGATTTAGTGTTCCAACTAATTTCTCTCTTATTCCATATGTATTTATTCAATTGACTGCCTACCATACCAGCTTTGTTGATTCTGTTGTCTATTTCCATATTTAATTTACCATCTTCACTAAAAATCGTGCCTAAGTAGCTGAAATGTTTTACTTGTTCCACAGATTCCCCGTTCACAACACAGTTGACATTTTCAACAATTCTGCCTATTTTCATTATCTTTGTCTTTTTAATGCTGACCTTCATACCTTTTTAATGCTGACCTGACCATATCTATTACAACAGTTATTCAATTTAGTCATGGAATCTTGCAAACTTGAAGCAGATTTATTTAGAAGTATAACATCGTCTGAATAAAGCAAAGAGCTGACATTAACATCTCCAATTTTTATATCATGTTTAATACCACTTTCCTTCATAATGCGATCCATATAGATAATGAATAACAGAGGGGATAATGTACATCCTTTTCTCACACCAGATTTAACATTAAACCATCTTCCTGTACTTCATTCAATTCTAACTGCTGACTTGCAACTCAAATAAAGACATAAGTATTGCTTGATATAATGCCCCATTGACACCATATAACTGCAGCGTATTGAATAGCTTCTCTCTTGGCACCTTGTCATATGCCTTTTCCAGATCAACAAAACTTAAATACAGATCTTTGTTATATTCCCATGCTTTCTCAACTATTTGTCGTAAAGTTAAGATCTCATCCTGACAGCCTCTATTTGGCCTGAATCCAGCTTGTTCTTCACCAAGCTTTTCTTCCACAATTCTTCTCAACCATTTCTCAAGTATGCTTGCATAGATTTTGCCAGGAACACTCAATAGGGAAATACCTCTGTAATTCTCACATTCAGTTTTATTTCCCTTTTTATATATGGGTACTATTAGAGTTCTATGGAAATTCGTCCCTCTGTCCAGGCTTTCTGAACTATGCAGCGGCCACTGTAAGACTTTTATACCACCATATTTCGCCATTTCTGGTTGAATATCATCTACTCCTGCTGTCTTTCCACATTTCAAGCCTTTGATGGCTTTTTCTACTTCAAGTATGGATATGTATTCCTGACTGTATGCCTGTTGAATGTTTTTTACCACTGTACTATCACTGCTTGTTTGATTTAACAATTTTTCAAAGTAATTACTCCATACTTCAAGGATATCTTTTTCTCCTTTTTTCATGTAACCTTTATCATCTCTAACTCATTTTACAGCAGTATTTCTTCCATTTCTGAACTTCTTCAACGACCTCCAGAATATCTTGCCACCGTCTTGATATTTCTTTTCTAAGTTCTTACCAAAGTCTTCCCATTTCTTTTGTTTAGCTAGTTTTACAAAGTGTTTAGCTTTCTTACATTTGTGTCTGTATCTGTAAGAGCACAAGCTGACTTTTTTTGCCAGGTACTTTTGATATACTTTCTTCGTTTAATTCACTTCCTCTTTAACTTCCTGTGTCCACCATGGAGCTCTGATTTTTTTATCCTTGCAGACAACCCTACCACATGTCTCTCTGGCTGAAACAATCAATGTTTTCTTTCAGGGCTTGCTACTGAAACTCCAAGCTTTGGTTCCTGTTTTCAAACTCTTTCATTTTTTTTGAATAATGTTTGTGTGTTTTAGTCTACAGTTTACATCTGAGAGCTGCTCAACTTTTATTTGCTTTAAAACTTTCTTACATGTTCATCTTTGCAATGTGAAAATCAGTTTTATCCTGTTCAAGACTAAACGATGTTCACTTCCAAATTCAAATCCTCTGTACACTCTAATGTCCTGCACTAGAGAGTAAACATCACTATATAGTCTATGAGGATTTTCTTATTCCTTGCCTCTTCTTTCCATGTGAATTTTTTTACACACTTTTATGTTGGAACATGGTGTTAGTAATAACCAATTCATGTCCTGAGAAGAAATCCAACAGGTATTTACCATTATTATTAGCTTTGCTGTTTTCTCCAAATTTCCCACAACATTTTTGTATTTCTGACAATCATTTCCTACTGTGCTATTTAGATCCCCAACAAGGACCAACTTTTCCTTTTTGATTGTATCATTTGCTTTCTCTATAGCCTCATAAAATTTCTCCACTTCTACCTTAGTAGAGCCTTCTGTGGTACCATAGGCACAAATAAGTCTCATTGTCCAGTTACTCATTCTGAAATTTGCCCACATCACTCTACTTGATATTGTTTGCCATTAAAGAAGATTAGCCTTGTATTTTGTGTTCAATACTATAGCTACACCTTCATTTCCTTGATTATCATTGCCTGAATATAACATTTTTTATTTGTTGCTCTGAAAATTCTCACTAGATTTTGTCTTTTTTCAGTCATCCCTGTTATGTCAATCTGGTACTTATCCAATTCCTGAACTAGTTCCATTTCTTTGCCATTCAAGCTTCTTATGTTGATAGTACCGATCATGAACTCTGTCGATGAATTAAGGTGTGTTTCAGGATTTGTTCCAGTAGCTGACTTTTTGCTATTCGCCCTGGTTCCCTGGCGAAGACAACGGGGGCCTTGTTTAAACCGGGCAATGCCCCAGCCAACTTGAAATTCTCTCATGTTATACCATCATTTTTTTACTTTGCTTTATTTTAAACATCACTTATATATCATATATACAATATACTTGGTCACATGCATCACCGCATGTTCACCACAATTCAAAACACAAATGTTAATTCTACTGTATTTTTAGCCTTATTTATTCCCACACATGAAAAAGCAGAAGGCACCTATAGCAAATAAGTGCTACGTCTGGGAAGGGGTCGGGTAGGAGTAATCTGTTGATATTCTTCTTGAACTACTTGAGTTTGCAGTCCTTTGCAAATGCTTAACAGCGGAGACTCTTCCAAATGAGGTAGATGGAATGAAAGATGACTTGAAGTAGCATATTTGATGAGTATGCAGTTCGACTGTGAAGGGATGTTGAGCAGCTGTTGCTGGAGTTCATGTAGATCTTACAGAAAATAGAGGCGTAATGGATGCTAGTTTTGCTGAACGGTAAACGTGGAAATAGCTGTAGAAGAATCTGTCTAAAAATGTGTGAATTAATGAACTGAACTGTCCTTTTCTGAATAGCATCAATAGGGAGGTGTTAGGTGCACCACCTCAAACATGAGAGATGTATTCAAGTTTGGCAGAATTGGGGATTTATACAGAGTAAGCAGAAAAGGTTGCCAAATTTTTTTGGAAGCTGATGATGCTATAGAAGTGATATGATTATGCAGGGTTTGGAGTAAAAGTTAGTCATATGTAAGGTTATAAAATGTCCAAGGAATCTAGTTCAGTCATTCATATTTAAAGCTTAAAACACTTCTTCCATAACTGCCAACAGTTATTCAGTGCATGGGATGAGAATTAAAAATCTTAGATTTGCAGATGACATTGTTATTATTGAAGAAGATGAAAGAGAACTACAAAAAACATTGAAACTGTTAAATGAGGAAGGGAAAAGATTTGGACTTGTTATGAACTTGGAAAAATCAAAGGCACCAAATGCCATGTATTTGGTGAGAAGAACATGAACCAGAAGATATAAGTGGATGGAATTGATATAGAAAATGTAGAACAATTCACATATTATTACTATTATTACGGGCAACTCCAGGGAGTCACTAGACTCATCGAGGGAGGCCCCAAATCATATTCATAACAACTGTTTGACATTCATACAGTATCTATCATACCTCGCCTTAAACTCATTCACTGTCACAGCATCCACCACAGACTCAGGGAGCGCATTCCACTCATTCACTACTCTAAAAGTAAAGAACCCAGCTCTAACACCTTTACTAACCACACTTTTGCCCAGTTTCCATGGATGTCCCCTAGTCCTCCCACAACCAGCCCTGTTCTCAAAAATATCTTCTGAATTAATTTTATAGAAACCCTTCAGTAATTTGAATGTCTCAATCATATCTCCCCTCCTCCGCCTATCAACCAATTTTTGCAACCCACAAATCCTCAACCTGTTCTCATACGGTTCATTCCACAGACCTGCTATCATCTTGGTCACTCGCCTCTGGATCCTCTCCACCTCCTCCCCATCAAGAAGAAACCTAGGTGACCAAATCTGAGCACAGTAGTCTAGATGGGGTCTTATCAAGGCTCGATAGAGAGGAACAATAACCTGCTTGTCTCTGCTGGTCAACGTATTCTTCAGCAACCAAGTGATTTGATGAGCTGTTTTGGTCACTTTTGCAATGTGTCCCCTAAATTTCAATTCCTTATCTACCAACACTCCTAAATCTCATGCCTCATCAATTTCCTGGAGCAGGGTTCCACCAATGCAGTAAACTGCCGCCAATCTTTTCACCCCAAAATGCATAACCTTACATTTTCCCACATTAAACTGACATCCATTCTCCTTAGCCCAGACCTCCAATCTATCCAAAGCATCCTGCAAAATTTTGACGTCATCTTCATTCACTATTGCCCTACCCAACTTCGCATCATCCGCAAACAAATGAACTGTTCCTCTCAGATCATTTCCTATATCATTTATGAACAAATTAAACAGCAGTGGTCCAAGAACAGATCCTTGTGGCACACCACTAGTCACAGGCCGTCTTGTGGACTCTACTCCCGAGTAAACCACTCTCTGATATCTCTCCGTCAACCACCCTCCTATCCATCTCACCAACCCTATGTCCATTCCCATATGCTGCAATTTACTGATTAGAATTCCATGTGGAATCCTGTCAAAGGCCTTGGCAAGGTCCAGTAGAATCACCGTAAACCCATTACCCTTATCCAGTTCAGCCGTCACTGTGTTATAATACGTGAGCAAGTTTCTGAGGCATGACCTACCCTTCACAAAACCATGCTGTCCCCGATACAGTATCCCATTTTCTTCTATCCAATCTTGTATTTTTCTCTTGACTATTTTCTCTAAGACCTTGACAATGATTCCTGATATGCTAATCGGTCGGTAATTTACAACAGCAGTCTTGGAACCACCTTTATGCAGTGGAACTATTTTCCCCTCTTTCCACCCGCTCGGGACTAACCCAGACCCGAGACTCAAATTAAACAAAATGGTCAAGGGTACTGACAATTCTTTAGCTGCTTCTCGTACAACACGAGCTGGTATACCATCCAATCCCACAGATGTATTGACATTGAGGTTATGCAATAGACTACTCACCTCCACTTCATTAACCACAATTCCCGTATAATCTACTGGTTTATTCGTTTCTGCAATGTCACCACCTGGATGATATACTTTTGCAAAGTGCTCACTCAGTAACTCCACTATCTCAACTGATTCAGTTACCTCCCTACCATCGGCATTCTTTAAAATCAATCTGTCATGTACATTTTTCCTTTTACTTGCTACATATCTAAAAAACTGTTTAGGATTCTCTTTAGCCTGCATGGCCAATGTTCTTTCGTAATCCTTTTTTGCTTTTCTTACCACACTCGTCACCCTTCTGGCCTGCGCTTTATACCGTTCATGTGCCTGCCGGTCACCCTTCTCCTTAAATTCCCTCCATAGTTGTTTCTTTTTTTGCAACTCAAGCTTAATGGTGTTATTCATCCATTTAACCCCTACTTGATTTATTATTCGGACTCTAGGTATACAGTCAGCCATTGCTTCATGCAAGCACTTCTTAACTACCTCCCATGCACTACCAACTTCTAGTCCTTGCAGTTGTACATGCCATGGCACTGAACCAATCAAACTCCTAAGCTTGTCATACTTTCCTGCCCGATAATTCCACATGTACCCTGTCTTAATTGAAAATTCTACACCTTTAGCCACCTCCCAAGTTAAGACCCTATGATCACTCTCACCGATTGGTGGCAATGTGGTCATATTTGTTACAGCCAAATCCTCAGATGTAATTACTAGGTCAAGCACTCTCTGACCCCTAGTATTTTCCATTACATGCTGTCGCAGATAGTTATCCCTTAATAACCGCATAAAATCCAGTTCCTTCCTCCCGTGTGTCCTCTCCTCACTCCAATCAATGCGACCATAGTTGAAATCTCCCATAATAATCACCCTCCTTCCACCCATTTCTTCTATTTGCTTGTGCATACTGTCACCACCATCTTTTCCATCACCTGGTCTATAGCAGCACCCAATTGTATATTTAGTTCTGCTAGCCACAATCTCACACCAAATGGCCTCAAATGTGCTCTTTTCTGTATCCTGCAATTCAACTTCTATTCTCCTTGGCTGGAGCTCATCAGCTATCATCAACAATACTCCTCCCCCCATTTTATTCTCTCTGTCATTCCTGAACACACTATACCCATCACATTCAATCCCACTAGTTATATCATCTACAGTCAGCCATGTTTCACTAATACCTATAACCTGTGGTCTGGTAGTGCCAACCATGGCCAAAAACTCTTCCTTCTTGTTCCTAATACTCCTGGTATTAGTGTACATGAATTTAAGACCCCTATTAGCCCCAACCCTACCTTGATGCCTTATATTAACTATCCCACTCTGATTTGTTGTCCTTATTTGCTCTGGCATATTATATTCATTCTTACATTCAACTGCCTCCATAAGGACTGTATCTCTACCCCCCCCCCCCCTAACAAATCTAGTTTCCCTGAATTTGCACATCCACTACATTCAGCAACACTTTCTCAAGTCTTCTTACACCGTAACCATTCAAATGCAAGCCATCCATCTTATATAGATCCTTTCGCCCATCAAACTCACTCCACACATCCACAAATTCCACACCACTCATCATACATAACCCATGCATAAAGTCATTTGCAATTATAGCCCTCCTTTTAAACATTTCACTGTCATACCGTGGCAAAAGACTAATCATTCTAACTCTCTCACTCTTTTCTTTTGCTACCTCAAACAATTCATTCAGGTCTTCTATCATTTCCATTTTATCTCCTTTCAAATCATTCGTACCTGCCACAACAATCATTTCTTTCACCTTTTCCTTTTGCTCTCTAATAGACGCAGTTATGTCCTTTATGGTAGCACCAGGTTGGTACGATTTTGTCAAATCCTCTACTAACACACCTCGTACTAACGAGTCTCCATACAGCACTCTATCCTTCATTTTGTTCATGTTCACATTCATACGTCTATTTTTCCTGTCATACTTTTTATTATTGGTTGGTTCATTCAGTCTACTTTTGTTCATGCACTCTAGCTGCTGTTTTGCTCTTTCTATCGCACTATTCAACAACGCGATCTCACTCAATGCATCTATCTCATCTTTTTTGTTCTCTGAGAAACCATTTATACTATCATTCACACTTTCTACATTCACACTCTCACAATTTTCATGTACAACCTTGCCGTTTCTTGTCATATCCCTATTTCCTTCATTCTGAAGGTTGACAAAAATATCACACTCACGATCCGAATTACACTTCAATTCCGCATTCTCCCTACATTTTCTACACATATTCAATCCTTTATCATCATCTAACCACACTCCGACCGCACTCCGCAAACCTTACATTTCACAGCTAGTACACTGACTCATTTCTTTTATGCTACCGTTCTTTGATAACGATGGCAAACCTTCATTACTGGCCGCCATTTTCCTACGCACAGGTGCCATATTTATCTGTAACGTGTTTTGTCAAATTAAACGTTATAACACACCAAAAATAGACGCACTAAAATACGCAAGGCAAACAAAACAAAACTACACAATATTAAGTAATTTGTATCGATAACTGAAAATGATACTTATCTTATCTGGAGCTTGCACGTACACTACTCATTACGAATTCATCTAGCGGCGACTTCCCGACATAGATTATGTTATAAAACACTTTAGTACACTAACCACGTTAATAAAGCTCTAATAATATACCAAAATTAAACACTTAAGTCCATTAAATTGAATCCAAAACTCCAATAATTCAACAAAAAACACAAATCTCTCAGGAGCTTTCTGATAGCACGTCCATTCACCAGCTAGCCTCCACACCACCCTCTATTTAGGAAGTAAAATGACATATTATTTGGACTGTAAAAAAGAAATAAAGATTAGGATTGCGTAGGGAAGAACAAATCTGAAGGCCATGGATAACATCTGGAAAAGTAAAGTGATCAGCCTGCAAATGAAACCAAGAGTACTGGAAACATGCATCTTTAGCGGTGAATCTGTATGAATTCAGTATGAATCTGAAACGTGGGTAATAAATAAGGAATCAAGAAAAAGAATTTTGGCATTTGAAAGAACTTCTTATAGGAAGATACATTCAAGGAATAGGATGGGTACAGAAAGTCACAAATGAAGAGCTCTATCGGAAGATACAACCAAAGGAGAATCTAATGCAGAAGATTATTATCCATTTAGGAAGTTGCAAGTATTTGGACACATCTGCAGAATGAGTAAGGACTGTAAGATAAAGACATTCATGTTTGGTATTATGGACGGTGTAAACAGAAGAGGTAGACCATACAGAGAATGGATAGATGACATAAAGGACTGCTGTGGAATAGGTGTACAGAAACTACGATGCTGTGCACTGGACAAAGAAAGGTGGAAGAAGATAGTGAAGGAGGCATTGGACACCAATGGGCAGTGAGCCCATAGTTTGTGATGATGAAGATAGTGTTGTGTTAAAATCCAAACAAGATAATCAACAGACATTCTGACCTTCAAAACAATGATCCTTCAATTAACTGACACTTGCATGTCAGCCGCCTTCTGATAGAACAACATGTAATTTTACTTCTTTTATCTAACCATCAATTGTCAGAACTTGCTGTTCTGAATAATTGAAAGAATAAATGGTAGATTACTATGGAAAATTGCTAAATGAAATAGGAAGTGATAGAAAATATTCAACAGGAATGCATCAGGAGTATATGTCGTGCTTCTGAAAAATGTTGAAAGGGAGCTGAAATAGATTATATATTCAACCAGAAATGCTCAAGTATAGCATTAAAGTTTGATAGTGGCTACAGTGCATACTTCAGAAGTTCTAGTCAGAAATTTAAATTCTAGATGATTGGAGTAGAGCTTTCATAGTTCAGTTCCCATATGTCAAAAGGGAAATGAAAATAATAAAATGAATGTGAGGAGTACAGATGAATTTCCCTATTGAGCATTCGATATGAGACTTATGCAAGCATACTTTAGAAGCAAAGGAAATTGTGGGCATAAAACTTGCAAGCTGAGCTCAGTTCAAATATCTGTTGTCAGAAACAGATATCATTTAAATAGTTGAGGAACATAACAAAGGTTTGTACTTAAATTCTGCAGATCTAGAAAAGGCATATGAGAAGTGCAAGAAAAAGAAAATCTGTTCAAAATGTTATATATATGGAGTATGAAGGACATTATATCAAGCAGTATATAGTGTAATATATATACTTAAGCTTATATTTAAGCTGCAAGTCATCAGTTAGAATTGAAGGAGGTACAGAAAGATGGTTGGATGTAAAATCAGGTGTGAGAGAAGATTGCTCATTATATCTGCTGTTATTCATCATCATCTGTAAAGAGATCATATTATGAAAGAAAGTGGTATAAAACCCAATATCAGAATTGGAGATATTCAATGAACAACCCTTTTGCTGTATGCAGATGATAGATGCTATACTCTTAAATTATCTGGTACAAGTCTTTGACTAAATTGAATATGCCATCACAAATCTCTCATGAATTTCAGTGTAAAAGACAAAAACTGTTAAAATTAGGCAGGAGATGTAAAATATCAATTACACAGAACAAGGGGGTAGTTTTGGCTGTTTAGGCATAATTGTTTGTTAAAATGCAAATTAATATGGAAATAGACAATATAGTGATCAGAACTGATGTGCTTTAAAGCAGTTGTATAAATGTATAAGAAATTGACTAA
Source organism: Typopeltis vanoorti (assembly GCF_054136105.1). Lineage (NCBI taxonomy): Eukaryota > Metazoa > Arthropoda > Arachnida > Uropygi > Thelyphonidae > Typopeltis > Typopeltis vanoorti. The sequence goes on from NC_143553.1 coordinate 28,395,609, forward strand.
TTTCTGTCTTATTAGACAGAAATTAGCCAATGTGCTATACTAGCAGTATACAAGATATGTTCTGTTTTAACTTGTAAATCTAAAAGTTGGGTGAGAAATAAAATAGTTGGTCAAAGGCCACATATAAAAATGTTTTGAGAAAAATTAGAGCAGTGAACATGCGAATAATATTTAAAAAATTGTGACAGGAATAACCATGATATCATTAGCATTCAAGAATGAGCAAAGATAATCTAAAAGTATGGTCGCTTAAACAGAATGGGAATAACTACCCAGACCGGTTTCGACCTTTATTGAATGTTCAAGTACAGGTCAAACTCCAAAAACTCAGCATTGTTACTCTCAGTAACATGCTCACCCTGCCACTGAGAAGAACTCTCAGAGTTGGCTCTACCCTGTGGCAAGCTCACCCCACCACCGAGCAGAGCCGCTCATATGTCATCTGAGGAGTAACAGCAACAGCCATGCCTCAGTTAACTTCATGGGCTACAGCATTGCCATTCATTATCCTCCCACCCCACCCACCCAGGAATGATGAATGGCAATGCTGTAGCCCATGAAGTTTTAACTGAGGCTCGGGCTGTTGCTGTCACCCAGGTCCTGGGCGGGGAGGGGGTAATGAATGGCAATGCTGTAGCCCATGAAGTTAACTGAGGCACGGCCGGTGGCATGAGTCTGCCACTGGGTAGAGCCAACTCTGAGAGTTCTTCTCAGTGGCAGGATGAGCCTGTTACTGAGGTGAACAACACTGAGTTTTTGGAGTTTGACCTGTACTTGAACATTCAATAAAGGTTGAAACCGGCTGGGTAGTGGTCCTTCCCTTAATGCATAGCATTATACATGTCTGCAAGGAGATGTGCTTTGCATTATGGGAGATACTAAGACAAGGAGTGATGAGAGCTTGGTCCACCTTTACCACAAGTTGCCTCAGTCCTGAAGATACTTGAGGCACACACTTTGTTTGCTTACACTTGGATTAAACTAAATTTATTATAGTCTAACCAAGCAAAAAAAAAAAAAAAACTTCCAACATGTTTAGTATTATCATAATACAACATATACACCCCCCCCCTTTTTTTTTTTTTTTAAATAATGGTAGTTATCAGAAATTTGATATTGGTGATACTGAGAGAGAGACTTTTCTAAATTTACTCTTTAAATTAAGTTTTGGTAATCAAGTTTATTAATTTAGTACTTATATTTTGTTTTCAGGGAACAAATCCACTTAAGCAATATTTTCCAGGACAGCATATAGAAGTTTTGCTTATTGGACTGCGATATGCTAAAACAAAGCATTTTCTTCACTTTAGTCATCGCCGTTTTCATGTTTATGCAGAATGCAGTCTTTGTGAATGTCATTCTAAGTCATTTGACAATCCAAGAACATTTTCTGTTGGTGAAGAATTAACTGGATTTGTGAAATCAGTATGTATTTTTATTTTATCAATTGCAAAAATTATTATGCTGGTATGAGTGTGATAAGTATGTACACATGTTGAACAAAAGAAAGACAAAATAATAAAAAAATAGCTGCATTATAATACCTAGATTCTCTAAAATTCACATAGCTGATACTGCTCTGAAGCTATCATATATATATATATATATACAGGGTGTTCGGGATAAATTTGACAGTTTCGTAAGGAAAAAGAAAATCTTCTTTGTATCTATTAAATTTAATGAATTGACAAAAAAACATTACAGGCAGAGTTAATTACAATACTATCAACAAGATTTACTCAAAATAACCACCATTAGCATCGATCACAGCTTCAATTCTGCTTCGGAACCTCGAACAAGCTGATGCTACAGTCTCCCTGGGAAGGGCCGCAAAAACTGTTTTAATTTTATCCATTAACTGGGCTTTTGTATTACTGGAAGTGCGATTGGTGTCTTTTTCAACTGCGCCCCATACAAAATAATCCATGGGGTTAAGGTCTGGGGAGTTTGGAGGCCAAACATTTGGACTGGTGAAGTCGTAGAAATTTTCAGACAACCATTTTTGACTTTTCCCAGAGGTGTGGCAAGGGGCCGAATCCTGCTGCCATACATACGGCCTACCATTGGCTACCCTTGTTATCCAGGGCTTGACTACAGTTAGCAACTCCACGAACAAAGCCCGAATTCCAATGCCAGGGTTCTTCAACACCTGTTCCTGCAGATTTGCGAGGAATTCTGCTGTACGAATGCAATCAGATCGTCTGCTAGGGATCTTTCTTCTTGCTACATCCTCGTAGTCACCATTGCAAGTCTCTAGTTCATGCCTGATTGTTTTTACTGTATTCAGGGAGCATTGGGCAGCAGTCGTAATATCCTTATTTTGATGGCGGGCACAAATCATCATGATACAAGTTATTCTCTTCCATGATTCAGGTGGGTTCCAGCTATCCATCCTTTCTGACATCTTGTATATGAATGAAGAAGGGTCCAAACTTTTAAATGAAGAGAAGTGTGTGTTAATACATGTAACTTATGGAAAAATATAATTAATTATAAATATGTCAAATTTATCCCGAACACCCTGTATATATAGGTAACCCTCGTAAACATGGATGTTAGGTTCCATAGAAATGCCACGTTATATAAATCGCGTTATGCGAAACTCGGATCATATAAAAAACGTAGGGTTATGTTCCAAAATCGTTTTTTTTTTAATTATATAAACAACATATAAGTTAAGAAAACGTATAAACTATGAAACAAATACATAATATAAACTTATAAAAATTACAAATTGTACATAAACTTCATTGCACATAATGCACAAATGTTTTAGGAAAAATAAAATAAAGTGCATATTTTATTCGTCATCACTGTCTTCAAAAATAACATTTCGTACATTTTCATTATTTATGAATGGCCGGACATCATCATCACTTGAAATCTCTTGGACACCATTTGTATAATTCTCATTGCATACTTCAGCTGGTTTAGTTATCAAGAAGTTAGCAATAAGACCTTGCATACCACTATGCTGCAATTTTTTTTATTAAGTTCATAACATGAAGCTAAACAAATATGTAATTGTCTCACAAATTTTCCGGAGTGCTCCATTCAGGGATTATCATCTGTAAAATAACTTCTCAACTTTCTTGCCAAGTCCAATCCTTCTATCAAGAAGTCCAGTCCTGCTAATTTCTTTAAACTGATGTCTTTAACAGATTCATCACAATCAGAATCTTTGGCAGACCTTTCCCCGCCATTTGGTTAGATGTCACCTATTAATTGCACCAGTTCCTCCTCATTTAAATCTATTTCCCATCAATTATTATCGAGTCCAAAGACTCATCGAGAGAGAGTGTGCCAAGAGCATCGAATGATTGGTTCCCTTCCAACTACTAACTGCACTCAAACTTACTTAACTGAGCCATTAGTAGCAGAGGCTCTACCAATCGACCAACCTTTGAATTCACTAATTTCGTTTTCAGCTATATCGCAAAAGCCTACTAAGTGGCCATTACTATAAAAATAAATATTTTACATAAAAAAACCATTACGTATTGTATATAACTCGCCAGAAAATAAAGTGTTCAGCTTGAGATTAACATATGATTTTTCCGAGGATGGTCTGAAAAGTTCTCGGCCTAACAATGAAAAAGAAAATTTATAATTTTAAAATTATTATTTTTCAACATAATCTCCCTTAAGACTAATACACTTATTCCAGCGGTTCTCCAGTGCCATCATCCTGTCCCTGTAATAGTTCTCAGTAAGATCTGCAAAATACCCCTCTACAGCTGCAATCACCTCTTGATTCAAAGAAAAACGCTGACCAGCGAGGAAGCAGTTTTGGTTCTGGGAAGAGATAGAAGTCAGAGGTAGCCAAATCTGGGGAATAGGGTGGATGTTCCAACAATTCATAGTGCAGATCCCTTAATTTTCCCATTGACAAAACACCTTTGTGGGCAGGTGCATTGTTCTGATAAAAGATGATTTTTTTCTTTTTGCAAATCGGGTCTTTTCTCACGAATTTTTTTGTCTAGTCCGGTTAGAAGATCGGAATAGTATTTCCCGGTTATTGTTTTACCCTTTTCAAGATAATTAATCAACAAAATGCCTTTAGCATCCCAAAACACCTATGCCATGACCTTTCCTGCTGATGGAACTGACTTTGTCTTCTTTGGCACTAAACAACCAGCTTCTGCCCACTGTTTTGACTGCTGTTTGGATTCTGGTGTGTAATGGTGAATCCAAGTCTCAACCATAGTAATAAATCGATGCACAAAATCAGTTTTATTCTTGTTAAAATGCTCCAAGTACTGTTCAGAGATTTTCTTGCGAGTGCGTTTTTGATCTGCTGTGAGCAAGCATGGCACCCATCTTACACAAAGCTTTTTCATTTGTAATTCTTCATGCAAAATATATCCTACACGTTCTTTTGAAATGCCTATTGTCTCAACAATTTTACGCACCTTGACTTGCCGGTCATCCAATACCATATCATGCACTTGATATGATTCCTGGTGTTGTTACACTTTTTGGACGTCCTTTACGTGGATCATCTTCAAGGCTGGTACGGCCGCTATACTCAATTTTATCCATTTCAAAGGATACGGACAATACTTTTGCTTCAGACAGCTGTATAAAACAATCTACTTGATAGAATGACTTGCAATTTCACATGGATGCTTATGACAGATGTACCAACTTAGAAACTGACTTTCTTGCCAGAAACGAAGACAATTATCAACAATAAACATTTATAAAACAATAAACAACTGACATATATGCTGCAAAAGAATATTTCTGCTAATATAAATTCGCTACTTATACTACATGCACGATAAGGGCAAACACAAATTTAACGAAGATAAATTTGATTTTTAAGTCGCAAGGTGAAAAATATATGAAAAGATAATGGGTTACTACAATTTGTAGACTGCGTTTTATAAGTACTGCGTTATACAAAGGTTACCTGTATATGATAGATTCAGATGGATAACATTAATGCATAATTGTTACCACTCCAAAAATTACTTTCAATCAATGCAATATAAAAGAAGCATGGGGATCAAAATTTCCTTACCATTCTTTCATTTGTTAAAGGCATAAAAAAAAAAAAATTTCTATTTGAGGGTCATTTTTTTTTTTTTTTTATTATAAAACAGAAATCATATGTTGATTTGATGCTGTGTATGGTTGTTAGTTTCCTAAGAGATTCTGGATGATATGAGCGTTGTAATGACTGGCACACATAATACCTCTGATTGATAAATATATAAAAATTAAATTTAAAGATATTATATACCATATATGAAAAAAAAATTATTCTTAGTTATTCTTACATTGGAGAGCCCTTTTTTATATTTTCATTATGTAGCAATCCCTCGATTAATGCGCTCCCAATTAGTGCGTCATTTTTTTTTTCAATACCCAAGTTCGATTAGTGCACCTATATACATCTTAAAATTAAATGTTAAAGATTTTAAAATTTTTTGATCTATACATTTTTCATGGCTAACCATTTTAAAAAATTGCTCACAAGATGAAATAATTTAGTTATCGATTTGAAACATTTTACAAAGTTATTTTTTAATGGCACACTATAAATTTTTCCAAAAATTTTAGTATGCTCCAAAAAATATGTTCCAAATTTACTGCCAATGCTATGTAAAGCAGACTTATGTCGTCTGCTTTACATATCATTTTGCTGATCATATATATCGTGCATTTGTTTTCCTTACTTTTTTATTTTAAATTATTTTCCTAACCTTTAATCATGAGTAAAAGAATTAGTGAGCAAAAAGAAGTGTGAAAATGATTCAGAAAGTAATCTGATTGGAAGAAAACTGAAATAATAAAGAAAAATGAACAAGGCTAGTCAGAGCAAAGATAGGACAAGAACACAAAAATGGGTGAATCAATTGCTGAATACAAAGAGAAAGGTAAGGCTGCTTAAGTTCATCCTAATCACAGGTGAAGCTGCAATTGCAGATAAGGAGATATCCAGAGATTTTGAAGAAAATTGCGTAAGAAGGGGACTATTGTGATCAACAAATATTTAATCTCGATGAAACCAGCCTTTTTTTGGAAGCGAATGTCTTCCAAGACTTTTCTAACCAAATCAGAGAAATCTCAACCTGGTTATAAAGCTGCAAAATCGAATGAAATTACTGCTAGCAATATGTGAGCCGTTTGGAAGCACATTCTTCCACATTGTGCAAATGATTTTAGAGGCTTTTCAAATGAATCTAAGTTAATTAAATCTCATTCTGAGAAGTTGAGTGATTCTGACCTGCTAAATTTAGATGCTCAGCGGAAAGATCCTGAAGAATATGAAGAAAATTTAATCACTGACAAGCCCAAAGAGGTTTCACAGAAACAATTTGAAAATATTTTTTGTACAATCGAAGTTTTTAAGCAGCAATTCTTAGATACTGACCCTGGTGAAGAGAGAACCAGTAAAATTTGCAGAGGAGGCAATAGGGCAATACCGTCAGTTGTATGAAAAAAAAACAATGCCCTCCAAACTACGTTAGCTCAATTCTTTGTTAAGAAGCAGAATAATAAATTTATATTCTGAATATGTTTTATTGTCTTTCAGCTTCATGGTTTTCCTTTAAGAGTCATGCCCTAATTCTTTTATAAAAAAAACTTAAGGGTCAAATAAAGAAATCCGAGCAGCAAATTATACATTTTCCCATAGGTTACTATATTCGATTAGTGCGTTTTCGATTAATGCACCTGTTTTAAAGAGCACATTAATCGAGGGATTGCTGTATACATTTTTTTTTTTTTATTATTATTATTATTTAGTTTATTTTATTTTTTTTTTGATTGAAGATTAGATTAGATAACAAAACACGCAGTTAATATATCATATTATCTTCAGCAAATTGCACACAACCTACATTTTGAATGCGAAAAAATGAAAAATATGCAAAAGTTGTCACAGTCCTGCAAAGAAACTACTGCACTGGTGGTAGTGGTCATCGGTCTGTGAGGATTTATGTATGAGACCAAGTTGACAACACGAAGGATAACCACTTATGATCATCGAAATGTAAGTTGCTCTGACAACAAAAATGAAAGAAGAAAGAAGTGATAAGATATACTTAGTTTAGCCATAAATACTGTTTCAACTTGAACAGCGCATTAACCTTTAATCTATCAGTAAATCATTTACAGCTTTAAGCACACACAAACCACATGTATTATATATAACGTGCATATAGCAGTACTCAATGTTCAATATGTTCCCCTTTTTGCCCTCACATATCCTCGAAGTCTGGGAGGCCACATATTGATGGCAGCATGCACACCATGCAACAGAAACGCTACCACTTCTTGCTCCAAATCCACCTTCAGGCTGGCGATGCTTGGGGTCGTTTCTTGTAGGCTACTCTCTCAAGCTCCAATTACAATTTGAAGTCCATCAGATTCAGATCAGAACTTCCAGACAGCCAATCAGATTGTGATATGTGGTTGGGTACATTCGCCTCTAATCACTTTTGTGATCCTTGCCTTATGACGAAGGGGCTGAGTCCTAATAGGAAGTCCACTGCATACCATGAAATAAGGTGTTGTTCAGGGGGCCATACCATAGGTTCCAGCACGACTCTTCAATGAAGATCTCCGCATCTGTTAAGAGGATATCTCTGTGTCTGTTGTTCACATACCATTAGTGAAGTGCCTTTGATTTTATCACCATCTGCCATATAAGCTGTGATGTTAGGAAGTGTCCAGTAGAGCAACGATAGGCTCTCATCCCCAAGTCATCAGTTAGTACACGTGGCATCATTCTCCGCAAAACGTTCATCTCTTGCAACATCACTTTCTGCATTCTCACAGGTTCACGATGGAGTTGTGCCTTCACAAGCTATTACATCCTAACGCAGCATGGTCAACCTGTTCTATGGTGGTCAGATACATTTTCTTTATTATTGTAATGGTTGATAGTCTGATACACAAACATCCTACTGCTCCCAAGTGTTTTTATTTGTTGAAAATAACAGGTAGCTGCATTCCAACCTTGTGAAGTGGTATTATACCTACATTGGTCTCATAATATCTCCACTGCATGCTAACCCCTATAGCCAGGCAACTCTCTCTCTACTGATGTGAATGTTGGCTGTGCACTCCAAAACTAACGGAATTGGACTCGTGCGGTTTTGTGGGCAGCACATGGATGTGCAGAAGTTGTAACAGTATTTATGACAAGACTGTGTAGTGTTCCATATTATTGATCTTGTATAATTTATGCTTTGTTGGAAGAAATGTAAGACATTATATGACCATTTATATCCAAATTGAGCTTTCATACTGGAAGAAAGAAGATTATCATAAGGCACACTGTAGCAAAATTATATTATAACAAACTTAGCAAAATTATATTATAACAAACTATAGAAAAGTCCCATAGAATCAATCTGTTTTAATCTTTCTGTCACCAAAAAAAAAAAAAAAAAAAAAAAAAAAAGCTCAAAACCTTCAGTATAGCAAACTGGATTTCCTAGCAGTTAACATCACAAGGCATTGTTTAAAGGTAAAAGCTAGATAAATGGGAGACCTCCACCATAGCTTTGTAAGGAATACAGGGAACTAACATTGTGTCTGATCTAATGTATAATTCTAACTTTCTTGTGATGCACCTTGTTAGGTATTTATCTAGATACTAGATAAATACCTAACAAGAATGAAGATGGCTGGAAATTTGGGATTTAGCTGCCCAAATTGTATTCTTATTGGCCGAAACCAAAATAATATGGAAACAACATGATGCAATTTCATGCCAGGTCGATCATTGTCTGGTTAAACAACGTTCCACTGTTTGCTTCAGAGAACCAGTGGAACACAGTGAAAAATCATCTATTGAAGCAAATGGAAACCCAACTTCAGCGGAATTCAAGATAGGCACCATAAACGTAGAAGCATCGATGGAACTAGCAGAAGTATTGAAGTACCACATTGACATAATAGGTCCTACTGCAAGAAAGAAAACAAAAACTGGTGAGATATTTCTAAATAACAAATAGAAGATGTCATATTCAGGCAGTAATGATCAGGGAAAAGGAGTAGATATACTATTCAACACTAAATGTGAGGATAATCTTGAATGGCTGACATTATGAAATAGAATGATGTGGGCAAAACATCAGAATGGGGGAATAGGACAGTAGGGCCTATTTGTTCCTTTGGTCTCAAAGAAAGTTCTACTAAGGAAGTGGGAACATTTTTCAGGGTATTATATGTCAGCTGATACAAAGAAAAAGTTGGTTTATGTTACAGATCTAAACAGCAGAGTGGGAAATGATTACCAGACATACAGATATGTTTCAGGAAAATTTGGAGAAAGAACAAACTTAATAATAATTTTAAGTATCTCCTGGATTTCTGTTCAGGACATGACAGAGGAAAGTGACATCAAGTGGTTTTGGCACTTCCCAAACCAGGGCTTTTGCATGACTGTCAAAGAAAGACCAAACAGAGCTGTAGCAAAATCCTATAATATGTAGTATAATGAAAGCTGTAATAAAAGAGTTCCATATCAGATTTCTAGAGTAGGGTTTCTAGATAACATAATCCTTAGCCAACCTACAGTATTAAAATGCACAAGAGGTTTATAATATTTTGTGAGTGAAATTCATATAAAAAATACACACATACAAAACAAGCTTGCGTCAAAATTTTCTTCTTAAGTCAATACTGTACTATTTCATACTTTTTTTATAAAAGAACAAAAAACGGTAGGAGGCAGTCTTTTGGTTGCTTAACCTTGTTAAAATATATGAAGCTAAAAAATATAAGACTTATTGTTAAATTGACCATATGTTTAATACGTACGTATGTTCGTACAAATTGCCTACCGGTTTCACTAGTAACTGACTAGCTTTCTCAAGCCTTGCACAGTACAAAAAATGGTAAATGCAAAAAAGGTTTAAGAATACAAAAAAACGTTAGTACCTGTTATGTAGCTAAAGTAACACGTTCGCGTGACATTTCTACTCAGCATCATGAACACGTTACATGCAAACGCGTAATATGATTTTTTGCGTACTGTAGTTCTGTTGAACTGAGGGAATTAATTAGATTTTTCCAAGTATCGTTCAGTATGGCCCCTTGATTTCTGTTTAAGTTGCTGCCTGTACGTAGCACAACTGCTGCTTCTTTAAATAATCGATGCCTGTAATCTTCGTCTACGTAGGGCATAGAGCTGTTATTCCAGTCTATAGTGTGGTTCGAAGTTGAAAAGTGATGTGCTAACCCGGAGGTGATTGTTCTGTTGTGATTAACATTGCCAACATGTTCTTTCTGTCTTATTTCCGGGCTTCTCGAAGTTTGTCCAATGTAGGAAAGACTGCATGTGCATGGAATATTATACACGCCTGGATATTTATAAAATGGAACACTGTCTTTAGGAGATCTTAGAACCTGTCTGATGCTATTAGTTGGTTTAAATACAACCCTGATGTTATGGGTCTTTAACAATCTCGCAATTGTTGTGGAAATTGAACCTATAAAGGGGATGACTGCTGTTGAAATTTGCTGGGAGACTGTTCTTTCTTGTTGGTTATCTTTGTATAGAAATTTGTTGATGTTTCGAGGATAACCATTTTGTGATAGTGTTGTAGCTATTAGAGACAGTTCTGTTTGAACTTCTTCCTCGTCAGAGATAAATTTTCTAGCTCGATTTCTCAACATGTGGTTGATGCTATGTTTATGTGACTTATGATGGTTTGAAGAGTAATGTAGATATCGTCCAGTGTCCGTAGGTTTTTTGTAAATTGACAGTTTGATACTGTTACCTTGTCTTTTAACTAGTAAGTCCAAGAAGTGTAGCTGTTCGTTATTTTCTACTTCTGGAGTAAATTTGATTTTACTGTGGAGTGCATTGATTCTATTAACAAATATATGTAGGCTTTCTATGTTGTCTTCCCATATGATGAAGATATCGTCTACATATCTCCACCATATTGAAGATTTAGGAGTAATGCTGGTGAAGATTTCATTTTCAAATTTCTCCATGAAAAGGTCTGCACATAGTGGTGACAGAGTGGTGACCCATGGCTAGGCCTTCTAATTGTTTGTATACCTTGTTAACTTTGAAGAAATTTGATTGTAGGCAATGCTTGAACATCTTTGTAATATCTGCAGGAAAGAGATCTTTGATAATGTTCATTACTTCTTCTACTGGTACATTCGTGAACAATGATACTACGTCTAGACTGGCCATTATGTCTGTTTGTGTTATTTTAACATTTTTGAGTTTGTCAACAAAGTGTTGAGAATTTTTTAAGTAGGATTCTGTTTGTCTAATTTTTCCCTTAAGTAAGTTCGCTAGGTGCTTAGCCAATAGGTACTTTGTGGAGGACCTGCCATCCACAATCGGACGAAGTGGCACTTCTTCCTTATGCACTTTTGGTGCCCCATACAGTCTAGGAGTAATGGGATGTGAGGATTTAAGTTTTCGTTTTAGTTCTTCAGGCCAAGTATTCATGTTACGGATCAGGAAGTTTGTCTCATTATGGTTCTTGGCCTGAAGAACTAAAACGAAAACTTAAATCCTCACATCCCATTACTCCTAGACTGTATGGGGTGCCCAAAGTGCATAAGGAAGAAGTGCCACTTCGTCCGATTGTGGATGGCAGGTCCTCCCCCACGTACCTATTAGCTAAGCACCTAGCGAATTTACTTAAGGGAAAAATTAGATAAACAGAATCCTACTTAAAAAATTCTCAACAAAGTGTTGAGAATTTTTTAAGTAGCTTGCACAGTACAATTTCATAAATTGTACTGTGCAAGCCTTGAGAAAACTAGTCATTTACTAGCGAAACCGGTAGGATCTCTGTTGAGGATTTTGTACGTGGAACTGTCAGATAGTAAGTCGTTTATCTTCTTGAAATAGTCTTTTGAGTTAAGGATAACAGTGGCATTCCCCTTGACTGCTTTCGTTATTATTATTTCTTTGTTCTTCCTCGAGTTCCGAATAGCTTTCCTGTCATATGGAGTGGTATTCAGTTTTGTTTGTTTTGCTGTTGCTAGGATGATCGTGCTTTGGAATCTAATATCGTTGGCTACACCTTGTGGTAGTGGGTAGAGACTTTTTTCAATTCCACACATAAAGTCCATTTTTGGAATGTAATTAGGAGTGATTGAAAAGTTAAAACCTTTCTTTAGAATATCTGATTCATGTTTTGAAAGGCAGTGATTCGACATGTTGAAAATCACTTTGTTATCTGGGAGGCCTTTGTGTGTCTGGTATTTTTTCTTGTAAAGTTCTTCAAATTTTCTAATTTGTTTGGCTTTATTTAACTGGAAAGTTTTCTTGTAGCTCTGTTCTATCATGTGGTCTATATTATTCCAGGTCGTATAATCTAGACTATTGGAAATGTCATCAAAATAGTTGCGGCAATTAATATCACTTATATTTAATTCGGACCTGATGTGTTGGATTCTTTCTCTGAGTAGTGCCAATGAAGTCCTTTGGTAAATTCTTTTGGCTTGTATGGATTGAATATGTCCTTTGATGATAAGGAATTTAGGGATGATAGAGAAATCCCTACACCTTTTTAGGAAAGTTAAGTGGTTCAATAGCTTGGCCTTTCTGCATTTTTCCTTTTCCAGGCACCGTACTTTGTGTTTCATTAGACTATTTAAATTATACATGTTTTTGGTCATAAAATGTTACAAAATATAAGACTTATTGTTAAATTGACCATATATTTAATACGTACGTATGTTCGTACAAATTGCCTACCAGTTTCGCTAGTAACTGACTAGCTTTCTCAGGGCTTGCACACTACAAAAAATGGTAAATGCAAAAAAGGTTTAAGAATACAATCAAATTTCTTCCAAGTTAACAACAAGGTATACAAACAATTAGAAGGCCTAGCCATGGGCAGCCCCCTGTCACCACCATGTGCAGACCTTTTCATGGAGAAATTTGAAAATGAAATCTTCACCAGCATTACTCCTAAACCTTAAATATGGTGGAGATATGTAGACAATATCTTCATCATATGGAAAGACAACATAGAAAACCTACATATATTTGTTAATAGAATCAATGCACTCCACAATAAAATCAAATTTACTCCAGAAGTAGAAAATAACGAACAGCTACACTTCTTGGACTTACTAGTTAAAAGACAAGGTAACAGTATCAAACTGTCAATTTACAAAAAACCTACGGACACTGGACGATATCTACATTACTCTTCAAACCATCATAGGTCACATAAACATAGCATCAACCACATGTTGAGAAATCGAGCTAGAAAATTTATCTCTGACGAGGAAGAAGTTCAAACAGAACTGTCTCAAATAGCTACAGCACTATCACAAAATGGTTATCCTCGAAACATCATCAACAAATTTCTATACAAAGATAACCAACAAGAAAGAACAGTCTCCCAGCAAATTTCAACAGCAGTCATCCCCTTTATAGGTTCAATTTCCACAAAAATTGCGAGATTGTTAAAGACCCATAACATCAAGGTTGTATTTAAACCAACTAATAGCATCAGACAGGTTCTAAGATCTCCTAAAGACAGTGTTCCATTTTATAAATATCCAGGCGTGTATAATATTCCATGCACATGCAGTCTTTCCTACATTGGACAAACTTCGAGAAGCCTGGAAATAAGACAAAGAACATGTTGGCAATGTTAATCACAACAGAACAACTCTGGGTTAGCACATCACTTTTCAACTTCGAACCACACTATAGACTGGAATAACAGCTCTATGCCCTACGTAGACAAAGATTACAGGCATCGATTATTTAAAGAAGCAGCAGTTGTGCTACGTACAGGCAGCAACCTAAACAGAAATCAAGGGGCCATACTGAACGATACTTGGAAAAATCTAATTAATTCCCTCAGTTCAACAGTACTACAGTACGCAGAAAATCATATTACACGTTTGCATGTAACACGTGTTCATGATGCTGAGTAGAAATGTCACATGAACGTGTTACCTTAGCTACCTAACAGGTACTAACGTTTTTTTGTACTGTGCAAACCTTGAGAAAGCTAGTCAGTTACTAGCGAAACTGGTAGGCAATTTGTACGAACATACATACATATTAAATATATGGTCAATTTAACAATAAGTCTTATATTTTGTAACATTTTATGACCAAAAACATCTATAATTTAAATATATGAAGCTATTGCTGCATTTCCTTTAAATGCTTTGTGAATTCTCTTAGCAAGTGATCTTAATATGTGGAAATTATTTTATAATAATATGCTTATTTGCTCTTGAACACTGCTTTTCTGAAATGTATTTTTTTCATCTTCTTTTAGTACTGATAGCATTGCCAGGCTTCGTCTTAGGAAGTAGTTGTGCTTATATTCAGAAATGATTCAGATGCTTAAACAATTTTTTTAAACATAAAAATTAGCTGAAAATTCTATAATCCTAGTATTTACATAAAATAATTATTTTTATATTCAAGTCATATATTTTCTAGCTTTCTGAACCTTGTCTGTGGTTGTGGCTGAGTCCTGATGTTAATGGACGACTCGATTTTCGTAACCTTACTAATGACCTGAAGGTAAGAATTTATTTCATTAGTATATCTCAGATTTAGTTTTTATGTTAATAAGTTCTGGATTAGGCTATGTTTATCGAGAATGGTGAAATTTTAAATATATTTTTACATGACAGTTAACAGTAACAAGTCTCTGAAAAGAGGTTTTATATACTTATTTTCATCCATATGAGGTGTCTTCATGAATTTCCACTTAAAGGTTTATTCACCTTAACTTGGTTTTGTGAAATTGCTTAATTATCTCGTAGTCACATGATATCACATCACATTACTAACTTAAAGATGCTCATTTGCATCCCAGACCAGTTCATCATCGTCAAATTCTGGATATGTATCCTCAGGGGGTTTACTGGATATTATGATAGTATTATGTGAAAAAGTTACACCATTGCTAATTTCCAATCGATAATTTTCTTCCATAGCCTGTTATCTGTCAACATTCCAATATTATTACATCTTATATTTCTGTCTTCTAAAGGCACTTTTTACTGTATAAATCCACCTTCATCTTACTATTCCTCAGGGTGTTTTTCTTGCCAACCGGGCAGAGAACACTTGTTTTGCTAATGTTTCATTTCCCATTCTATTTAAGTGACCATACCATCTGAGAATAGTTCTGGTAACTCATTCCTGAATGCTAACAATGTCAAGTTATTTCTTAATATCCTCACTTTTAATACAATACTGTCATTGATTTCATCTGTTTACTCTAGTAGCCTTTCTCAGAACTCATATCTTTGGTCTACAGTCTTTGATCAAGTGTTTTATTTCTAACCCAGATCTCAGATCCACAAGTTAAAATTGGTTTGAACACTGGTCTTGTATATGGCTAATTTAGTATTTTGATTAATTTCTTTCTTATTCCATATAAATTTATTCACTTGACTTTATGCCATGCCAGCTTTACTAATTCTGTTATCTGTTTCCATATTTAATTTGCCATCTTCACTAAAAATTGTGCCTAAATAGCTGAAATGTATTACTTGTTCTATAGGCTCACCATTCAGGATACAGTTGATGTTTTTAATGTTTCTCCATATTTTCATTGTCTTTGTCTTTTTATTGCTGATTTTCATACCACTTTTTGATATCTCTCCATCAGCCACCCACCTATCCATCTCACCAACCCTATATTCATTCCCATATGTTGTAGTTTACGGATTAGAATTCCATGTGGTATCCTGTCAAACGCCTTTGCCAGGTCCAGCAGTATCACTGTAAACCCATTTCCCTTATCCAGTTCAGCCGTCACCTTGTTATAAAACTTGAGCAAGTTACTCAGGCATGATCTACCCTTTACAAAGCCATGCTGTCCCCTGTACAGTATCTCATTTTCATCAATCCATTCCTGTATTTTTCTCTTGACTACTTTCTCCAAGACCTTGACAACAACTGATATGCTGATCGGTTGGTAATTTGCTGATATGCTGATCGGTCTCCTGATATGCTGATCGGTTGGTAATTTGCAACCATAGTCTTGGATCCTCCTTTATGCAGTGAAACTATTTTCCCCTCTTTCCACACCTTCGGGACTAAACCAGACCTGAGACTCAGATTAAACAACATGGTCAAGGGCACTGATAATTCCTTAGCCGCTTCACGCAAGACCCATGCCGGTATACCATCGAATCCCACAGATGTATTCACATTAAGGTTCTGTAATAGACTATTCACCTCCACTTCATTCATCACAATTCCCGTATAAACTAATGGCTCCTTCATTTTTTCACTGTCTCCACCCTGGATGATATACTTTTGCAAAGTGCGCGTTCAGTAACTCCACTATATTGACTGTTTCAGTGACCTCCTTACCATCGTCATTCCTTAAAATCATTTTGCCATGTACAGTTTTTTCCTTGCTTGCAGCATATTGAAAGAACTGTTTGGGATTCTCTTTTGCTTGCATAGCTAGTTTCCTTTCATAATCGGCTTTTGCTGTTTTTACCACACTCGTTACCCTTCTGGCCTGCAGTTTATACCGTTCATGTGCCTGCAGGTCATCCCTTTCTTTAAATTCCCTCCACAGTTGTTTCTTTTTTTGCAGCTCAAGCTTAATGGTGTTATTCATCCATTTAACCCCTACTTGTTTTACTAATCGGACCCTAGGTATACAATCAGCCATAACCTCCTGTAAATGCTCCTTGACCACTTCCCATGCTCTATTGATGTCCAGCTTTTGCAGTTGTACATGCCATGGCACTGATCCAAGCAATCTCCTAAGCTTGTCATACTTGCCAGCACGTTAATTCCACATATACCCTGTCTTAATGAAAAATTCCACACCTTTAGCCACCTCCCAGGTCAAGACCTTATGATCACTCTCACCAATAGGTAGCAACGTGGTCATATTCATTACGGTCAAATTGTGCGATGCTATTACCAGGTCAAGCACTCTCACACCCCTAGTATTTTCAATTACATGCTGTCTCAGATAGTTATCCCTTAATAATTGAATAAAATCCATTTCCTTCCTCACGTGTGTCCTCTCCTCCTTCCAATCAATGTTACCATAGTTGAAATCCACCATAATAATTACCCTCCTTCCACTCATTTCATCTATTTGTTTATGCATACTATCTCCACCATCTATTCTATCACCTGGTCTATAGCAGCACCCAACTGTATATTTTATTCTGCCAGTCTCAATCTCACACCAAATAGCCTCAAATGAGCTCCTTTCACTATCCTGCAATACAACTTCAATTCTCCTTGGTTGCAGTTCATCAGCTATCATCAATAACACCCCTTCCCCCGTTTTATTCTCTCTGTCCCTCCTAAACACACTATAACCTACACATTCTATCCCACTAACTATATCATCTTTCGTCAGCCATGTTTCACAAATGCCAATAACCTGTGGCCAGGAAGAGCCAATCAAGGCCAAAAATTCTTCCTTCTTGTTCCTAATACTCCTGGCATTAGTATACATGAAATGCAGTGATCCCTTTGTCCCACCCCTATCTTGATGTGTTATTCTAAATGTCCCATTCCCATGTTTTCCTTAGTGCTGGCTCAGGTACATTATATACATTTTTACACTCAACTGTCTCACTGATGTCTGCATATCCGCTCCCCCCCATCCTTGGTAGTTCTAGTTTCCCTGGTTCTGCACATCCATTTTCACTTCATTCAGCAACACTTTTTCCAGTCTCCGCACACCAAGTCCATTCAAATGCTGGCCATCCATCTTGTATAAGTCCTTTCGCCCATCAAACTCATTCCATACGTCCATGAATTCCACACCACACCGTCTGCATAACCTGCGCATAATGTCATTTGCTATTATGGTCCTCCTTCTAAACTCCTCTCTGTCATACCGTGGCAACAGACTCACCATTTTAACTCTGTCACTCTTTTCTTTCGCTACCTTTAACAATACTTTCAAGTCCTCTCTCATAAAAAATTTATCACCTTTCAATTCATTCGTACCTGCCACAATTATTAATTCTTTCACCCTCTGTTTTTGCACTCTAATACTCTCACTTACATCCTTAAATTTCGCACCCGGTAAGTAAGATTTAGTTACACTCCCATATATCACTCCTCTTAATAACGAGTCACCATATAACACTCTTTCCTTCATTTCAGAAACTCGCCCACTCTTATGCTGGTTATTTACTTTAGCCGAATCACCCTGGAAAGAGTTTTGCAGAAGCTCTAATTGCCGCTGCGCATTTTGTATCATTGCGTGCAACCTAGCGATCTCACTTCCTACAAATAATTCCTCATTTTTTTTATCATTTAAACCATTTTCTCTCTCTGTATAGTTGCTCTCACTCTTTCTTAGATCACCGCTCTCATTGCCATCTAGTACATCGCAATTCCCTATCAAACCACTATTTTCACTCACATTCTGGCTTTCTTCAACCATAGCTGTCTCACAGCCTGACACATGATTCAACTTCTCACTTTGCTTACACTTTCTGCACATTCTCCCACCACTATCACTTTCAATCCAAACTCCAGCCTCATTCGGGAATGCATACATTCCACACACATCACATTGAACAAATTCTCTCACATTGTAGTTTTTGAACAATGGCGTCATATTTTTGGACGCCATTATCTTACGTCGCATTGGCGGCATATTCAAATCTATGAAACGTATCGTTAAATACTAAATTAAATAAGGGAATTTACACCAAAATCACACAGACACCACAAGCCACCAAAATTAGACAATATTACGTTATGATTTTAACCTATATTCTAATTTTCATTCAAAATTATACTTAGCTTTCGGGAGCTCCCTGAAAACATAACCAACCGTCTGGCCTTCTAGCGACCTTCTGATTTATAGTTTGTGATATAGTTTATAATGACAGTAATGTATACTCGCACAGTATTTTTAAGTGTAATTTTAGTTATATTAGTTTATTGCATTTTATTTGTAAACTGGACTGATTACATGCAGGAGATACTAGTACTCATAGGATGTTATACCACTTTAAAATAAGCACAAGATGTGTACAAAGGGAAGCATATCTTTGCATGCAAGTATTAAACACAGTGGATGAAGTGTTTGTAGATCCCATCGTGCTCATTTTTATGGAGTGTAAGATGTGAACAATTTTTAGTCTACAGACTTCACAAAATGTGAAGTGGAGCACATCCATAAAGAAATCTTTATTACTGGTGTAAAATGTAATTACTCATCTAAGCAAATTTTTCCTAAAAATCTTACTCACTCTAGGAATGAGAGGAAAATGTAAAGTATACTTTCAGAAAACCAGCAGGCTTTCCATAAAAAAAAAAAACGAGTGCAATAGATCACTTATTTACAATACATCTCATTGGAGAAAAATATATTGAACATAATAAAATAATATGTCACAATTTTATAGATATACAGAAGGCATTTGATTCAGTATGACATGAGGCATTGCGGAATACTGAACTAGTATGGAATAGATAAAAAACAGTATGCCTAATTAAAACTCTTTTCTGTTCCTCAGAAATGTTAACAGATATTAATGGCAACTACAGCAAATCTTTCAAAATGGAAAGAGGTGTGCTTTAAGGATGCATACTTTCACTGATGCTTTTTAACCTATATTTGGAATATATAATAAACTTGGCCTTGGAAAACAGTGGTATTGGAATTACAGCTGGTGGCAAAAAAAAAAAAAAAAAAAAAAAAAAAAAAAAAAAAATCAGTAACTTCAGATTTGCCGATGACATATTAATGTCATCGACAAATTAACATGATGACAAGAATTAACAGACAGAGTTTCTAAGGCACTTAGTGATTGTGGATTAAATATCTGCATTCACAAATCAAACAGGATGTCTTCAAGCAATATGCTTATGAAAATTTCAGTTAATGGTGAAAAATTGGAAGAAGTAGAAAGATTCACCTACTTGGGAAGCATACAACACAGAAATGGCAGGTCAAAACATGATATTAAATCTCACATTGCTAAAGCAATTATTGCCCTTCAGAGGTTACAGCCACTTTGGAAGGATAAAAAATACAGCTAGCTGCAAGACTATCTAATTGATGTTGTTCCAACAGGCTTGGTACTGAGTGGGGGAATCATTGATGCTATTTCAGATGAACAATTGCCATGGAAATATTTATAGAATACATATAATGCAGAAACCAAATGTCTGTGCAAAAGTGGGAGGAGTGAGTTGGTAAGCGAAAGTGTCAAAAATAATACTGGTAGAAAATGATTATTTTTTGTGAGAAATAAGACAAAACTGGGTTTTACTAGTATTGAAACTGGCGAGGTTATCTGAACCCCATAGGAGGGTTGAACATCGGAATTGAGGGCAGTGGTGGTTGATGTGAGTTGTGTAGAGTAAGGTTTATCGAATGAAAGGGAGGAGTGCAATGTACTGTCACCTGCAAAATGTGTATTCGGTTGGAGGTCTACTGACGTAGATCATTGATATATATAGCAGGAAGTGGACTGGTGAGAGGATGAGGAAGCATCTACCATCATACACAGTGTGCATTCACACAGAAAACTGGCAATCCAACGCAGAAGTCCTGAGACAGTCCAAATTATGGGAGGTTTCTTAGCAAGCCTTTGTGCTGCACCCGATCAAACATTTTGGATGATATCAAGTGCAACCACTTGAGATTTGCCAAATTTCTCCATGGCATTTGTCCAGAGATGGGTGATATATGAGAATAGATCTCCTGTTGATCAGCAGTGACCAAATTCATACTAGTGATTATTTTATTAGCTGTGTGCCATTAAGGTAGTGTAGGAGTTGGGAATTGATGGTTCCCTGCATGACTTTAGATAGGACTGAGGTAAGTGAGATATGGTGGTAGTTTGACAACGGTGATTTTTCACCTTTCTTGGGAATGGGTAGAACATAGGTCAATTTCTAGGCTGTGGGAGAAATACCAGTGGAATAAGAGAGTATATATATGGGAAATAGGATAGGAGTCAATTCCGGTGCACAAACCTTCAGGACAGTTGGAGAAATGACTTCAGGGCCAGTAGAGTTTTTTGTGTCTCATTTGGACAACATTTTTCTGATCTCTTTCTGGTCAGAGGATATTGGAGGCGTTGTATATTCAGCATCTAGAATGGTTGTTTGAGGGGGAGGGGTAACATTGTCAGTTATGCATGCATTGAAGGCAAAGTGTGAATCCAGGAGATTGGCTTTTTCTGTGGGTGATAATACAATAGAGCCATCTGGGTATGATAGGTGCAGGAATAGTGTTGGGCAAAAGTTATGACCAATTGCTTTGGCAAGAGACCAAAAGGTTTGGCTGCCATTTGCACTGCTTTTTCAAACTCTATTTTGTTTGAAAGCATTGATGGTTTTCTTGCAGCTATTTCAGGCTTAGATCTAAGCACTAAGGAAGGATTGGAGTTCTTGATGTGAGCCAGCTGCACTATGCTTGATTTTTTATTTGTACAGACTTGACACATCTTTTGGAAAGCCAGTTAGGTACAGTTCATAGTAGTGTGGGGAATGCATGTTTCCATGAAAGTAAGGATTACTTTGGTTAAACATTCTCACACATATTTGGGTTGCAAGGCCAGAAGCAATAGTCCAACCATGGGTATGAAGCATAGAAGTCATGGAGGCTATTCTACTTGGCACTGGTATGATGCTAAAACTACTCTTGTATGGGAGCGGCTGTGTGTAAGCATTGTTGGATAGGGGAGGAGATGAGCACCAGATTGTGGTCAGAATTTCCCAGGGTACCTACTACATTCACTGTGTATTTGGAAGAATAATTTTTGAGAAGAGATTTAAGATGCTTGGGGAGTGGTTCAATTTATCTGGTATTCTGGTTGGCATGTGAGCTATTTTTGTAAAGTCATTGGTGATGGTAAATGTTTCAACATCTCTGCCTGCTAGATCTGTATAACTGGAAGTGGAAATCCAGTTGGCGTTGTGGACATTACAATCTCTCAGGAGGGTAATTTCACTGTTAAGAAACGGACTGAAGAAATTTAAATTTTAAGGACAGGAAATTAAAGAGCTCAGAGTGGTTGGTGGCATTAGGAGAGCAATATAGACAAATAATGAATTTGACTGAGTGGGGAAGGAATATTTTCAACCAAAGAAGGTCAGAGTTGGGCGATTCTAGGTTAGGTGCTCTCTGGCAAGGTATGTCAGTGCAGATATATACGCAGACGCCAACCCTTCGGTCAAAAGGAGTTAAAGATTATGTGGTTTGGAAGGTTTAGATGGATAGTGTTGGGGAAAGGTAAGATTTGAATTTCTGCTAAAGAGAAATAGGTGGAGTTTGGTAGACTGGAGATGATAGTTAACACTATTAAGGTTGGAGTTGAGGCCACGGATGTTAGTGAAGTGGATATGCAAAGCTCTGTGGGGCATATATTTGACTGCAAGGATCTTGCACGTTTCCTATGCAGTGCCTGTATACTGGTCTCCATGGTGGCTATTTTGGTGGATTTCTTCAAAAGTTAGATCAGGTTGAGTATGTATGCATGATTGCAGACAAATTTCCTTGAACTTGTTATTAATTGCTGTTATTAGTTTAGTTGTGCTTGTCGGTGTGTCACAACTCCCTTTCACATAGCATGGAAAGTTTGTTCCATCCTTTCTTTTATTTATGGGTCTGAAACAATGGCACCTGGTGATATTTCTAGAATCAAAGTTGCATTTTCCTGCTAATTTGCTTATATCTTCTTTTAGGGATTTGCCACTTTCCGTTTTAAATTTCAAAATAACGCCATTGAAGTTATTGTTTTCAGCCTCGATAAAATTGTGTACCATTGACATTATTAGGTTACAGAGTTTATTAGCAGGCAAGGGTGCGCTTGCAATGCAGTGCTGATCATAGAGTAGCTCTTGCTTACTTTCCAGCATTTGGATTTTGGAAGAAAAGGTTTCATTCATGGTATTAAGGCGTTGTTCAAGGTTTTCGACTTGTCTGCCTAAGTTAGAAGCTGTTTTACAAATGGGAGATAGTGAACAGAAGGGCTGTTTGAGGTTGATAAATAGTTTGTGTGCTGATTCATCTATTTTTGCCAGGAAGCATGTAGCCAGTGGCAACAGAAATTGCTCAGTATTTTTTGCATTTTGCATTTTTTAACAGTAACATCAATTTTACAACTGAAGCACTCTATATTATCAGTGGGTTTGTCGGTGATCGATGCTGCTACACTGATGAGACTCGACGTGCTCTTCCATAGTTGGTGCTTACACTTGGTTGATTTTTAATTGAAAAAATAACTGATGTACTATAAGTGCTTACATTGTGTTCAGAAGTAATTGGCTCCTTAGTACCTGCTGTTATGATTTCCATTTATAGATTAATGTGAGCACTTATAATAACTTATAATAACAAACACTTATAATAACTATAAAATGTAGGAACACAAGTTTAGAGTAGCTTATTTACAGGCACCACCAGCGTGGACCATTTCATATGTACAGCACCATAATTTGTATACGTCTTTGTATAGTGATCATACTCAGCATCATGTTATTCATAACATACCTGACTTTCATACGTTTTTTTTGCCTTTTCTCCCTGATTTTTTCTCTGTTCCGTAATTTATCGAAACTAGTATATGTCAATTTTTCAATATTCCTGTGCAGGAATGTTGCAGTGACTGGAAGTGTGTGTATGTACAAGAGGACCTATCTTGTGTGCACTTGCATGGACACAGGTATTCATTAATAGTTTAAAGCATCAAGACTTTTTACTAAGATTAATGGGACCTTGTGATTAAAGTTAGCCATTCATTATGCAACACTGAACAGTGCTTATGTTTCAGTGTCAGGTTTTACAGTTGCATTGTATTTATTGCTAGTTTGTGCATCATATTTGTATCATTTAGATCTTTAGAAATTTATATTTCATTTATCTTGCTCGTGAGTTATTCATTGTACAATGTTAGAGGATATCACTAGAAAGTAATGCTCTTTACTTTATTTTCCATTGTTGTGGGAAAATTTTCAGTTGTGTATCTTCTTTACTTAACATGGGCAGTTTGTTGTGAAGTTGTCTTCATTTTCAGTAAGTAGTGAGTAATGAAAATAGTTGAAAATGTATTGGACACATATCTCTTGCTAGCTTAGAAGCATGGTTAAAAAATATAGTTTTTTTTTTTTTAAATTTGATGTTCCTCTGTTAGCCATTGTATGAAGAATATAGGAATATCAAAGATCTGTGATAACTACTTATCTTTGCTGTCATCTTCTCTTAATGCATGATTAATTAAAAATAAGATTTGTTAATAATATTACAAAGAAATGACTTCATGTGATCTTGAATTATTTTTGTTTTATTCCATTCAAACTAAACTATTTTTGTTTTACATTTAAAAAAAAATATATATATTCTCAGGTTTTGAAGAAACCACAGAGATATTTCCACTGTTCTGAAGCAGTAAAAGTCACCGTGTTGAGTACTGCAGAAGAAACCATAGAACTAATAAAATCTGGTTAGTGATAATAGTTTGTAGATTTTAACTTATTTTTATTTGTTCTTTTGTAGTTAACATTTTTGAAACACTTATCTCCAAGGTAGAGTGAATTTTGTAGTCAAAATTAGCACCACACTTGGAATATGCTCTTGTTGTTAGATTTAATAACAATGGGTATTGTAGAAAAACAATCACAGTAAATGTGCATTATAACTAAAGAATCCATAAAGACTGCTGAATATTTCCATACAAAATCCATATCATTAATTTATAAATAACAAGAAATTTTGTACTAATTTCAATTCATGATTTATTTTCCTAGCATAATCAAACAGAAGTTAGTGAGTGAATTATGTTCACAACTAAACTACTTGATATCAGATTATGTTGCTTTGTATCTCTCATAACACACAGTACATGTCCATCACAGGCTTGGTGGATATAATACCGTGCATTATGGTGTGACTCATCAGATTGTCTTTGACCTTTATTGAGCTTTCTTCAGTAAATGCTACATCCATTGAAATATTGAGACCTATCTCAATGGCTGAATATATTTTGCTCTTATACAGATATACCAAAATGGTATCTTGAAGCCACTTGTATATAGAAAGCACTTGACTTCATATCATGTTGCTCTTTGCTAAGATAAACTGATATATGGATGACTATAACAGTATCTCAGTATATTCATCAGTGTTTCTTGTAAGGTTGAAGTAATGCAGAAGTCATAGGAAAAACTTCCAACAACTATCTCTAATCCAGAGTAATTTAATAATAAGGTGTGACATCTTTTGGCTACTCGTATATGGAAATATGACTTCTGCATTACTTCAGCCTTGGTATTACCTCTGGGTCTGGCTCTCAATAAACTCGAAACTGGTCTGGGTAGTGGCCCTTCCCATAATGCATAGCATTATACATGTCTGTAAGGATATGTGCTTTGCATTATGGGATACTAAGGCAAGTGATGTGAAGTCATTAGCCTCTATATATATGAGTTGCTCTGTCCTGAAAATACTTCAGGTGCAAACTTTGTTTGCTTACACTTGGATAAAGGATTAAACCAATAACATAATTTCTTGGCATCTTTAACTTATAGTTGCTTATTATTTGCCAAATGCATTTATTTTTAGCTAAATCTGAACAGAAGATGATCCATATCAAAGATGCTTATTGTTGTGGATGTGAAAGCAGTTCACCTTGCATAGGATGAAGTGGTGCTTGCAGTAGCTGCCTGAGTACTAACTGCTCAGAATACAGTTAAATCATGATAATTCTATGCGATATGCTGTCAAAGCCCAAAACTAAAATTTATTTCCAATATCATACAAAATATAGCAGTCATAACTGGAATCAAGAACCATGGCTCTAATCATTTAATTAAATTCATTAAGACTTTGATTAAGGATCAAATTAATGTTTAAGTCATTTAATTAAATTATGATTTTGGTAAGTGATGTTGTTAATTATGATTTAAAGTAACAAATGTTTTAGTGACCAATATCCCAAGTGTTGGGGTGCTTAAGGGTCAAAGCTGTATAACTGAGAGGAGACCTCCACATAGCCTTTAAAGGAATGCGGAGAACCGACCAGGGCTTCTGACCTAATGTCCAATCCTCACCTTCTCGTGGTGCACCCTGTTGGGTATCTACTTTGATACTGAACGAATGAGGATGGGTTGGCAATTTGGGATTTAGCCGACCAAATTGTATTCTTATTGGTTAAACCAAAATAAAAAATGATGGTACAACATGACAAAATTTCATGCCAGCTGGGGCGTCGCCCGGTTAAACAAGGCCCTCGTTGTTTTCGCCAGGGAACCAGGGCGAACAGCGAAAAGTCAGCTACTGGAACAAATCTGAAAACAAACCCCAACTCAACATCACCAGAGTTAAAGATCGGTACTATCAACGTAAGAAGCCTGAATGGCAAAGAAATGGAGCTAGCTGAGGAATTAGATAAGTACCAGATCGACATAATAGGGGTGACTGAAACAAAAAAGACCAAAACTGGTGAGATCTTTCTGAGCAATAAATACAAAATGTTATATTCAGGCAATAACAATCAAGGAAAAGAAGGAGTAGCCATAGTATTCAACACAAAATACGAGGCTAATCTTCTTGAATGGCAGTCAGTCTCAAGTAGAGTAATGTGGGCAAATATGAGAATGGGGAACTGGACAATGAGACTTATTTGTGCCTATGGTCCCACAGAAGGTTCTACTAAGGTAGAAGTGGAGGAATTTTTTGAGGCTTTAGAACAAGCAACTGACACAATGAAAAAGGAAAGTTGGTCCTTGTTGGGGATCTAAATAGTAGAGTAGGAAATGATTGTGAGACATACAAAAATATTTTGGGCAAATTTGGAGAAAAGAGCAAAGCTAATAATAATGGCAAATATCTGTTGGATTTCTGCTCAGGACATGGACTGGTTATTACTAACACCATGTTCCAACATAAAAATGTGCACAAATTCACATGGAGAGAAGAGGCTAGGAATAAGAAAAGTCTCATTGACTATGTTATTGTTGATAGTGATGTTTTCTCCCTGGTGCAGGACACCAGAGTGTACAGAGGATTTGAAATTGGAAGTGATGACTATTTAGTCTTGAGCAGGATAAAATTGAATTTCATATTGAAAAGAATAACATGTAAGAAAGTTTTAAAGCGAATAAAAGTTGAGCAGCTCTCAGATGTAAACTGTAGACTAAAATACAGAAATATTATTGAAAAGAAAATGAAAGAGTTTGAGAACAGGAATCAAACCTTGGAGATTCAGTGGCAAACTCTGAAGGAAACATTGATTGATTCTGCCAGAGAGGCACGTGGTCAGGTTGTGTGCAAAGATAAAAAAATCAGAACTCCCTGGTGGACACAGGAAGTTAAAGATGCAGTGAAGGAAAAGAAGAAAACATATCAAAAGTTCCTGGCAAATAAGTCAGCTTTTACTCTTACAGAATACAGAGACAAATGTAAGAAAGCTAAACAGTGTGTAAAACTAGCTAAACAAAAGTCATGGGAGGACTTTGGCAAGAATATAGAAAATAAATATCAAGAAGGTGGCAAAATATTCTGGAGGTTGTTGAAGAAGCTTAGGAATGGAGGAAAGAGTGCTGTAAAAGGAATTAGAGATGATAAAGGTGAAATGAAAACAGGAGAAAAAGATATCTTTGAAGTATGGAGTAATTACTTTGAAAAACTGCTAAATGAAACAAGCAGTGATGACAGCAACAGTGATAAAAAACACTGACCAGGCATGCAGTCAGGAATACATATCCATACTTGAAGTAGAAAAAGCCATCAAAGGCTTGAAATGTGGAAAGGCAGCAGGAGTAGATGATATTCGACCAGAAATGCTGAAGTATGGTGGTATAAGAGTCTTACAGTGGCTGCACTGCATAGTTCAGAAAGCCTGGACAGAGGGACGAATTCCCGATGATTGGAGTAGAGCTCTCATAGTACCCATATATAAAAAGGGAAATAAAACTGAATGTGAGAATTACAGAGGTATTTCCCTACTGAGTGTTCCTGGCAAGATCTATGCAAGTATACTTGAGAAACGGTTGAGAAGAATTGTGGAAGAAAAGCTTGGTGAAGAACAAGCTGGATTCAGGCCAAATAGAGGCTGTCAGGATCAGATCTTCACTTTACGACAAATAGTCGAGAAAGCATGGGAATATAACAAAGATCTGTACTTAAGTTTTGTCGATTTGGAAAAGGCATATGACAAGGTGCCAAGAGAGAAGCTATTCAATACGCTGCAGTTATATGGTGTCAATGGGGCATTATATCAAGCAACACTTAGTCTTTATTTGAGTTGTGAGTCAGCAGTTAGAATTGAAGGAAGTACAGGAAGATGGTTTAATGTTAAATCTGGTGTGAGACAAGGATGTACATTGTCCCCTCTGTTATTCATTATCTATATGGATCACATTATGAAGGAATGTGGTATTAAACCTGATATCAAAATTGGAGATGTTAATGTCAGCTCTTTGCTTTATGCGGATGATGTTATACTTCTAAAGAAATCCGCTACAAGTCTGCAAGATTCTCTGACTAAATTGAATAGCTGTTGTAATAGATATGGTATGAAGGTCAGCAATAAAAAGACAAAGACAATGAAAATAGGCAGAATCATTGAAAATGTCAACTGTGCTGTGAATGGAGAACCTGTGGAACAAGTAAAACATTTCAGCTACTTAGGCACGATTTTTACTGAAGATGGTAAACTAAATATAGAAATAGACAACAGAATCAGCAAAGCTGGTTTCGTGGGAAGTCAATTGAATAAATTCATATGGAATAAGAAAGAAATTAGTCGGAACACTAAATTAGCTGTATACAAGACTGTGTTCAAACCAATTTTAACTTATGGATCTGAGAGCTGGGTCAGAAGTAAAACACTTGACCAAAGACTAGAGACCGCAGATATGAGAGTCCTGAGAAAGATTAGAGGCGTGAACAGATGGCATCAATGGCAATATCATATTAAAAATGAGGATATTAGGAAAGAACTTGACATTGTCAGCATCCAGGAATGCATTAGCAGAGCTAATCTCAGATGGTATGGTCACTTAAATAGAATGGGAGAGGAAAGATTAGCAAAACAAGTGTTCTCTGCCAGGTTGGCAGGAAAATGACCCAGAGGAAGACCAAGATATAGGTGGATTGATACGGTACAAAGTGCCTTAGACGATAGAAATATAAGATCTGATAATGTTGGAGTCTTGACAAGTAACAGACTGATTTGGAGGAAAATTGTAGCTAGGAAGTTAGTAATGATGTAATTTTTTCATGTAGTACTGTCATATCCTGTACACCCCTTGAGGGTACATGGCAGGAATTTGATGATGATGATGATATCCCAAGTGACATTTTTCTTTGTTCCTTGCTTTCAGACTTGCATTCTTTTAAGATATATATTAAGATTTCACCAAATTTGGCAATTCTAGTTTTCAACATTTAAGTAAGATCCTGATAGAATCTTCAAAAGGAGAGCTTATCAATACTTAATGTTGCTTTAATGATAAACCACCTTTATTACATTCTGTCACTTCTCACTATAGCACTCTAACTATAGCAAATTCTGAAACAAAGTACCAAAAAAGTCCCAACCAAATCCTCACATGATTTTTTTGATTTTTTTTGTACCTAACGAACACTAGAAGATTTGCAAAATTTGTAATGTCGGTGGATTCATCTACCTGCAACGCATAATAACGACTCTTACGTATATCAGATAACAATGTTTGTTTTATATTTTCAGCCATTTCAGTGATTCTTCGATGAACGGTACTATTTGAAAGACAAATCCTATCAAAAGATCTTTTTGCATTATCTCCGATCATAAATTCCGCTATTATTTTTGCTGCAGGCTTGACCAAAGTTTCACCAATTGTTTCCACCGCACCACTTTTTGCTATTAATAGCGACACATGATATGAAGCTTCTAAAGCCTTCATGTTTTCACCTCCTGACACGATCAACATCACTTTTTGAGATTCTTTTAAATTTTTTAGTTTATTTTGAAATATTTCGACAGGTTTGTCCTTGCATTCATTATGTTTCGATTCAAAATGCGATTTAAATTTACATGGTTTCATGCTTTCATTTTTTAAAGTTTCACCGCTAATTACACATAATGGAATAGGTTCCTCTTCGTTTCCCGTCCATGAAAATCCACATTTCAAGTAATTTATATCGTACTTACGAAGTTTTCTCATCTTCTTCCTAGTTGGTTCTTTAGAGATGTCAGAAGACACACACTTATCAATTTCACTTGATCCAGATACAATATCAACATTTCTTGTTGCTGACAGCAACTTGTATCTACTATGTTCCTCTCTTTTGTGCATATTAAAAATCCAGTCTTTAACCAGTGATCCATACTTAAGAATTTGAAAGCTAAAAAAAATTACCATATTTAACGAACAGTCCTTCAACAAATGGCTAGTGAAAGCAGAACTCGAAACAGACAGCAAGGGTAGGCCAGTAGAGATAAAGCAGCTATGAAGACGTCCATATGATTGGTGCGGCATTAACAAAAGATCGTGCTACTAATTGACAAAAGGAAGCCGACAGTTCAGTTGAAATGCTAATTCTCTTCAACCGAATTCCTTATATAATATACGAAACACATTCACTATATATTTCTTAGTTTTAACACGTTCACTCAAACAAAACCATATGTTGCCAGTACACCATATGGTTTTGATTGTCTACTATACAGCATTTTATGTGGGAGGGGTCATGCGATTCATTAGTTCCGTTTTTACCCAGTTGTCTCTAATTGCGCTATTTGTTGAGAAACATATTACACAGACTGCAGATGTCTCTGTACCTTATTCAATGATACAATAGGAATGTATTATGATCACAAACTTAAATTTTATTCCATGCGTTAATGATGCATAGCAGAAAATTGCCACGGACCCCCCTGAAGACCTCTCGCGGACCCCCGGGGGTCCACGTACCACACTTTGAGAAACACTGCTCTAATAGTTACTCTATCCATCAGATAATTCATAAATCGTCTAACTTATTTGGTATGTATTGTTCTATATCAATATTCTCTATCATTTATTTTGCTTTTGCATACCTGATTTTTGTCTCTTGATTATTGATTCACATGTAATTTTTTCATACTTTATTAATTTGATATACCACTCAAATATGGAAATTATTTTTTTGTTAAACCTGGTGTCAGACAAGGATGTAAATTATCCCCTCTGTTTTTCATTATCTATATGGATCATTATGAAGGAAAGTGGTATTAAACCTAATATCAAAATTGGAGATGTTAATGTCAGCTCTTTGCTTTTGCTTTATGCAGACAATGTAATACTTCTAAATAAATCTGCTACAAGTCTGCAAAATTCCCTGACTAAATTGAATAACTGTTGTAATAGATATGTTATGAAGGTCAGCAATAACAAGACAAAGACAATGAAAATAAGCAGAATCACTGAAAATGTCAACTACATTGTGAATGGAGAACCTGTGGAACAAGTAAAACATTTCAGCTACTTAGGCACAGTTTTTAGTGAAGATGGTAAATTAAATATGGAAATAGACAATAGAATCAACAAAACTGGTATGGTAGGAAGTCAATTAAATAAATTCATATGGAATAAGAGAGAAATTAGTCATCATCATCATCATCATCAAATTCCTGCCATGTACCCTCAAGGGGTGTACAGGATATGATAGTACTACATGAAAAAAATTACATCATTACTAACTTCCGATCTACAATTTTCCTCCAAATCAGTTTGTTACTTGTCAAGACTCCAACCTTATCATATTTTATATTTCTATCGTCTAAGGCACTTTGTACCGTATTAATCCACCTATATCTTGGTCTTCCTCTGGGTCATTTTGTTGCCAACCTCGCAAAGAACACCTGTTTTGCTAATCTTCCTTCGCCCATTCTGTTCAAGTGACCATACCACCTGAGATTAGCTCTGCTAACGCATTCCTGGATGCTGACAATGTCAAGTTCTTTACTAATATCCTCGTTTTTAATATGATATTGCCATTGATGCCACCTGTTCACGCCTATAATCTTTCTCAGGACTCTCATATCTGCGGTCTCTAGTCTTTGGTCAAGTGTTTTACTTCTGACCCAGCTCTCAGATCCATAAGTTAAAACTGGTTTGAACACTGTCTTGTATACAGCTAATTTAGTGTTTCAACTAATTTCTCTCTTATTCCATATGAATTTATTCAATTGACTTCCCATCATACCAGCGTTGCTGATTCTGTTGTCTATTTCTATATTTAATTTACCATCTTCAGTAAAAATCATGCCTAAGTAGCTGAAATGTTTTACATGTTCCACAGGTTCTCCATTCACAATACAGTTGACATTTTCAATGATTCTGCCTATTTTCATTGTCTTTGTCTTTTTATTGCTGACCTTCATACCATATCTACAGCTATTCAATTTAGTCAGAGAATCTTGCAGACTTGTAGCGGATTTATTTAGAAGTATAACATCATCCGCATAAAGTAAAGAGCTGACATTAACATCTCCAACTCTGATATCATGTTTAATACCACTTTCCTTCATAATGTGATCCATATTGTTAATGAATAACAGAGGGGATAATATACATCCTTGTGTCACTCCAGATTTAACATTAAACCATCTTCCTGTACTTCCTTCAATTCTAACTGCTGACTTACAACTCAAATAAAGACTAAGTATTGCTTGATATAATGCCACATTGACACCATATAAATGCAGCGTATTGAATAGCTTCTCTCTTGACACCTTATCATATGCCTTTTCCAAATCAACAAAACTTAAATACAGATCTTTGTTATAATCCCATGCTTTCTCAACTATTTGTGGTAAAGTGAAAATCTGATCCTGACAGCCTCTATTTGTCCTGAATCCAGCTTGTTCTTCACAAGCTTTTCTTCCACAATTCTTCTCAACCATTTCTCAAGTATACTTGCAATAGATCTTGCCAGAAACACTCAGTAGGGAAATACCTCTGAAATTCTCACGTTGTTTTATTTCCCTTTTAATATATGTGTACTATGAGAGCTCTACTCCAATCATCGGGAATTCGTCCCTCTGTCCAGGCTTTCTGAACTATGCAGTGCAGCCACTGTAAGAATTTTATACCACCATACTTCAGCATTTCTGGTCGAATATCATCTACTCCTGCTGCCTTTCCACATTTCAAGCCTTTGATGGCTTTTTCTACTTCAAGTATAAATATGTATTCCTGACTGCATGCCTGGTCATCGTTTTTTACCACTGTGCTATCATCACTGCTTGTTTCATTTAGCAGTTTTTCAAAGTAATTACTCAATACTTCAAGGATATCTTTTTCTCCCATTTTCATGTCACCTTTATAAATCTCTAACTCCTTTTACAGCCTCCTTCAACAACCTCCAGAATATTTTGCCACCTTCTTGATATTTATTTTCTATATTCTTGTCAAAGTCCTCCCATGACTTGTTTAGCTAGTTTTACACAGTGGTTAGCATTCTTGCATTTGTCTCTATATTCTCTAAGAGCACAAGCTGACTTATTTGACAGAAACGTTTCATATGCTTTCTTCTTTTCCTTCACTGCCTCTTTAACTTCCTGTGTCCACCAGGGGGTTCTGATTTTATTATCCTTGCAGACAACCTGATCACATGCCTCTCTGGCTGAATCAATCAATGTTTTCTTCAGAGTTTGCCACTGTATATCCAAGGTTTGATTCCTGTTCCCAAACTCTTTCATTTTTTTTTCAATAATCTTTGTGTATTTTAATCTACAGTTCACATCGGAGAGCTGCTCAACTTTTATTCGCTTTAAAACTTTCTTACATGTTATTCTTTTCAATATGAAATTCAATTTTATCCTGCTCAAGTCTAAATAGTGATCACTTCCAATTTCAAATCCTCTGTACACTCTGGTGTCCTGCACCATGGAGAAAACATCACTATCAACAATAACATAGTCAGTGAGACTTTTCTTATTCCTTGCCTCTTCTCTCCATGTGAATTTGTGCACACTTTTATGTTGGAACATGGTGTTAGTAATAACCAGTCCATATCCTGAGCAGAAATCCAACAGATATTGCCATTATTATTAGCTTTGCTTTTTTCTCCAAATTTTCCCAAAATATTTTTGTATGTCTCACAGTCATTTCCTACTCTGCTATTTAGATCCCCAACAAGGACCAACTTTTCCTTTTTCATTGTGTCAGTTGCTTTTTCTAAAGCCTCAAAAAATTCCTCCACTTCTACCTTAGTAGAACCTTCTGTGAGAACATAGGCACAAATAAGTCTCATTGTCCAGTTCCCCATTCTCATATTTGCCCACATTACTCTACTCGAGACTGAGTGCCATTCAAGAAGATGAGCCTCATATTTTGTGTTGAATACTTTGGCTACTCCTTCTTTTCATTGATTGTCATTGTCTGAATATAACGTTTTGTATTTATTGCTCAGAAAGATCTCACCAGTTTTTGTCTTTTTTGTTTTAGTCACCTCTATTATGTCGATCTGGTACTTATCTAATAGCTCAATTTCTTTGCCATTCTGGCTTCTTATATTGATAGTACCGATCTTTAACTTTGGTGATGTTGAGTTGGGGTGTGTTTTCAGATTTCTTCCAGTAGCTGACTTTTCGCTGTTCACCCTGGTTCCCTGACGAAAATAATTGGGCCTTGTTTAACCGCACGACGCCCCAGCTGGCATGAAGTTTTGTCATGATGTACCATCATTTTTTATTTTGGTTTAACCAATAAGAATACAATTTGGTCGGCTAAATTCCAAATTGCCAGCCCATCCTCGTTCGTTCAGTATCCAAGTAGATACCTAGCTTATAAAATTGCTTGGTATCTTTAACATAATATATTCCCAAGGTAAAAAAACTTGCTACATATTACTCTCATCCTGAGATTTTTGTTTACTGAGATCAAAGCACCTTATGGCAATTTGTATTTATAAGCTCTGTATTACTTCACCCTTGGCATTTTTTAGATCTGGCTCCCACTGACGAGACGTCAGTAAAGGTCGAAACCTGTATGAGTAGTGACCATTACCTTAATGCATAGCATCATACATTTCCACAAGGAAATGTGCTTTGCATTAGGGGAAAATTCTAAGGAAAGTGATCAGAGCTTGCTCCACCTTCATCACGAGTTGCCTAGTATTGCACTACGTGCAGCCACAAACCTGACTTACTTGTATGTTTGCTTACTTGGGAAAAAGGATTAAAAAACCTAGCTTATAAAATTGCTTGATATCTTTAACATAATATATACCAAAGGTAAAAAACTTTCTACATTTTTACTCAATGAGATCAAAGCACCTTGTGGCAACTTGTTTAGGTAAAATATTTATAAGCTCTGTATTACTTCACCCTTGGCATTTTTTAGATCTGGCTCCCACTGACGAGACGTCAGTAAAGGTCGAAACCTGTATGAGTAGTGACCATTACCTTAATGCATAGCATCATACATTTCCACAAGGAAATGTGCTTTGCATTAGGGGAAAATTCTAAGGAAAGTGATCAGAGCTTGCTCCACCTTCATCACGAGTTGCCTAGTATTGCACTACGTGCAGCCACAAACCTGACTTACTTGTATGTTTGCTTACTTGGGAAAAAGGATTAAAAAACCTAGCTTATAAAATTGCTTGATATCTTTAACATAATATGTACCAAAGGTAAAAAACTTTCTACATTTTTACTCAATGAGATCAAAGCACCTTGTGGCAACTTGTTTAGGTAAAATATTTATAAGCTCTGTATTACTTCACCCTTGGCATTTTTTAGGTCTGGCTGCCACTGACGATACCTCAACAAAGGTCGAAACCGGTATGGGTAATGACCATTACCTTAGTCCTTAGCATCACATACATTTCCGCAAGGAAATGTGCTTTGCATTAATGGAAAATTCTTAGCTAAGTGATCAGAACTTGCTCTACCTTTACCACGAGTTGCCTAGTGTTGCACTACGTGCGGCTGGAAACTTGACTTGTCTGTTTGCTTACTTGGGAAAAAGGATTAAAAAAACCTAGCTTATAGGTTTTTTATTTGCTTGGTATCTTTAACATAATATATACCCAAGGTAAAAAACTTTGCACATATTACTCTCAACCTGAGATTTATATAATGAGATCAAAGCACCTTATGGCAACTTGTTTAGGTATAATATTTATAAGCTCTGTATTACTTCACCGTTGGCATTTTTTAGGTCTCTCTTCCACTGACGAGACCTCAATAAAGGTCGAAATCTGTATGGGTAATGACCATTACCTTAATGCATAGCATCGTACATTTCCACAAGGAAATGAGCTTTGCATTAGGGGAAAATTTTAAGGAAAGTGATCAGACCTTGCTCCACCTTCATCACGAGTTGCCTAGTATTGCACTACGTGCAGCCGCAAACTTGACTTACTTGTCTGTTTGCTTACTTGGGAAAAAGGATTAAAAAACCTAGCTTATAAAATTGCTTGGTATCTT
Source organism: Typopeltis vanoorti (assembly GCF_054136105.1). Classification (NCBI taxonomy): domain Eukaryota; kingdom Metazoa; phylum Arthropoda; class Arachnida; order Uropygi; family Thelyphonidae; genus Typopeltis; species Typopeltis vanoorti. Next base: position 28,431,960 of record NC_143553.1, read on the forward strand.
TAACATAATATATATCCAAGGTAAAAAACTTTCTACATTTTTACGTAATGAGATCAAAGCATCTTGTGGCAACTTGCTTAGGTAAAATATTTATAAGCTCTGTATTACTTCACCCTTGGCATTTTTTAGTTCTGGGTCCCACTGACGAGACCTCAATAAAGGTCGAAACCGGTATGGGTAATGACTATTACCTCAGTGCATAGCATCATGCATTTCCTTGCGGAAATGTGCTTGGCATTAGGGGAAAATTCTTAGGAAAGTGATCAGAGCTTGCTCCACCTTTACCACGAGTTGCACTACGTGCGGCTGAAAACTTGACTTTTCTGTTTACTTACTTGGGAAAAAGGATTAAAAAAAAACCTAGCTTATAGGTTTTTTTTATTTGCTTGCTATCTTTAACATAATATATACCCACGGTAAAAAACTTTCTACATATTACTCTCATCCTGAGATTTTTATTTAATGAGATCAAAGCACCTTATGGCAACTTGTTTAGGTAAAATATTTATAAGCTCTGTATTACTTCACCGTTGGCATTTTTTAGGTCTGTCTTCCACTGACGAGACCTCAGTAAAGGTCGAAACCTGTATGGGTAATGACCATTACCTTAATAGCATCATCCATTTCCGCAAGGAAATGTGCTTTGCATTAGGGGAAAATTCTAAGGAAAGTGATCAGAGCCTGCTACACCTTTACCACGAGTTGCCTAGCGTTGCACTATGTGCAGCTGCAAACTTGACTGACTTGTCTGTTTGCTTACTTGGGAAAAAGGATTAAAATAACCTAGCTTATAAAATTACTTGGTATCTTTAACATAATATATACCCAAGGTAAAAAACTTTCTACATATTATTCTCATCCTGAGATTTTTATTTATAATATATTCATATTCTGCTAGAGTGAGTCATGGTATGTAGTGTTTGTTGAGAGCTCCTGATAAGATAAGCATTATTTTAAGTTATCATTGACAATTTTGCTTGAATATTAAATAGTTTTGTCTGCTTTTCGTATCTTAGTGTGTCAGTTTGTGTATTTTTGGTGTTGTTTCAATTAATAATTTGATAAGATATGATAGAAGCATGCACCTGGCTCCGGTAAGAAGGAAAATGGTGGCTAGTAATAATGGTTTGACATTTTCAATAACAGTAACATAAAGGAGATTATTCAATGTGCTATCTGCAAAATGTATGCGTTGCAGGGAGCGGTTGGAGTATGGTTAGATGATGGTAGAGTAGTGAACATGTGCAGAGAATGTAAGGAAAATGAGGAATTAAAGTGTGTTTCAGGTCGTGAGTGTGATATTTTTGTCAAATTTCAGAATGTAGAAAATAGTGATATGATAAGAAATTGTGAGGTTGTACCAGAGAGCTGTGAGGGTGGCGTAGAAAGTGAGAATGAAGGTATTAATACAGAGCAAAGTAATGGTTTAACAGATAATAAAAAAGATGAGATAGATGCAATGAGTGAGATCGCGCAGTTGAGTGGAGCGATACATAGGGCAAAGCATCAGCTGGAGCGTATGCACAAAAGTCTATCGTGTGTACCAGCCAATAAAAAAAAGTATGTTAGGAAAAATAAGGGTATGATTGTGAACGTAAACAAAACGAAGGAGCGAGTTCTGTATGGAGATTCGTTAGTACTAGGTGTGATAGTAGAGAATTTGGCAAAATCGTACCAACCTGATGCAATCATTAAGGATGTAAGTGAGTCTGTTTGGGAACGAAAGCAAAGGGTGAAAGAAATGATAGTGGTGGCAGATACGTATGATTTGAAAGGAGATAAAATGGAAATGATAGAGGACCTGAAGGAATTGTTTGAGGCAGCAAAAGAGAAGAGTGAGAGAGTTAGGATGATTAGTCTTTTGCCACAGTATGACAGTGAATAGTTTGAGGGCCATAATTGCAAATGACTTTATGCATGGGTTATGCAAGATAAGTGGTGTGGAATTTGTGGATGTGTGGAGTGAGTTCGATAGGCGAAAGGATCTATAGAAGATGGATGGTTTGCATTTGAATGGATTCTGAGTAAGGAGACTTGAATGAAGTAAGTGTTTGAATGAATTTGCTTTTCATGAAGGTTTGTTCTTGAGAAATGAAAATGCTTTTCATTTCTCAAGAACAAACCATATCATAGAGTGGGATAGAAGCACAATTCCTTACATAGAGGAGGACTTCCGCTCCTGAATTTTTAAAGAAGCCACAGCAGTTGCCTGCTGTGATATCAAAACCTTAACAGGAATCAAGGACTAATCTTACCCGTGATCTGGAAGACCCTTATTAGATCTCTTATCTCACCAGATCTGAATTACAGTCCCAACTATAGAACTTTCCTAAATAACAACAAGTGAGATAATGCACGCTCTATGCATGTATTCTACGTGCTCTGTTCTTTGTCTAATATAATTGGAATCGGTTGATTATAGTTTGTAACAGTTTTTTCATTTTTAGTTCCTTACATCAGTTATGTACGCTGAAGATGCCAACACCTTAGTTGGTGAAACTAGTTGGTATAACATAGTTGTTTATTATATGTACTTGATCAATATAGTCCCATTAGAAGTCACTTCCACATTATTTTTATTTTTCAACATAATCTCACTTAAGACTAATATATTTATTCCAGCACCATTATCCCGTAGTGGTTCTTTGTAAGATCTGCATAATACCCCTTTACAGCTGCAATCACCTCTTAATTCGAAGAAAAACGCTGACCAGCTAGGAAGAGTTTTAGTTTGGGGCAGCGATAGAAGTCAGAGGGAGCCAAATCTGGGGAATAGGGGTGGATGTTCAGTAATTCATAGTGCAGATCCCTTAATTTTCCGATTGCCAAAACACCTTTGTGTGCAGGTGCATTGTCCTGATGAAGGATGATTTTTTTCTTCTGCAAACCGGGTCTTTTCTCAAAAATATTTTTGTTTAATCTGGTTAAAAGATCGGAGTAATATTCCCTGGTTATTATTTTACCCTTTTCAAGATAATAAATAAAATGCCTTTAGCATCCCCAAACACCTATTCCATGACCTTTCCTGCTGATGGAATCGACTTTGGCGCTGAACAACCAGCTTCTGTCCACTGTTTTGACTGCTGTTTGGATTCTGGTGTGTATTGGTGAATCCAAGTCTCATCCATAACAATAAATCGATGCACAAAATCAGTTTTATTCTTGTTAAAATGCTCCAAGCACTGTTCATAGACTTTCATGCACATGCATTTTTGATCTGCTGTGAGGAAGCTCAGCACACATCTTGTGCAAAGCTTTTTTCATTTACAATTCTTCATGCAAAATATATCCTACATGTTCTTTTGAAATGCCTATAGTCTCAGCAATTTCATGCACTTTGACTTGCCAGTCATCCAATACCATATTGTGCACTTGATCAATGATTTCTGGTGTTGTTACACTTTGAGAACGTCCTTCACGTGAATCTTCTTCAAGGCTAGTACAGCCACGTTTAAACTCAGCAGCCCATTTCCTTATTGTTGAAAACGAAGGACAAGAGTGCCCATAAACTTTTGTGAACTTCGAATGAATTTCTTTTGGCATTAAACATTCTTTTACAAAGAATTTTATAAACACATGATACTCAATTTTATTTGTTTCGAGGGATATAGACAACACTTTTGCTTCAGACAGTTGTATAAACAAACAATGTGATAGAATGACTTGCAATTTCACGTGGATACTTATGACAGATGTACCAACTTGGGGGGTGGGGGATTTGCTATCCTGAAACCAAAAATGTTTGTCCCTTTACTCCACTTTGGATTCACAAAGTATGTATTGTGAAAGGGGACACAATATTCCCACCTGAAATCAAACATTAATTATGAAACAATTCATCTCTGCTATTCATGAAAAAGAAAATTGAATTCATTTCTAGTTATTATTTTTGTATCACAAATTAATCATATATTAGTGTGTATTGGCATCTCTGTTCTTTTGCTCACTGTTGAAGGCAATCTTCTTCAAAGTTTCAAATTAGGGCAATTTTTTCTCTTTCTTTCTTCTATCCTTGTCCTGTTTACACATATATATATACACACACACACAAAGAAAGTTAAATACTTGCATAAATGCCACCTTTATTTACAGCAAATATTTACACAATTATGGTTGTAATAGTAATAGATAACTTAACCACACATATACACATGTATATCTACTAGTTTGCATTTCTTTTAACAGATATCAAGAAACTAGATATAGGGGAGGTTGTAGTTGGTCGAATTCATTCATCCAGTGTGGAAAAGGGTATCACTGTACAACTTCCATTTGGCTACCAGGGAACTATTGGTTTGACTGACATCAGGGACGATTATGATATTGCAAGTAAAATGATGGAAGATATTGTTGAACAAAAGTATATTCATTGTTTTATTTTAGCAGTTGACCATTGTTTGAAGCAGTGTCATTTATCAATGAGGCATTCCAGGTAATATCAGTGTCCATCATTTATTAAGTTTCTCAGAATATATATCATTTGGCTAACATGCATATCTCTTTTGAAGTGATTTATTTTATCCATAAAATGAGAGTGCAAAATGAAATTGCATGTACACGTTGTAGTCTCCCCCCCCCCCTTTTTTTTTTTTTTTAACTGTCATGTCCATAAGAAAAGAAAAATTTAAAGCTGTATTGTAGTGTTTTCATAATTAGTGATCAACAAATTAAAACTTTTTTTTTTTTTTTTACAAAATTAATTTAGATAATTCCAGTGGATTTCAAGATCTGGCTCTAGATATATACTTCTCATAAATTTTTGGAAGCTTTCATCATGAATAACATTAAGATTTTAAATTATTGCCACTTTGTTGCTGTTCTTACACAAGCCTTATGGCAAGAGTTTGAAAATGAATATAGGCGCCTTACTTGAATATGTTTAAGAACTTCTGAATCTCTCATTTAGTATTCTTTGATCTATCAAAGAATACTAACAAGTTCAATTCGACACATTTTTCACATGCACTCAGAGAGTTTGAATCTCTTGTTTCTTTATTATGTTGATATTCATATGATTACAATTCTTGTGTTAAACAATTTAACAACATCTATTGCATGGTAAATGACCCACATAATTTCATTGATTTAGATGTGATGTAAGGAACCGAGTTAAAGTACAGTTCTCGTTATTTATGCTTGTCTATAAAGTTAATTTGAATAAAAAAATGTAGGGAAAAGTGCAGCTGTGACTTTTATGGTGGCTGTGGGTAACAGATCAAAAGATCATGTAACAGATTGTTTATATTATTATTATTATTATTAACTAATATCTGAGAATTTTGTATGAAAAGCATACATTTGATATTCCAGCCAAATTTAGAATCTATCATAAGATTAATGCTTCGCTCTATAGCTCCTCCAGCATCTGCTCCATCACCACTGCAAGATATTGACTGATAGATTACTTTTTTGCATCAAGTATGGATAGGAAAATGGACAAAATGATGTATGAAATTGTCAACAAACTTCATCTGATTTGGGAGGAAAAGAAGAAATGAGTGATCTTCTTTAGAGGTTTGACTTTATCTAAACAACCATGTAAACTGCTAAGATTTAATCTAAAACAGTAGATCACTTGGTATCTTTAAACATAGAAGCTTCATATTTTGAGATCAAGTATGGAATTTATCCCCCCAAACACCAATCTTTCAGCTCAGCCTACTTTTATTTCTCTAAAGTGGTCATCTGTCATCATTCACATCACTTGCCTTAGTATCCCATGATGCAAAGCACATCTCCTTGTAGACATGCATTAAGGGAAAGGCCACTACTCAGGCACTGTTCAGACTTTTGACCTTTATTGAAGTCTCATGAGTGGGAGCCAGACTCAGAGGTGATACCAAAGTTGAAGTAATGCAGAAGTCATATTTTTATATACGAGTTGCCAAAAGGTGTCACATGTCGCATTCCATGGTTCAACCACCCGCCATGCAAAGAAAGCACTCCTCACCCGACTCCTTCCTGCTGTTCAACCAAGTGAAAGAACTCCCCAGTGTCAACCCTGTAACCACCTCTCAACAGTTTAAAAGTCTCAATCATATCACCTCTCCTTCTTCTATCCACCTAACTCTGCAGTCCACACTCCCTCAGCCGATCCTAATAACTAACATTGTATAGTCCTGACACCATCTTTGTTATCCACCCTTGTACCCTTTCCACAGTTAATTTATCCCCTTCAAATATGGGGACCAGATCTGAGAACAATTGCCTAAGTGTGGTCTGATCAGAGTGTGATCTGATCATACAACGGAATGATAACCCTTTTATCTCTGCAGGTCAGTGTCCTTCTCATTATTGCAGCAATCCTCTGTGTTACCTTCACCACCTTTGCAATATGTCCCCTAAACTTCAGGTTTCTATCAATCATCAACCCCAGATCTCTTGTGTCCTCTACTTCCTCCAGTTTAACTCCTCCCATAGAGTATGCGGCATACCGTCGATGTGTCCCAAACCTCAAGACCTTACATTTTGCTGCATTAAACTGACACCCTCATTCATTTGCCCATCTATCTAGCTTATTCAAATCCTCTTGCAGGGTTACTACATGTGCACTGTTACTAATAACCCTTCCCAGCTTTGCATCATCTGCAAACAACTGAATATCCCCTTGCAATCCACGGACAATGTCATTGATATAAAGATTAAACAATATAGGTCCCAGTACTGAGCTCTGTGGAACCCCACTTGTAACCTTCTGCCTCTTTGATATTGCTCCACCATACACAACTCTCTGATACCTATCGGACAATCCTGAATCCAGTTGACCAATCTGACATCCAGACACATGTGCTTCAACTTGAATATCAGCTTATCATGTGGCACCCTGTCAAATGCCTTTGCTAAGTCTAGAAAGTGGCAGTATATGCCTTTCTTTCATCTAATGCTCTTGTAACTTTATTATGAAAGGCTAGCATATTGCTAAAACAAGAGCACCCCTTCACAAATCTATGTTGACTCTCACAGATAACATTACCCTCATCTACCCAATACTGTATACGGTCCCTCACTACTTTCTCCAAGATCTTACTAACTATTGATGACACGCAAACTGGCCTATAATTAGACACTTCCAGTCTGCTACTGCCCTTATGCAATGACACTATCTTACCTTCCTTCCATTCCCTGGGCACCTTTCCCGCAACCAGACTTTCATTGAAAAGCCAGGTCAAAGGCACTGTCAGTTTCCTAGCACATTCTCTCAAACCTCGTGGTGAAATACCATCCAATCCCACAGCTTTACTGACATCTAGAGTACGCAGTATTTGGAACACACTCTCCTCCTGTACCTCTAAACCTCGAACCTGCCCTATCCCTCTAGTATTCAAATTGACTCCACCAGGATGAAATACTCCAATAAAGTGTTCATTGAACAATTCCACTATGTCCTCTGCGTCAGTCACTCTCTTCCCATTTTTATCCCACAATGTCATTCTTCCACAGTTATTTCTCCTCCTACTGGCCACATAGCTAAAAAAATTCCCTTGGATTTTCCTTGGATCTAAGGGCCCCGTCTTATATTCCAGTTTCACCTTCCTTACCATATTAGTCACTCTCTTGGCCTGTGTCTTATATTCTTCATGCATTTTCTCTTCACCTGTCTCCTTATATCTGTTCCATAGCCTCTTTTTCGCATTCAGTTCATGTTTAATATTGTTATAAAGTTATATTGTTACAATAGTAAAGAGACCAAATTGTGTCCTCTTCTTCACTTGTGGATAATGTTGGATTTTTCTAAGGCATTTGATAGTATACCACATGAAAGGCTGTTGCATTAATTAGAGAATATAGGATTGGAATATAATCTCTTGACTTGGATCGGACAGATATCAAAAAGTGATATACAGTGGGTGTGAATCTGCTAGATTTAAGGTAACCAGTGGTGTTACCTCAGGGTTCAGTCCTTGGAGCATTATTGTTCAATCTATACATTGACGACATCAAGCAGGGTCTATAATCAGATGAGCAATTGTTTGCCGATGATGTGAAGATATGTAGGGAAATCAGGGATACTACTGATATTCAGCAATTACAAAATGATTTGAATAGACTGGAAATTTTGGCAAATGAAAATGACTGTCAGTTTAATGTTAGTAAGTGTAAAGTTATACACTTTGGCATGATTAGAGTTCCAGTGGCATGTTACATTAGCTGGGTTATGCTACAAGAAACTGAAGAGGCAAGAGATCTTGACATATTGATGGATTTGAATTTAAAGTTCAAAGACCACATAACAAAAGTTGCAAATACAACTCAGAAGATAATTGCAATGTTAAAGCGAACCTTGACATGTAAGGATAAGGAAGTTATTTTGCCTCTTTATAAGGCTTTGATAAGATCACACCTGGATTATTGTGTACAGATTTGGTCCCTGGGTTCCAAGGGGATAAAGAAGCTGGGAAAATGGTGCAAAGAAGAGTTACAAAGATTATATCCAGATTATGGGATTTAGATTATGAGGACAGATTTTGAGTATGTGGATTACAGACTCTAGTTAACAGGAGAAAGAGGGGTGATATGATAGAGATCTATAAACTTTTGAATGAGTGTTATAGGATACCATCTGATGAAATTTTTTGTTATATGGAAGATGGGGAGAGAACATGGGGCATCTATGGAAGTTAAATTTATTTGCAGTCAAGAAAGGGGTAAGAGTTAGGTTTTTCTCCCAGAGAGCAGTGAGTGAGTGGAATAATTTGCCCTTAGGGGTAGCGAGTGCATCTATTGTGAATGAATTTAAGGGAAGGTACGATAACTGGTTTAAGTGATTTATAGCCTCTCTCAATGAGTCCTTGACTCACTTGGAGTTCTCATATAAAAATAATAAAAATATTTTTGCTGCCATTACATATTGTACTGTCTTGGGGAAAGCTTTGCTAAAACATCATATAGAAATATACCAGCATTTCCATTCACCTATCTAACCACAATATTTCCAAAATTTTCTGAAGCCAGACTTTAGGTATTTGGATTTATTTAGCCCTAGTAGGTAGACCTAGATAATACTAAGGTATTATCTAGGTCTACCTACTCACTGATGAGACCTCAATAAAGGTTGAAACCGGTCTGGGTAGTGACCTTCTCCCATAATGTATAACATCATACATCTCCTAGGAGATGTGTTTTACATTATGGGAAATACTAAGGATAGTGATCAGAAATTTACCCACCTTTGCTACGAGTTGCCCTAGTATTGAACCATGTGTTTAGCTTACGCTAGGATTCGGCGAAACTTTTATAGTTTGCTATATATATATTCGGCATGAAACTCTTTGATTTCTATCTTCAAGTTTCTTATTCAGCTTTGAAATAATATGGGATTTAATATCCCCTTAATTTAAATAATTTTACATCGCCAAAGTGAAGCCTTTTGACTCTTTATTTCAGTAGACCTAACTTATGTTGAAATATTAGGGGTATGTTCCATAAGTTTCTAAAACTGCATAAAACCGAAGCAATGAATTAAAATAAACCTAAAATTGCATAAAAAAGTTTATAAAAATTCAGGAAAATAAGAATGCATAAGTTTGATTAAAGCTTTATTCATTTAATTTTATTGAAAAGTAACACTTTTTTTACATTTTTTCATCAGAATTAATGTTTTTATTAGACAATATTCGTCAACATTTGCAAACTGGTGTGAAATCACTTTCATCACCAGAAGAGATAGTCAGCACATTAGGTTCTTCAGTGGTTCTTTAAAGGCAATGGTTCGTCACAAACAGAATTAGCTTCACCCTCGTTCTGTGCTGATTTTTTTCTTCTGATAATGTAATCAATGATTAAACTTTGTGATGATAATTTTACTAATTTTTTATACAGCGCTCGCGATATCCAACATACAGTTCTTCAGGCTCATGTTGGAATTTAAAGGCTCGTTCATAATTTGTGTCATTAACATGAAAATGATTTTCCAATTTATTGCACAGTTCCAGACCTTCTCGAATTATATTTGCAGTGAGGGGGACAGGTTTTTCTTCCGCTTCACTATCGTTTTCTGGATCCTCGATGATATCTAAAGTTAATCAATATCCAATAATATCATCGTCACTTATGGCATTATCCGCAAGCAATTCTTCTACATTATTCTTGCTAAATGTATCAGAACCTTCTCCGCCAGTTTCATGTGCCAAAGTAATGATTTCAACTGATAATGTAGATGTTTGAATGTTTGCACTGTTTGCAACAAATCCAGGCCAAGCTGCTTTCCAGCAGGCATTTAAAGTTTGTGGTCTTATTTCAGAGATAGCAGATGCAATATGATTTAAGCAGTCCAAAATAGAAAAATTTTTCCAAGCATCAGTTACTGTTAATGATTCATTTCCTAGTTTATCCAATATAAATTGAAAAGTGTACATAATGTAATATTTTTTAAAAGTAGTAATTATGCCTTGATCTAATGGCTAAATAATGCTTGTTGTATTGGGTGAAAAAAACACTACCTGCACATTTGGATGTTCTAAATATGGATGCCTTGGCGCATTGTCAACAATTAATAAAATTTACAAAATCGAGAGCTTTTTGCTTCATATATGTTTCCACTTCTGATACAAAGCAATTATTGAACCATTCTGTAAATACAGCTGCTGTTACCCAGGCCTTTGTATTAGCCATCCATTGTACCAGCAGCGGTTTTAGATCTTTGCCTTTTAGAGCACGTGGTCTTAGAGATCGATTAATAGGAGCGGTTTCAACATTCGATTCCCTGATGCATTGAAAAGTAACAATGTTAATCGATCTTTGCTTGCTTTAAACCCACTTTCCTTTTTCTCAGACTTTGAGATGTAAGTTTGTCTAGACATTTTCTTCCAAAACAAACCTGTTTTGTCAGCGTTAAACACTTGATTGGGACAATATCCACCATCTTCAATGATTTTGGCTAACTTCTTGAAAAATTTTGGCGGCTGCTGCTGCAACCTCGCGTGTAATCTTCGTGTTATGAAGTACATTCCTTTTTAAAAACCCGGTTAGCCATCCTTTGCTAGCAAAAAATTCTTTGTCATTCTGGGAAGTGGAAGTAGACGGCTCCAATTGCTTCATCTGTTCATAAAACCGAAGAGCTTTTTTTTTTTAATTAAATAACTACTTATAGGAATTCTTCTTTGAGTTAATTCTTCAATTCAAATTATGAGTGCTCGTTCCATGTTTTCTAATAAAGCATCTCTTGAGTACAATGATAATTTGGCATTTAGTTTTGTGTGTTAGAAATGACAGATTTTCTTATTATGACTTCATTCTTTTTAATTGCTCTTATAGTAGATTCACCTAAATTAAAATGTTTACCAATCGCCGTAGATCCTCTCCATTTGCTAAGCTATCTAAAATTGCAGTTTTCATTTCCAAAGAAATTGCTTTTCTTTGGTGCTTTTTTTTTTTCTCCATTGAGCCAAACTAAATCTTTAAAATAAAATAAAAATTAGCAAAATTTACACTTACAATAGTGAAAAGACAAACACTTACTCACATGCAAAATTAAGCTTCACGGACATTCACTGCTTACACATTACTCATGTTATACCAGAATGTGCTGCACCATGCTGTTCATTATGTACAACGGTACATAACTTTTGAAGTTATGTGCTGCATAACTTCAAAACCGCATAAAAAGAGACCCGAGTGTATTTGACATAACGTACACAACCTTAATGTTTTTCAGTGGAAAATGAAGTTAGAGTAAAATTAGGATAGGTATGAAATTGTGAATTCTACCAAAAAGTTAGAAACATTTCTAGCATTTAATTGTTTATTCAAATGTAAGCATTCAGGAAATTAAGTTTATATGGAAATAAGGCAGAACTATGTTTTTCAGCATGCAGTGGCTGATTTTATGCACTACTATATATTTATGTGTTCACATGCAAAATTATAGCATGGGGGAAAATATTATGCATATTATTATTTTATTGAAATGAGGTGCTTAATGATCAGAGCTGTTCAAGTAATGGATAACTGGGAGGAGACCTCCACGTAGCCATTTTGGTAATGTGAAAAACCGACCAGCATTTCTGATCTAATGTCCATTGCTCACCTTCTCATGGTGCATTCTGTTGGGTATCTACTTGGATATTAAATGAACAAGGATGAGCTGGCAATTTGGTATTTAGCACACCAAACTGTATTGTAATTAGCTTAAATCAAAATCCAAAATCATGGTACAAACATAATAGAATTTCATGCCGGCTGGGATGTCGCTGAGTTAAACAAAGTCTCTGTTGTTATCATCAGGGAGTCAAGGCAAAAGTCTGTTACTGAAACAAATCTCAGAATAAATTCAAGTCATCATCAACAGAATTCAAGATTTGCATCGTCAGCTCAAGAACCATGATTGGAAAAGAAATAGAGCTAGCAGAATAATTGGATAAGTACTGCATCGACATAATAGGTGTTACTGAAACAAAAAAGACAAGAAGTGATGAGATGTTTCTAAGAAACAAAGACAAGATGTTATATATTAGCAATAACAATCATAGGCAATATCAAGTAGTGTGATGTAGGCAAATATCAGAATGGGGAACCTGACAATGATATTTATTTGTGACTATGGTTTCATAGAAGATTCTACTAAAGAAGAAGTGGAGGAATTTTTGAGGCAATAGAAAAGACAATTGACACGACAAAAAAATACAATTTGGTTCTTGTTGGAGATCTAAACAGCAGAGTAGGAAATGACCAGACAGAAATGTTTTGGAAAAATTTGGTGAAAAGAGCAATGCTAATAATAATGGTATCAGCTGGATTTATGTTCAGGGCATGGACTAGTTATTACTAACTTACCAACACCATGCTCCAACACAAAAATGTGCATAAATTCACATGGAAGGAAGATGCAAGAAATAAGACAGCTCTCACTGGCTCTGTTATTCTTAACACCAATGTTTTCTACTGGTTCAGAACACAAGAGTGCATAGATGATTTGAAATTGGAAATGATCACTATTTAGTGCTGAGCTGGATAAAATTGAATTTCATATTGAAAAGAAGAAAAAAAGTTTTAAAATAAATCAAACTCAAACAGTTTTCTGAGGTGAACTGTAAACTCAAATACACAAACATTATTCAAGAAAAAAATGAGAGTTTGAAAACAAGAACCAAACCTTAGCCATTCATTGGCAAACTATGAAGAAGACATTGATTGATTCCAACAGAGAGGAATGTGAAGTAATCTGAGCAATCTGCAAGGATAGAAAAATCAGAACTCCATGGTGCAATTTCTTTATGGAATATTCCTGGTAAGATTTATGCAACTAGACTTGAAAAATGGCTAAAAAAAAATAGTGAAAGGAAGCTTGGAGAAGAATAGGCTGGATTTAGGCCAGAGGTTATCAGAATCAGATTTTGACAAATAGTGGAGAATTCATGGAATATAATCTTCCACTTCTCTCTTCCATCATCTATGCGGATGATGATGAGGCCAAATGAACTCTTTCCACTTCTGTCCAGTTTGGTGTCGCTTGTTGTGATTTGGTTTTCAGGTCCTCTTTTATTTTGTCTATCCATCTAATTCTGGACCATTCTTTGGATCTTTTACCTTCCATCGTTGTATTCAGGGCTTTCTGTTCCCATTCTGGTCACATGGCCAAACCATCGCAGTCTTCTTTCTTGGATTTTGTTTATTATTGTTATTTCTTGTTTTAGTCGTTTCCTTATGTCTTCGTTTCTTAGTCGATCTAGCAGAGATACTCCAAGTAATCTTTTAGCCAACCCATTTCAGTAACTAATAATTTTTTCTCTTCAGCCTTTTTGAGATTCCAGCATTCACTTCCATAGAGGAGTATTGGGAGGACCATTGTTTCATAGATTCCTACTTTTGTTACTTGTTTGATGTCTCTTGACTTCCATATTTTTTTAAGTTGTCCAAAAGTATGGGATGCTTGACTGATTTCTGTTTACATCTTTTATAATTTCACCATTGTACTCAATAACTCCTCCAAGGTAGGTGAAGTTTTCTACCTGCTCTAGATTCTTACTATCAGTTTCAATTTTCAGATTGGTGTTTCTTTTTCCTATTTGCATAATTTTTGTTTTGTCTATATTTATGTTTAATCCAGATTTTATACACTCCTCCTTTATTTTATCAGAAATTTGCTGTAGATTTTCTTCTGTGCTTGCAAGTAATGCAATGTCATCTGCAAATTTTAAATTTGTCACATTTTCCCCATATATTTTGATTCCGGAGTCTTCATTGTTTAAGGCCTTACTGGTTGCTTCTTCCAGTGTAAGATTGAACAGGTCTGGTGACAGATTGGATCCCTGTCTTACTCTGCTCTCTGTGTGGAACCAGTTGGTTAAAGTGTCCTCCATTCATACTGCACTTTCAGATTTCTCATATAGATTCTTTATTATTCTTATGGTTTTGTTGGGAATTCCAAATTCTTCCATAGTTCTCCATAGTTCTCTTCTACAGATTGAATCAAATGCCTGACGAAAGTCTATGAAATTTATGTAGCAACTTTGGTTTTACTCTAGTGTCTTTTCTATTAGCTTTCTTAAGGTGAATAGTTGAATTGTGCTTTGCCCTGGTCTGAAACTGGCTTGTTCTTCTCCTAGTGCCAGTTCTATATATGGCTTAATTTGTTTTTGGAGTACGTTCATAAAAACCTTACTAAATACTGAGAAGGCTAATGCCTCTGTAATTCTTGCATTCTGTTTTATCTCCTTTTTTGTATATAGGAGTTATGACTAATTTGGTCCAATCAGTAAGCACTGCTTCGTTTTTGTAGATCCTTTCAAATAATGTTTTTAATGGTTCCAAAAGTTGTTCCTTTCCTTTTAAGAATCCTGCATGTATTTGATCAATGCCAGGTGCTTTCCTAGTTTTGAGTTTTTCTATGCTGTGTGCTATTATTTCTTTGGTAATGATATTTGTTTCCTTCTTCCATTTCAGCGGCTGGAATCGTAATATCCTTTGAGCTGTTTTTATTATATAAATCTTTGAAGTATTCTTCCCATCTGGCCATTCTTTTTGTTTTACTTTCAATTAGTTGTCCCTCTTTGTTTTTGATCATTATAATTTTTGTTGTCTGTGAAGGTTATTTTCTTTTGATAGCTTTTCTGCCATTTTGCATTTTTCTTCTAAGCAGTTATTCTTGTCTCTTTTATAGTTCGCCCACCGATTAGAGATCCTTCGACACTTCTGCGCATCTCAGGAAAAGGAGAATCCATTCCGATAATAGGGTAATCAGTCCGTATTGTGGGATGAGTTTGTTTATTATTACCAGTCGGAAAATTAACTTCTCTTTTATGATCATTGTAGTTAACTATGTTGCTTGTATAACAGTTGGGAAATTTTACCTATAAAGCACACAATTTCACGTGTTGGCGACCAATTTGGACGTCCTTCATTTCTTTCTCCCCTTCAGCATGAATCGACTATTCTTGGAAAGACGCGAAGCAGGGACCTGCAAACGGTGGGCGAACTATAACTAGTTTTCTCATTTTTCTGGTTAATCTATTATATTCATTTCTGTTTTAGTTTCATGCTTTTCCTTTGATCGCTTAACCTTTTTACTTTCTCTTTCTGTGTAACCTATTTTTTTTTCTGCCGAATTTAATATTATTTCCTTTAATTTGCACCAATGTTCTTCGATGTTTATATTCCGTTTTGGTAGTTCCTTCAGGTTTTTATCTAGTTCCAGTTGATATTTTCTTAAAATATTGTTGT
Organism: Typopeltis vanoorti; assembly: GCF_054136105.1. Taxonomy (NCBI): domain Eukaryota; kingdom Metazoa; phylum Arthropoda; class Arachnida; order Uropygi; family Thelyphonidae; genus Typopeltis; species Typopeltis vanoorti. The sequence continues at coordinate 28,447,617 of NC_143553.1, forward strand.
CTTGTAGTTTTTTTGCATTCAGTCTCCTTTTGACTCTAAAAGTGCTTCCAGATTTTAACTTTATTCTTAGGTTTGCTAATTCTAGCTTATGGTCTGATCCACAATCTGCAGAGAACGATCTGCAGTTTAGGATACTTGATTTCCATCTTTGGTTTACAATAATATAGTCTATCGTATTCTTGGTTTGTCTGTCTGGTGATATCCATGTCCATTTTCTTTTGGGGTTTTGGATGTTTAAAGAGAGTGTTGGTTATTGTTAGTCTATTATTTGAGCAGAAGTTTAGCACTCTTTTGCCACGTTCATTGCTTTCTCCATACCTGAACTTTCCAATTACTCTTGGCCAGGTATCCCAGTCTTTGCCTACTTTTGCGTTTAAGTCCCCCATTACAATTAGGATATCTTGACTTGATGTCTGCTGTACTACTTTTTGCAAATTTATATAGAACTCCTCAATGTCTTCTTCTTCTGATGTTGAAGTTGGTGAGTATACTTGAATAATAGTTAGTGATCTGATTGATGTTTTAAATCTTGCTTTAATTATCCTAGGTGAGATAGTATTGTAGGACAATAGAGAGTTTTGAGTCTTTTGTTTTAATATAAGTGCTACTCCTTCTTGGTGTTTGTTGTCCTTTCTGCCTGAAGTTAAGATTTTGTACTGTCCATGGTGGAATTCTCCTTTTCCAGTCCATCTGGTTTCGCAGAGTCCAATCACTTCCCATTGGTAGTTGTCTAATTCATGCAGTAGTATTTCCAATCCTCCTTCCTGGTGAAAAGTTCTTACATTCCATGTTCCTATGCTTGTTATGTTTTTCCTGTCTATTAGGTGATGTTTTGTTCCAATAGCATATTTTTTGCTTTCACTATCTTGGTTCCCTAATAGTGGGCACGACCCTTGTTTGACCAGGCAATGGTCGAGCCGGCACGTATCTTTAGGTTGGTTAGAGTTCATTTGGTTTCAATGGTTAAGTTTTCGTCTAGTGTCAACCACCACTCCTTGACCTGAATTCAGCTGCTTTTTTTAGTAGATAGTGGAAACTACAGTTTGAGAGGAAAGCGTCACCCCCTCGCCCTTGAGTTGCTCTAATAGCACTGGGGGGGGGGGGTAAAAAGTAGGAGAGAGTAGAGGGAAAGAAGAGTAGAAGACCAGTCTCCAAATATGATATACCAAGTGTATATTGTATGAAGTAAGATCAGGTCTAGCTTGGGTATCTCGAGTTTGCCATGCCCGTACTCACCAATGTGAGAACCAGAACCAGACACATGACAAGGTGCCAAGAGTAAAGCTGTTCAAAATGCTACAGTTATGGTATAAATGGGACATTATCAAGCGATATTTGGTCTGTGTTTGAGTTGTATGTCAGCAGTTAGAATTGAAGGAGGTAAAGGATGATGGTTTGATGTATAATCATGTGTGAGACAGGGATGTACATTGTCTCCACTGTTATTCATCATATATAAGGATCACATTATGAAGGAAAGTGACTTAAACCTGATATCAAAATTGAAGATGTTAATCTTAGCTCTTTACTTTATGCAGATACATTATGCTTCTAAATAAATCCATTGCAAGTCTGCAGGATTCTCTGACTAAATTGAATAACTGTTGTAATAAATTTGGTATGAAAATCGGCAATAAAAGGACAATGATTATAGGCAGAAACATTGAAAATATCAATTGCATTCTGAATGAAGAACTGATAGAATATGTAAAACATTTCAGCTATTTAGGCACAATTTATTTAATATGGCAAATTAAATTTGCCCTATTCACTGAAAATTCAACAGAATTTGAAACTGTGGTAACAAATCAACTGAATAAATTTATGTAGTAAGAGAGAAAGTCAAAACAGTAAACTAGCTGTATACAACACCGTGTTCAAACCTTTTAACTTATGGATATGAGAGCTTGGTTAGAAATAAAACACTTGATCAGAGACTAGAACCACAGGTCTCAGTTCTGATAAAGATCAGAGGAGTTAACAAATAACATCAGTGTCAGTATCATATTAAAAATGAGAATATTAGGAAAGATCTTCACATTGTTAGCATTAAGAAGTGTGTTAGCAGAACTAATCTCAAGTAGTATGGTTATTTAAACAGAATTGGGCGTTAAAGGTTAGCAAACCAAGTGTTCTTTGCCTAGATGGCAAGAAAAAGTCCCAGAGGAAGATCAAGATCTAGGTGGATTGATAAAGTAAAAAGTGCCTTAGAAGAGAGAAATATAAGATGTGATAATATTGGAGTCTTGACAGATAGCAGATTAATTTGGAGGAAAAGCTTTGATAGGAAGTTAGTAATGATGTGACTTATTCATTTAATACTGTCATAATATCCTGTGCATCCCCTGTGGGTATAAATCAGGAATTCGATGATAATTATATTGAAATTAAATGAATTACATAGAACTTCTTTAATTAATGGGATTTTTTATATATCATATTCTAAACAGTATCTGAAAATTTACAAACTCAGATAATTTTTTTAAAAAATTCATTTTATTTTTATTTTTAAATTTTAAATTTTTAATAATTTCATTTAGTAATTAAATTTTTTTTTAAATTTTGATTTAAAAAAATTATATATTTATTAATAAAATTCTCTCGTGGCCCACCCAGGTAAACCATGCTGTCCACACCTTGAGAAAGGTTATTCCAAGGCACTTCTTACTATATTAATCTACCTGGGTCCTGATCTTCCTTGGAACTTTTTCCTGCCAACTGTTCACTCCACCAATTTTCTTGCAACTTTCATGTTTGGTCTCTAGTTTAAATATTGTTTTATATATAAACCCAGCTCTCAGATACATAAGTTAAAATTGGTTTAACACTGTCTTGTATATAGCTAGTTTGATGTTTTGACTTATTTCCCTGTTATTCCATATAAATTTATTCACTTCCCCACCATACCAACTTTTCTTATTCTATTGTCTGTTTCCATATTTTATTTGCCATCCTCACTAAAATTGTGCCTAAATAGATGAAATGTTTTACTTGTTTTAAAGATTTCCCATTCAGAATGCAGGTGATGTTTTCAGAGTTCTTGATTATTTTCATAATCGTTGTCTTTTCATCGCCAATTTTCATACTGAACTTGTTACATCAGTTATTGAAAGAGTTATGGAATCATGCAGCCTTGTACTGGTTTATTTATGCATGTTACATCACCTGCATAAAGAAAAGAAAAGAGCTGATTTCGGTATCACTTAATTTGATATCATAATGTGATATCAAATTAAGTGATGATGGAGACAACATAATGATGAAAATAACAGTGGAAATAATATTTCACCCTTGTGCTAACACCTGATTTATCATCATTCATTTTTGAAATTATGGATTCTACAACCATGTTAAAATAACTCTTTTTATTATCCCGACTTTTCAATCTTCATATCAAGATCATCATCTGGAGCATTCATAAATATTCAAGACAAGCTGCGTTACATTTCAAACCGTAAGCTAGAGAAACAATGATTTGATCACATGCTACTCACTGGCATGACCTCTAGTGAGGAGAAAAAAAAAATTACATCAGGCTAGATTTAATTTATGATTACATGAATAAACATTCTTGCTTACAGATTGTTTTCCTTCCAGTAACAGTGGTGTCCTATTTCTATTATTACAATTGTTATTTTTGATTTTAAAAAAAAAAAAAGTATTTATAAATTACAACATGAATAAATATTCTTTCTTATAGATTTTTTCTTTAACAGTGATGTCCTATTTTTTAGTATTAAAGTTGTTATTTTAGATTTAGGATCCTGGGTTTTCTACAGTCCTGTTTATAGTTGTTCTTAGAGAGGAAGGATTCATGGGACGAATATATGCCTTTCATATGTATGGGATTTTTAGACCATCATTATTGTTTAGATTGGGGTGGTTGATAATGATCTCACAAGCTCCCTTAAATTTGCGTTCATAGCATGTTTTGGTGTGATGTAGACAACTAGTGCTTTTCCAGTCAATTCTATGTAAGGTGTTCAGGGCATGATCGGAAAGGCCAGCTTCACCATAATTATTATATTTGATGTGTCGTTTGTGTTCTTTTTGTCTGATCGGAATTGTGCGTCCTGTTTCTCCTATGTATGGTATGTTGCAGGTGCAGTAAACACTGTATACTCCAGGGTGAGCCAGTGGAGGGAGTGGGTCTTTGGATGAGTTGAGTAAGCTTTTTAATTTTGCAGGAGGTGTAAAGGTGACTTTGAGGTTGTGTTTTTTGTAGTACTCTGTTTATTTTGTCTGATGTCCCTTTAATGTAGGGAATGGTTATAGTTTTACTGTAATCTTTGTCTTTGTTTTTTATTGAGGTCTTGTAGAGAATTTTGTTAATAGTGTTTTGGCTGTATCCATTTTTTTGAAAAGTATTACTGATCACTTTAAATTCATTTTTCAGTGTCCGTTCACTGGAGCAGATCTTCAGAGCCCTGTTTTTTAGGGTATCGATGACACCTAGTTTTTGTGTTGGGTGGTGGTAGGAGTTTATGTGTATATATTGGCCAGTATGTGTCGGTTTCTGGTAAACAGTGAAGGAAAGATTGCCCGAGGGAAGACGTGTGACAAGTGTATCTAGAAACAGCAGTGTGTTATGTTTTTCAATCTCAATTGTGAACTGTATACGTTTGTGTTGCTTGTTAAGGTGTCTGGCGGCCATGAGACCAGATCGTGAAAACATCATCAACGTATCTAAGCCAGACTTTGGGTTTTAAAGGGGAGGAACCATATAAAAGTTAGCAATTGGGGGGAATAATGGCGAGCCCATGGCTGTGCCTTCTTTTTGTAGGTAGAAAGTATTTTGCCCTACAAAAGAACCAGAACGTAATACATGCACAAAGAATGCCGTGATATCTGGAGGAAATTTGTTCTGTAAAAGAAGAATTGTGTCATTGATTGGGACATTCGTAAAGAGGGCAGAGACGTCAAAACTGACTAATAGATCATCTTTTTCTAATGTAATGTCTTTGGTGATCTTTATGAAGTGTTGTGTGTTTTTGATATAGGAAGGGGAATGACCTACCAGCTCCTTGAGTGTTGCTGCAAATTTTTTGGCTAAGTGATAAGTCGGGCTATCAATCCCTTTGACTACGCCTTAATGGTGTGTTTTCTTTGTGAATTTTCGGTAGCCCATAAATTCTCGGGGGACGAGCGTAGTGTGGAAATAGTTTTTTGACAGTATCTTCGGGCCATGTGGTAATTGACTTGAGTAGATTCTCTGTTTTCTTTTTTATTCTATTATTCTACATTCTATCATTCTACCGTATTTAATAGAATAAAAAAGAAAACAGAGAATCTACTGTAATGCAGCTTGTCTTGTATATTTATGTATGCTCCAGATGATGATCTTGATATGAAGATCGAAACGTCTGGATAATAAAAGTTATTTTAACATGGTTGTAGAATCCATAATTTCAAAAATGAATGCTGATCACTGTCTAACACTAAAAGAAAGGTTTTAAAAGAGGTAAACCGTGAGTAGACATAACTATATATAATAAATAACGGAAAAACTCACGTAGAAATATTATTTAATGGTATAATATACCATTAAAATTATACCATTAAATAATATTTCTACGTGAGTTTTTCCGTTATTTATTATATATAACTAAAAGAAAGGATTTATCATCATCTTCCTGTATCAATTCTGCTGATTTACAACTCAAATATAGACTATATTGCTTGATATAATGTTCCATTTTTACCATATAATTGTACTGTTTTGAACTGCCTTTCTCTTGACACCTGTTCACATGCCTTTTGCAGATCTACATAACAAAAATATGGATCCTTGTTATAGTCCCGTGATTTTTGATGTGATCTGATCTTGACATCCTCTGTTTGGCATGAACTCTTCTTGCTCTTCTCAGAGTTTCTCTTTGACATTTTTTCTTAGCATCTTCTCAAGTATGCTTACGGAAATCTTACATGGAATATTTATTACAGAAATTTCTCTGTAATTCCCACATTCGGTTTATTTCCCTTTTTATAGATGGAAATTATGAGAGGTCTATTCCTTTCATCTAGAATTCATTCTGATCAGGTCTTCTGAATTGTGCAGTGCAGCTACTGCAAAACTTGTACCTCCATTGTTTGAACATTCCTGGTTGAATATCATTTAGTTCAGCTGCTGTTCCACATTTGAGCCTTTTGATGGCTTTTCTTTCCTCAAGTATTGATATATGTACTCCTGTTTGCATTCCTCTTGAATATTCTCTCACTGTTCTGTAACTTCTTGTTCTTCAAAACATCTACTCCATGCATCAAGGATATATCTTTATCTGCAGTTAAAGGATATATCTTTATCTGCACTTTTATCATCTCTGACTCATTTTGCAGTACTCTTTCCTCCATTTCTAAGCACTTTCAATGAACTCCAGAATGTTTCACACCCTTCCTGCTTTTATCTTCTATAGTCTTACAAAAGTCTTCTATTGAATTTTATTATACTACTTTTACACATTGCTTCATTTTCTTACATTTTCTCTGTATACTCCCAGAGCAAATGATTACTTGGTCAAAACTTATAGTATTCTTTCTTCTTTTCCATGACCGTCTCTTACTTTTTGAGTCCCACATGGAGTTTGGATTTTTCTCTTCTTACAGAAAACTTTACCACATGCTTCCTTGCCTGAATCAAGTGGTGTTTTCTTCAGTGTTTACCATTAAAGGTTTTTGATTCTGAAACATATTGAATAATATGTTTCAGTCTACAGGTAATCCCCATTAGCTCATTTATACAATGCTGCATTCTCTCATATCACAGTTTTAACATGACATCCCCTTGAATCAACCAATGTTCAGATTTTGTGAATTGTTAACAAGGTTGTTGCTTGCTATTTCTCTCTTCATTTTTTGGTATTTCGCTGTGAATCATAAACTGTTCATAACTGTTTTATTTTATTGTTGTTAATCATGGCAGATAAAATTCAAAGTTAAGGTGCTGTTGCTTCCCGACATGTTAACTTGTTACATTTGTTTAAAACAATGATAACTTCTTAGTGAAGTGAAAAGAGCTCAACTGGTTAATACTACAGTTATCTGTAAACATGACAATATTATTGCAGAAATAGAAAAACTTTTAATGGTGCAGATAGATGACCAAATTGGTTGGTCAATAAGCCAGGCTATTCAGAATAACTTTGTTTGCAAAAATTATTCTAAATTTTTCTTTTTCATATCTGACATAAGTAAATACAGGAAACCTTGTATAACGTGTCCATAGAAATGGAACCTAACATCCACGTTATATAAATCGCGTTATGCGAGACTGCGATCACATAGAAAAAGTCGGGTTATGTTCCGAAATCTTTTTTTTTTTTAAATTATATAAACAACAATGACATATCCAACAAAAAAATTTTTTTATTTAATTCACGTAATTCATGTGAGTTATGAAACAAATACATAGTATAAACTTATAAAAATTACAAATTGTACGTAAACTTCATTGCTCATAATGCATAAATGTTTTAGGCAAAATTAAATAAAGTGCTTATTTTAATCGTCATCACTGTCTTCAAAACTAACATTTTGTAGATGTTCTTTATTTACGAGTGGTCGGACGTCATCATCACTTGAAATCTCTTGGGCATCATTTGTGTAATTCTCATTGCATACTTCGGGTATTTTAGTTATCAAGAAGTTAGTATTAAGATCTTGCTTACCACTATGCTGCAGTTTTTTATTAAGTTCATAATATGGAACTAACCAAATATCCAATTGTCTCGTGAATTTTCTGGAGTGCTCCATTGAGGAATTATTATGCATAAAATAATAATTCCTTCCTAACTTTCTTGTCAAGTCCAGTCCTTCTGCTAATTTCTTTAAACTGAATTCTAAATCGCAATCAGAATCTTCGGCAAAACTTTCCCCACCATTTGGTTCGACGTCATCTATTAATTGTACCAGTTCTTCCTCATTTAAATCTATTTCCCCATCAATTAATTCACTAATTTCATTTTCAACAATATCGCAATAGCCCTCTAAGTGGCCATTACAATAAAAATAAAATTTTTACATAAAAAAAAAACGCATTGCATATTGTATGTAACTCACCAGAAAATAAAGTGCTCGGTTTGAGATTAACACACTTATGATTTTTAATGTGCTTTCCTTGCAGAAAACAAAGACAATTTTCAACAATAAACACTTTATATGGTAAACATTTGAAGTACATGCATGCTAAAGGGTATTTCCCCTAATATAAATTCGCTACTTATAACTACATGCACGATACGGGGGTTTTAAATCTAGTTTTGATATTTATGCATTATGTGCAATGAAGTTTACGTACAATTTGTAATTTTATAAGTTTATACTATGTATTTGTTTCATAACTCGCATGAATTACCTGAATTAAATAAAAATATTTTTTTGTTGAATATGTCATTGTTGTTTATGTAATTAAAAAAAAAAAACGATTACGGAACATAACCCTACTTTTTCTATGTGACTGTTGCAGATGCAAATTTAGCGAAGATAAAATTTGATTTATAAGTCGCACGGTGAAAACAATATGAAAAGATAAAGGGTTGCTACAATTTGTAGACCGTGTTATATTGAAACCACGTTGTATAAGTACCGCATTATACGAGGGTTACCTGTACTTGATTTACATCAGTTATGCACATATGTGACTGCTTAAAGACATTATTAAACCATTACATGTATATACAATTAAAAAAAAAAAAAAGCATTGATTTGCTATATGATGCAATTCACTATATGACAGTGGCCCGGAACCTAACATATTGTATAACTGGGATATGCTTGTAAAACTCCTTCTTAGTATCTTCTTTGTGCTTTCTTTTTTTATCTTGTAATTATATCTGTTTGTGTATTAGTATTTTTATTGGTAAATTAACATAAATGTTAATTTAATTTTTACAAAGAAATTTACAGAAAATTGATTTCATCTCTGTGGGCAAGAGCTAGGATTATTGAATTTGGTATCCTGCTTCTTTTTAACTTCAAACACTATAATGTTTTGATCCTCTGGTGTATGCTGTGGTTTCCTCTAAGCTTTTATTTTATTTTTCCTCTCACTCACAATAATATTCTCTTAAAGTCACTGTTGTGTTTATTTTGTTATATGATCTTTTTCATCCAGACACATAAATCTATAATAATTGAATATCTTGCATAGATTCCAAAGTCATAGACGACTTCTATATCATTATTAATAAATTTATTATATGGAAGTGGTTTTATTAATAAAACCATATATGCACTCTCAATGAGTGTGTGTTATGAATCATATGGATTAGATCTACTTAATTTATTACTTTTATTTCTAGATTAAAGAAGAACTTTAAAGACCACATCAAAAATAAAGAAATATTGAGTACTGCTGATATCAAGAAGAATGATATAATGATGGGTTTTGTTACAACAGTATCTAATGAAGATGTTACTGTTACTTTAGGTTTGAATGTAAAAGGCTTCATTTCATTAGTAGATATCCCCTCAGACGAGTTACCATTATTACTTGGATCTGTTACTACAGTAAAAATTGCTGACATTAAAGCTTCTAAAATTAATTTGGTATTATTTCAAGAATTCATAAAAGACTCATGTAGAAATACCAGCATGAATTTCACTAAGATCACTCTTAATCATGTAACTAAATCAGTGACAGAAAGCAAATATTCAAAGAAAATATCAGCAAAATTCACCTCATTCCAGAAAGAAGAGGAAACAGAGCTAGAAAAAGAAATTAAGGAGACAGATAAGATAATTGCATCCAAGGTAGGATTCATATATCCAGAATTTTGTGGTGTTTCACATCTTGAAATATTAAATTGTTGATCAGTAATATACTTAATTTTTTGTGTTGAATTGAAATTCAGAATTATTAAGAGGTTACTGAACCTATTATACACTAGTACTGTGGATGGGTAAATGATATGTTAATGACGTCATCAAAATCGAAAATAAATTGATATATTTTGACAAATTATGGCAGTATAAACAAATTAATAAAACAGTATAGGATATAAATATAAGTTTTTTGAAGTCTCACATATGTTATTGTTGCTGATAGTCACAATTGCATTTAAAAATCTATAAAATCTACAGAATTTATACACATTGAAATGCTTTTGATAAATTTCCATGGCCTTTTCTTGTTCTGAGTTCACTAAAAATTCAATTATCTATTGCTGCATATAAGTGTAATTCGAACCAACCATTGTTGAAAACTTGCAAAATGGGGGGGGGGAGTAATAAAAATTATACTTGTGCAAGAAACTGCAGTGGGTTATATGGCATCATCTGTTATCTGATCTCTTCAGTTCTGTTGAAGGTTAGTTGTTTAGAATAACCATTTTAGATTTTCAGACTTTCCTGGTGTTGACTTGGAGTACAATCGATATTTAGACAATTGACAAAACTACAGATATGAACATTGTGGTGTAGGAATTTTGTACTTTTAATGCTCATTGGCTAATACTTTTTACCTTGAACTAACTGACAGTCAACCGATATCTAGTAGCAAGGCTTATACGTTGGTCAGACATAACTGGTAATTAGTTTACGGAATTAACAACGCATATAAACTATATTAATTAAAGGTAACTTTAATGAATAACTTCTATATTTCGGCAACGTCACATTGCCATCTTCAGGAACATAAAGATATGGTATGTGCACGCAGGCACTAACACAAAGCAAATGAGGAAGAAAGCAAGAAACTAATATTGTTCCTAAAGTCCTAATGGTGCCCTCTGCCGGGCTAATTTGGTAGTCTTGGCAGTTGGGCTGAAGTTCTCATAATGTAAGTCTCCCAAATTTGGGGTAGTTTCATGCACCCAAATTTGTTGAGGTTAGGAACGTTTTTTAGAGCTGCTGAAGATTCTTTGAATAATCTTTCGTGTTTAAACTTGCTGCAATTAATTATTTTTGTTTTCTTCCAACGAATTTTATGGTGGGTATCTAAGGCATGGTCTGCCAGCCCAGAGCGGCTGTACTGGTGTTCAGTACCGGATGTAGTCTTGGTGTTCTGAAATCCTGATATTTGTTGTTCTGCTTGTTTGGCCAAAGTAGGACAATTTGCAGCTGCAAGGGACCTGGTATACACCAGGTAGGTCTAGGGGAAGTGGTTGGTCTTTGGTAGTTTCCTGAAGATGGCAATGTGACGTTGCCGAAATATAGAAGTTATTCATTAAAGTTACTTTTAATTAATATACTTTATATGCGTTGTTAATTCCGTAAACTAATTACCAGTTAAGTCAACCGATATCCTAGGACTATCAGTTAATTAGGTGATTACTATATAAAATGCTGCTTGAATAATCAAATAAAGAATTTGTATATTTGTTAGTATTATCATACCACTTCTTTCCATTCTAGTATAGCGAACTGAAGCTTGTATTTACATATATTGCATAATTGCACATTACCTGATTATCTCTTGTGGGTGGTTTTTTCTGTGGCTACGGTGACAGTCTATTACCATTATCACTAAAAACACACGTATAACCACAGTGATTAGTTTTAATATGCAAATATTTCATCCTAAGTATCTTGGGACATCATCTCATAAACGCCAGGTAACATCGGAGGTGAGAGTTTGTCCTTAGGAGAAGGTAACAAGTTAACTATAGATCTGTTTGATGGGTTTGTAAGTAGTGGCAAAATGGTATTTCTTCATAATTTACATCATTGCTCATCATCGATCTCAGAAATTTGGCATCACTAAATCACTAGTTACCAGAGCATACAATGTATATAAAGTATATAATTAATATACTTTATATGCGTTGTTAATTCCGTAAACTAATTACCAGTTAAGTCAACCGATATCCTAGGACTATCAGTTAATTAGGTGATTACTATATAATATGCTGCTTGAATAATCAAATAAAGAATTTGTATATTTGTTAGTATTATCATACCACTTCTTTCCATTCTAGTATAGCGAACTGAAGCTTGTATTTGCATATATTGCATAATTGCACATTACCTGATTATCTCTTGTGGGTGGTTTTTTCTGTGGCTACGGTGACAGTCTATTACCATTATCACTAAAAACACACGTATAACCACAGTGATTAGTTTTAATATGCAAATATTTCATCCTAAGTATCTTGGGACATCATCTCATAAACGCCAGGTAACATCGGAGGTGAGAGTTTGTCCTTAGGAGAAGGTAACAAGTTAACTATAGATCTGTTTGATGGGTTTGTAAGTAGTGGCAAAATGGTATTTCTTCATAATTTACGTCATTGCTCATCATCGATCTCAGAAATTTGGCAACACTAAATCACTAGTTACCAGAGCACACAATTTCTGCTCCTCCGAAGAATCTCTGAACCAAGAACTAGAAATAATCAAAAATACAGCCATACTAAATGGATATAATCATAAAACAAAAATCATCAGTCACTTCCCCACACATCAACCTAGACAAGAAGAAGCCCATAGGATTCCCATTTTTTATGTCAACGGCATCTCCGAACGTCTTTCAAAATTATGAAGAAATACAATTTTGCCACTACTTACAAACTCATCAACCAGACTATAACTTGTTACCTTCTCCTAAGGACAAACTCTCACCTTTGATGTTGCCTGGTGTTTATGAGATCCCATGCTCCTGAAAATTGTCTTACTTTGGACAAGCAGGTAGATCTGTTCAGAAACGCATCTCGGAACATCAAGACCACATTCGTCTTATCAAACTGCAAAAACTGGTCTCTCTAAACACGGAGTTGAAAACCCAAACCATAGGATCCACTGGGAAAAGTCGAAACTTTTACATAGATCTTTATTTAAACATGAATGTCTATATAAAGAAAGTGCTGAAGTCCTGCTACATAGACCAAATTTAAACGGCAACGACGTTCTTACTATTCTTAAAGTATAGGAAATTGTCATACAAAATTGTGTAAAATAGTCTCTTTATATATGTTTTAATTTACTTCTATAACACATTACTGCATGCATATTGAGATTACATTGTAATCATGCTTCCTAACTGTATGTTATTCCTAGTATTTTTGAATTACTGTACTTCTGATGTCCCAAGATACTCGGGATGAAATATTTACGTATTAAAACTAATCACTGTGGTTATACATGTGTTTTAGTGATGAATTCACCACAGTGTTCATTATATAAAAATATTACCATTATGCAAGCTGGGGTTATAACTATTTTTAGTCAAATTTTAGTTGTTCCTGAGTGAAGTTTAACACTATGTAAATAATTGTAATTTCTCTCTCTCTCTCTTGCAAAACAGAAAATTTTAATCTTTTTCATTAATTTGGTAGCAGTATCACCTGCAGCACAATGTTAAGATTACAGGCATTAAACCAGGGATTGCTAAACTATTTCTGAACAGGGCTGGATAGTAAATATTTTATGCTTCGTGGGCCAAAAAGTGAAATAGAGGATATCAGTTACTTATACAGACAGATCCTGAGATATGTAAATCTGTGCTTGCATAAGAATTTTGCTCATCCCCACATGCTACATCACCCTGGTTCTTGTGTGTCTCTTACTGTGAATGCACCTATATGGTGTTGTACTCACTTTCTCGTTTTTTGGTGTGTGTTTTTTCTAAATATATATTCACAACAGCGGATGATAAATGTGCCATTGAATCAAAACATGAACCATCTCTCAAACATACTGCAATTAATCTAGAGATGAAATTACAGATAATAAAGGAACGTGAAGGTGGAGAAAGCTTATCGGGTATAGTGCATGAACTTGGTCTTTTATTATTATTATTATAATTATTATGATGATTTGACACCTCCAGGGAGTCCAAAGACTCATCGAGGGAGAGTGTGCCAACAGCATCCAGCGATTGGTCCCCTTGCAACTACTAAACTTGCTCAAACTTACTTAACTGAGCCATTAGTAGCAGAGGCCCTACCAATTGACCAATCTTTGCAGCAAAAAAAATTTTTTTTTGTCTTGTGGTATCGACACTGAATACCAAATAAAGGATACCTCAGTATAAAAGGACATGTTACAGGAACAACCAGCGTGAAAACAACCATAATAACAAAAATAAAAAAAATTGAAGGTGCACTAATAGAGATGGAAAAATTGCTTACAATATGGATGGGAGACCAGATCCAGAAACATGTATCTTTGAGCCTTAGGACAATACATACTAAGGAAAGAAGTTATTTCAGGACCTAAAGGGAATATATTCTGAAGGAACACAGTTGTTTGCTGCGAGCAGTGGTTGGTTTTGCACGTCTTAAAAATTTGCTGGCCTTCAAATGGTCAAATTGTAAAATATATTTGGTGTGTTAAGTGTTTAAAAATTGTCTGACGGATATGGTGTAAAATGTATGTCTTTTATGTATTTAATACAAGATGCTTATAATTTTTTTTTTACTGTTTAATATTTCTGCATTGCATTACATGTTTATTTTTTGCATATGTGTTTGACATGACAGTCTATTATGAAAGGTCATTCTAGAGTGGTCAGGGGAAGATGTGGGGAGAGGGTCCGGCTTATGTAAATTTCAAATTGCATATGTCGAGGAGTGTCTGTATTTGCGATAGATAATACATTATTTATTAACAAAATACAGAAATAAGCCCATGTAGCTCAGTGGAAGTGATGTTTGCACTCCTCAGTACTAAACTAAACCATCTGAAGAAAGAATGCCCTGAGTTTGATTCTAGAGTAACTTTTTCTAAGCCTTTTTTTGACTGGTTCCCATAATGAGTAAGCGATTTTTTTTTTCTTAGAAACTCTTTGAGTTTTCATCTTGTAAACTGAAGGAAATTGGCCATAAAACCTACACTATTTCAGACATTAAATGAGATGGGGCCACAAGATGGCAGCACCTGTTAGCCATCTCTTCACTGCATGCTTTTTAAATTAGTTATAGCCTTGGGCCATCTATCTATGATTGGCTATCAGTGGAGATTGAACTACTCACCCAGTCTACAAAAGTTAGGACTAAAATGGCCTCACCTACTTCCTATAATGGCAAAATAAAAGTGTTAGCTGACAGCTGAGAATATAATTGTATGCAAGCAGATTTTTAGGAAATTAATGAGAAGTACGGAATTCTTTTTATGGAATATAATTACGCATAACTGAGAATCAGAGAGTTAGTGTTCTGAATTATCAAAATCATTTGCAAATGCTCATCAGATAAAGCTGATCTGTAATGAGATTTTACATATTTCATTTTAGAAAATGTCCTTCCAAGTTACTGTGTAAATTTTAACTGTAATAGCTCTGTGGCTGTAATATACTTTTGTAATATATACATTTACTACTCTGCCTTTGTCTTTGATTCTCTTTATATATTTGATATAGTCGGCCATCCTAACTTCCAACTGCCGCTATATATATGCTTATACTATATCTTATCCCCCACGCTCTATAGTCTAGCTAATTTATTTGTTTATCGACTGTGCCAGCTAGACTATTTATTGAGTGAGTATAATGAGAGTATAAGACGTTAATCCAAAAAAGACAATGCAGATATCATATTTGTACTTCCTGCTTTAATCTATTCTAACCTTAACTTAGTGATGGCAACATAAATAAAATCATATATACTTCTCTTACGCAGGTTCAGATTTTTTTAAGGATAGTTCACGAATTGACGAATTACTGTTCAGTATGTTGTTTAAAAACCATTTAATCAAGCCAAAAGAATATTTACAGTATACACACAAAGTAGTTACAATTGCCTTACTGCTCTAACCTTAGTTCTGAGCTAGTTTAAACATAACATTACTCGATTATGAGACATACACTAGTCAAGCCTAATTTTACTTTTACTTATAATTGCTCGCAATTAATTTTACATACGTTCACTTTACATGCTTTCAGTAAATACACCTACTTGCAAGTCCCCTTTAGCAAACAGTCTTTCACATTATCTTAATGTTCCATGAGGATTTTCTTATCTTTCTCTATTTCTTTCTTTGCTCAAGAAGTTGGCCATCCTTTTCTTTATTAGGTCCTCATTTTAGCAACAATATGTAGCTCCTTTCCTTCCTGACAACTCAACACAATGTTTCCTCATGGCGGCAATCTTAGTAGACGAACAAAGCTTCTCTTCACTCCCCAACCACGAATAGTGGTGATCTCAGGTAAGAGAAAGCATTGAAAATCCTAGGATAATATTCCTTTCTGACGAGATGCTTTATATAGGCCTAGATTTTCATTTTGCACATGTGCGTGTTTCTCGAAACTGGTTATGTTGCTCACCTTTGGGCACGTTTAAGTCACTTTTTGGATTCCTTATCCTTGGCACTGGTTGTCATATCCTTTGGACACGATGATATCATTCTTCAGAAGTCTCCGTAACTTTCCACGTATGGTAATCCTCTTAATTCTTTACTAATCTTACCATTAGACTTGCTGACTCTTGTGCCAGATTATTGTAACAAAGGCCGAATGCAATAACTCACAAAAAAATATTATTTCAATGAATATTTAACAAGACTTTTTAGTACATTTTCCTGAATTAAAAACAACGTAAAACCGAACATGATTAGTTATGAAATTACTTATCATGAAAGATTTTACAACTGAATTTGGATATAAACCACTGTGCACCAATATTCAATTCACTTATGTAAACTCATGATACTTCAGACTAAGAAACACAGCACTCAAAATACTGTCAATTAGCACTACAAACGCAAGTGGCATTAGTGGCAGCTCAGAGTGACAAGACACACCATACTCTGTTGAAACTACTCATGGTGTAAAAATGGCCATAGATAATATACTGAAATGAATGCCATGTTTTCTGTCTCACGTGAACACTACTCTGTAAATACTAAAACAGCAGGTTCATTATTCTTAGCTCACATGCCATACAACAATAGGCGACAGGCCAGATCAGGCTCATGATGCATACTTGGCTGACCCCTGCATTAGATCAGTGACTGGAATGTTGTATGACCTGAGCATAATTCATGTTATCCCTTAATGGCTGTAGTCTGGAACATAGAGATCAAGACAGTAAATCTTACATCTCACATAGTTGCATTCATACTTCAAGTAAGTAGCAAATTAATCACTGTGGTACTTCTGGTAGATGGGTTAATTTCTTGGGTATTTAGATTTAGGTGCTAGTTTACACTCATAATTAAGTTTAATTATTCCAATATTTCATTTCTATCCCAGAAACGTCTTCAGGAATACAGTATTAAAATTGTAATAACACACATACAGAAACAATAAGTGAAAAATAAGACTGTTTTAAACCTAAAGCCAGTTACATACAATCTCCCATTTTTGGCAGTTTAATGCAACTATATTTATTTAGATAATTAGGTTAGGTTAGGCTGGTTAAAAAAAAACTAGCTGCTGCCGATTCTGAAAAAATTTTTTGAAGTTTATATTTGCTGTGATGAAGCATAGTAGTTTTTTCATTAATCCTCTGCAAGGTATCAAAGGAATGGTCAGCTAGACCACACCAACCATAGTTGTGGCAGCAGATTGTGTATTTGCATTCACCTAGGTAGATGTTAGCAGATATTCCAGGTTGACTATAATATAAGTTTGCAAGAACAAGGAAGTTTTTTTTTTTAGAATTAGCAGCAAACTTAAAAAAAAACTTAATCTAAATAAATATGATGGTATCCAACTTCCTAAGATTTGGGAAACTTTAATTCTTAAATCTCCTGCCCAACAGCACCCATAGAGGGCATCCTCGTAGGTTCGAAACATTTATTTTTCCACTCTTGTGTGTACAATTTTAATATTGTATTCCTGATGTCTCTGTGACAGATAAAATATCTGAATGATTACACTTGCATTTAATTATTTTTCTGTGCTGATACATTTCGCTTTAACTCATAACTTTAATTATGAAGGTTAATTTTTCCTCTCATGGATTTGGTGACGCTATCACTTGAAGTAATATAAGTGCAGATGTTAAATAAGTAATTAATGTTTAGAGGATTATATGGCCTGATTAGTCATGATTTACGTAATCCTGTAGTAGTTGTAAGGTGTAGAACTTGGAAACAGTGATGTGAAAGCTTTGATCATATATGCATTAATACCATTGTTAAGTAAATACAGAATTAAGAATTCTCAGGTCTGGAAGATATCACAGCATATCATGATATCGTACCACTTCTTCGAAGGATTCCAAACATGTTGAGTATTATCCCTTATAGGTATCTCCATGGAGTCAGAATCATCACAGGAGACCCATTATTCACACATTACCTATCATATCCATTTGCCATCCTCCCAGCAAAATATCAACTCTTAACACCCTTGCTAATCACACTCCTACATAATTTCCACTGGTGACTGGGAAAAAAAGGTTTCTGTGTCGCTCTATAAAACCCTTTCATAACTTATATGCCTTTATCACATCTCTTCTTTGCTTATCAGCTAGTTTTTGAAGTCCACAGATCTTCAATCTATTCTCATAGAGAGCATTCCATAGACCTGCTATAGTCTTTCTCAGTTGTCTCTGGATCCTCCTCACCACTTCATTCCCAAGGAATCCAGGTAACCAGATCTGCATGCAATGGTCCTTATGTGGTCTTATTAAAGCCTTAGAAAAAAAAAAAAAGGGGGGGGGGAACAATAACCTTCCTATCTCGGCTTGTCAGTGTGCTTTTCAACAGCCATCAGTTTCCTACAGTTCAGTTCCATCAAATGTAGTACACTGCTTGTGATTTCTTTTATCTAAAGGATCAACTTTAGGGAAAAGTGCTTCCACTTTGGGCCACATCAAACAGGCAGCCATTTTGCTCTACCATTACTGCTAGTCTATTTAAGTCTGTCTGCAGGATCTCTGCATCACCTTCATTTATCATCACTCTTTCCAGTTTAGCAACAGTAAACAACTGAATATTTCCTATCAGATCATTTCCTATTTCATTAATGTACAAATTGAACAACAGAGGACCAAGTACTGAGCCCTACGGTACATCACTTATAACCCAATCACCAGATTCATATCCATCCCCGTTTGCTCCAATTTATGCAACACAGCTATATGTGGAATGCCTTTGCAATGTCCAGCAGTTTCCTTTATCCAACTCCATTGTCAATTTATTATAAAAAGTAAGTAAATTACTAAAGCAAGACCTGCCCTTCACAAAACCATGTTGCCCCTTATAAAGTATCACATTCTCATCCTCCCATTTCTGAATTCTTTCTTGTACTAATTTCTCCTATACCTTAGCTACCACTCCTGTAATATTGGTCTATAATTTGCATCTTCTGTCTTGGAGTCTCTTTTATGCAGTTGGACTATTTTGCTCTCTTTCCACTCCATTAGTACCCTTTCCAGTACTGAGGCTTAAAATAAATAGCTTCGTCAGAGGAACTGATAATTTCTTTTCACATTCTTGTAACACACAGGCTGATATGCCATCTAATCCCATAGCTGTGTTCACATTAAGATTCTGTAATATCCCAAGCACCTCCAGTTCTTCAACTTCTGTTCTCCCATCAGTCAGTGTCACATCCATTATTGCAATGCCACCACCTAGATTAGTGATGGCAAACCTCTGATACGCGTGTCAGCACTGACACACTTGAGATTTCAGGTGACACACTTTGGATGTTGAAAAATATTGGTATTCTGATGAAAAAACTGCGATAAATCGTGTGAGGTCGCTCTCAGTTAAGGCGAAGGTAGGCTTGGGTTCTTCGAAAGAATTATATTTTATAGTTAGCCTATTTCTATTTTATTTTGTACTTAGCTTATTTCTATTTTATTTTATAACTAGCCTATAAACAACGAGCGTTTTAAGTTTACATTTTCTTTCTTAATCATTATAATTTCTGCATAGTCATATGATATTATAAAAACTTATAAAAATTATTATCAATATTATACGATATAAACTTATAAATACATGCTTTATATATTATAAACTTAAAGTTTTCCTTTGACGTCTGTGTGAAATTCGTTCATGCATGCATTCCAAGTCTCGACTGAGTAATACAAGTTTCAAACATATTTAAAACCACTTTAACAGAAAATATAATTCGCAGCATTAAATATTGAATTTATCTGAGTAAATAATGCAAATAGTAACAACTTACAATGACATCGCAACAAAACCAACTAAATAGCTGCTATTTAGTAGCATCATAGAGAGTAAAACGTAACAAGGTTTCTACGAACATGCTGGTAATAAATCTGGCAACCCTGCTGAAAGAAGTAGTGGTAGTCTTGCATGGTCTGCCACTTAAGTAATTTGAGTTGCTGGTGTATAATTCATTTCCAGTAATTGTTAGTTCTTATTAACTATTACTGCTTAAATACCGCTGTATATAATTGTGCTCTTTTTTAATTTGTGAACCATTTTACAATGGCAGCTAGCACTAATAAAAAAACTAATATTATCACAGAAAGGAAGTGGAAGAAATTTCCAAGATGCCTGGACTGAACAATATGGTGTTATTGATAGAGGCAATAAAGTTCTCTGTAAATTGTGTGGTGAATCTGTGAGTAGAATTTGGAATGTAAGAAGGCATTTTGAAACTAAGCACAAATGGCTCCTAGATAAAACTTTTGAAGAAAGAATACATATCGCAACATCTAAAACTGGCAGAATCACAATCTTGTCATCCCTCAAAACAGGCAAACTGGCCAAGTAAAGTGAACACTGCTACCCCACCAACCATTTTAATTAAATTTGTTTCAGGACCTTCAAATTTAGTAGCCGCAAGTTACAGTATTTCACATACTATTGTTGAACATGGGAAACCACTTAGTGTTGGTGATTATATTAAAGAAGCTTTCGTAAAGTGTGCACCATTTTTATTTGAGGAGCTTCATAATAAGGAAGCTATTGTAAAGCGCACGAAAGAGTTACCATTAAGTAGGAATACTATTAAAGACAGAGTTATATCAATGAATGCTAGTATAGAAAATCAAATACAACAAGACTTGAACTCATGCCATTGTTTTTCTATTTGTCTTGATGAAACTACAGATATTACATCATCAGTTCGATTGGCTATTATTGCAAGGTATGTTCACGGTGATTCTATGCACGAGGAATTGATAAAGTTAGAAAATGCACCTCAAAACACAACAGGTAAAGACATATGCGACTGTGTTGTTAAAGTGTTCTGTGAGAAACAGATTGATTTATCGAAAATATTTTCGATTACAACTGATGGCGCGCCTAATATGGTTGCCCGTAAAGTCGGTTTTATCAAAGAATTTACAGAATATGTTGGTCATCCCCTGGTTTGTTTCCATTATATTATACATCAGAAGACACTGTATGCAAAATCAGGCTTAAAGGATTTGGATGATGTGATGAGAATTGTGACAAAGGTAACTAATTTTATTGATGCCAGGGCTTTAAACAAACGAGAATTTAATTCACTTTTAAGCGAAGTTGAATCAGTGTACAATGGTCTATTAATATTAATGTACAATAATATTCGATGGTCGAGTCGTGGCCAAGTACATGAACAGTTCGTTGAATGTTTAAATGAAATTAAATTATATTTAAATACGAAGGGCATGGAGCATGAATTTTCTCAGTTGAACGATTCTGCTTGGCTCAGTAAGCTGATGTTTTTCACAGATTTTTCATTGCACCTGAATAAACTTAATATACAATTGCAAGGTTTCGGAAAATCTGTCGATGTTATTTGGCACAATCAAGAGCTTTGAGAATGAACTCAAAATATTTCAACGTGATTTAAAAAGTAACAATTTTAAGTATTTCCCAAAAGTAAAAATTTTTTTAACAAAACCATCCCCAAAAATCGTGAACAACATATCAACCAATTTATCGAAGTTCTGAAGTCAGTAACTGAGCAGTTTTCTTCTAGATTTAAGCAATTTCAAATGTTGGAACAAACAATACAATTCATAAAGCATCTTGATGAAACAGAATTCATGTATCTTAAATTAGATGGCTTTGAGCGGTTGGATTTAAAAGATCTAGAAATGCTAGCCGACTTCCAGTGTAATCCTATCTGGAAAAGAAAGTTTATTGCTCTTAGAAATGAATTAGAAGAACTTGAGTGGGAACGTCTGCATGATACTGTGTGTAAAAATTCAGACTGTGAAATTCTAAGCGTGTGGAATAGCCTTCCCGAAAACTTTCATGCTCTTAAAATCTTTGCTAAAGCTCTTCTAACAATTTTCTCTTCTACATACTCTTGTGAAACTCTGTTTTCTGCCTTAAATAATATCAAATCGAAAGGGAGAAATAGATTGAGCAAGGTTTTGTAGCATTAAATGCTATGCTGCCTGTGTAGCATTAAAATGTACACTATAGCCCTTCTATAAAGCAACTTTCTACCACTACTCAGCAACAATTTGATATTGATATAAAATCTATGAATTCATATTATTTCAGTTTATTAAATTAATTGTATAATATGAATTCATAGATTTTATATCAATGTCCTATTAAATAAATAGCCTAATATGATATGTATAAGTCACCATCTATGATTATGTAGTTTAATTTATATTGCATGTATGCAAGTGGCACATCAACAACGTCAATATTTAAAAAAAAATGATGTTTGACACACCTGGGTAAAAAGGTTCGCCATCACTGAGATGCTGCACCCTTGCAAAATGATCACTCTGTAACTCAACTATTTGGTTTGCTTCCATTACTTTCTTACCATCGCCACTTTTTAAATTCATCCTTCCATAGTTATTCCTCCCTTTATTTTCCTGCATAGCAAAATAACTGTTTAGGCTTTCTTTTGTCTCATCAGCTATCTTTGACATTCTTTACTATACAGACCTTACTATACAGACCACCCTTTTTGCCTGGGCCTTACACTGCTCATGGTCATACTGATCACCTTTACTTTACACTCCCTCCACAACATTTTCTTTGTCTGCACCTCCTGCTTAATGATGCTATTCATCTATCTAAATCCTACTTGGTTTACCCTTCTGATTCTGGGTATCAAGTTTGTATTGGCTGTGATGAAGCATAGCAGTTTTTTCCTCATGTGATCCTGTGCAAGGTATCCAATTTATTCTCTTTTTAGAATCAGCAGCAAATAAAAAAAAATAGCCTAATCTAAATAAATATGATTGTGTAAACTTCCCAAGATTTGTGAAACTTTAATTCTTTGGCCTCCCACCTAGCATCCATAAAGAGTGCCCATCATAGAACTCATATCTTGCACTTTATTTTTGTGTGTGTTATTACAATTTTAATGTTGTGTTCTTGAAGATGTTTCTGTGACAGAGACATCTTCAGAAACAACTGATCGGAACAATTAAATCTGGCATTTAGTTATTTCTCTGTGCTGTATTTATTACATTAAATTTAATTATGCAATTTATGCATTTCTGGCCTCCTAATATATTTCTACATTTTTTTTTTTTTTTGCTTTAATTAATCTGTGACATATTATTCTCAGTCAACAAAGTCTCATTATTGTCTGTAAACCTTTGGCCAAGTTGAGCTAACCTGTGCCATAAACTTCTCATGCTTATTCTGAATGTAATTCCCAGGTTTTTAATTTCTCTGAAATTAAAAACCTGGGAATTACATTCAGCATCATATGACCACTCTTCCACTTACTAATCTCTAGATTGCCACTACTTACACTTACCTTCATTCCTCCCTAAACATTATACTACTCACCACAAATCCATTCAAATGCAAGCCACCTTCCATCCATCAAACTCACTCCACATACTCCATGCCATTCCTTCTACACAATCTGTGCAGAAGGAATGGCATGCTCATTTGTGATCATAGCTCTACAACTGTTGTTTGTCTGCATTTATTCCATTACAATTACAGCTTATTCCGCAATTCATGGTGCAATTTAGGATGAAAATGCAAAATCTATCATTTTCAGAAAGCTTTTAAATGGCCTGAGGAGGAGGACAGCTGTGTGCTTTTCATAATTTTTACAATCTGTTGATCTTAATCATGTATATAAATGTATTCATTTTACATTCCCAAAATATTGATTTATTGTCTCTCACTTTAAGAGTGAAATTCTAATGAAATTATGCTTATTTTTGTTTATTTAGAACTGGAATAATGAAAGAGAAGATGCCAAATTAAAATCTGTTTGTAAGAATAAAATAATATGGATGTCTGATGGTTTTAAAGACAATGGTCCTTTACTTATGCCAGCTGATGCTTCTGATACATTTGTCTGGGATAAAAGTGATAAATCACAGTCTAGTCAAATCCCAGAAAACAATCAGGAATTGAATGCAGTTGTCAACAGGAAGTTATCTAGAAAGGAACAACAAGAAAAAGAAGATGAGGATGAAAAATATTTATTTAAGGTCTTATTTTATAATTTTAACTGATTACTTATTAACTTATTTTATAATTTAAACATTTTAGTGCCAGCAAAGGTTGGTTGATTGGTAGAGCCTCTGCTACTAATGGCTCTCAAAAAGTTAAGCAGGTTTGAGCACGGTTATTAGAAGGGGTTTTCGTTTGATGGTGTTGGCACATTCTCCCTCGATTAGTCTTTGGACTCCCTGGAGGTGTCACATAATAATATTGATAACCTTAAATAAAATGCTTATACTTAAGTGATTATATATGAATGCATTCATTTCACAAACAATTTACTCTATTGACATTCAGGATAGCTAGCAAAAACAAGAAGTGTCAGACTCTTCATCTGATAGAATACACATATGTTTTCATATACCATTTGTTTCATGACATAAGCTGATTGTTTTTAAACCCAAGCCATGTACGGTATCCAAGGTCTGCAACATTGCATTTTGTGATTGAGGATTTTATGTATTATTGCATCTTGTTGGTTCCTTTCAAGTGTTCACCATGGAAGCAACTCATCACATATTGACTCTTCAGAAATTCTTTCATAGCAGTAATATGTTTATGAGGCATTGTGTGTGTGTGTGTTTCCCGGTCTATGTGGCATATGCACTTTCATTTCTGCCTTTTTTATACATCACATATACAAATCATTCAATATAACCAATGTTTGCTTTACTATACAAACACGACACAAGGTTATTTTTCTAATGGATGCTTCCTTATCTTTCAGCAAGCATAAGAGAGAGAGAGAGATTGCATTTCTATTTCTATTCATGTTGCTACTCTTATTATATAGGATTACAGACAGCCTTTCTATGTTTCTCCTAGTTTAAAGAAAAAAAAGTAGTGTTATGTATTACTTAAATATTTTTTGCCATATCCCTGAAGGTAGGAGCAATCCAGAAATGATGAATGAAACATAACACTTCTTTTTTTCTTATAAAAATATACCTTTTTTTCTCTCTTGTAAAAGGTATATACTCTGCATTTTAGTGCTTTGTTCATATTGCTTTCTGATATGGAAATTTGCAATATATTGCATGTTTATAATTAAAAGTAACTGTTTGTGTTTGGGGGTGAAAAGCTTTCTGTTTCATAGACGACTGTTCCCCCCCCCCCCCCCCCATTCTGTATTATTGTAAATGTTATGCTGTTTTATCATTGTTTTGGAAGATTGTATTTATTCATTTGTAATATGTGGACAAGCTATCTGTCTAGTACCACTGCATGGTTTTTAAATTAGGCCAAAATGGGATTGCACACATTGATCATCTTACATAGCATCCTCTAAAAAACTTGATGCTCTTTTATTTAATATGTAACTTTTCACCCATTCATCTACTATGCAAATTTCAGAGCTGCTTGACCTTAAAATACTGTTCATGTTAGTCTGCTCAGCATTACATAAAAGTGCTTAAAGTCAAAGGCACAAAAGATAAAAGGCAGCAGTTTAGTTTTTTCAGGGTTCAAAATGAATTGGAGAGCATCAGAATGGTGTTCTGATGTTCTCCAGAACATAAGATTGTCAATATCCGTCTGATTCTTCAAAAAATTATAAACATCATTTCAGTTCCCTGCAAACTATATATTTATCAATTTCATTTATGAAGTGAAATTTGTTAGAAGTTACGTAGAAATTCATAAATGGAATCATAAATTTCATTTTATTATTCATCACTCGTATTATATGCAGGATGAAATAGAGGAAAGGCTATCATTCAGTTATGGTATCTTCTTTACTATATTTCTTTCAGCTTTATACCTTTTTTCAATAATTTATGCCTTTTGGCTGTCAGATATTTGTGCCATTACTTTTCCTTATTCACTGCTTCTTTTATCCTTTCAACTACCCTACTAGCTATGATATGTTTATACATAATTCAAAACATGGATCCAAAGTGCGCATTGAAATTAAAATTACATTCAGATACCATTGAATGTTCTGTGATGGATGAAATATATCAGCCATTTGATTTTTCATATCCATGATATAACATGGATATGAAAAATCAAATGGCTGATATATTTCACCCATATGGACAGATATGTGGTTGATCATCATCATCAAATTCCTGCTATGTACCCTAAAGGAGTGTACAGAATATGATAGTACTACATGAAAAATTTACATCATTACCAACTTCCTATCTACAATTTTCCTCCAAATCAGTGTGTTACTTGTCAAGACTCCAACATTATCAGATCTTATATTTCTGTCGTCTAAGGCACTTTGTACCATATCAATCCACCTATATCTTGGTCTTCCTCTGGGTTGTTTTCCTGCCAACCTAGCAGAGAATGCTTGTTTTGCTAATCTTTCCTCACCCATTCTGTTTAAGCGACCATACCACCTGAGATTAGCTTTGCTAACGCATTCCTGGATGCTGACAGTGTCAAGTTCTTTCCTAATATCCTCGTTTTTAATATGATATTGCCATTGATGCCATCTGTTCACGCCTCTAATCTTTCTCAGGACTCTCATATCTGCAGTCTCTAGTCTTTGTTTTACTTCTGACCGACCTCTCAGATCCATAAGTTAAAATTAGTTTGAACAATGTCTTGTATACAGCTTTAGTGTTCTGACTAATTTCTCTCTTATTTCATATAAATTTATTCAGTTGACTTACTACCATACCAGCTTTGTTGATTCTGTTGTCTATTTCCATATTTAATTTACTATCGTCACTAAAAATCGCGCCTAAATAGCTGAAATGTTTTACTTGTTCTATAGATTCTCTGTTCACAAAGCAGTTCACATTTTCAATGATTCTGACTATTTTCACTGTTTTTGTCTTTTTATTGCTGACCTTTGTACCATACCTATTACAACAGTTATTCATTTTAGTCAAGGAATCTTGCAGACTTGTAGCGGATTTATTTAGAAATATAACATCGTCCGCATAAAGCAAGGAGCTGACATTAAAATCCTCAATTTTGATATCATGTTTAATACCACTGTCCTTCATAATGTGATCCATATAGACAATGAATAACAGAGGAGATAACGTACATCCTTGTCTCACACCAGATTTAACATTAAACCATCTTCCTGTACTTCCTTCAATTCTAACTGCAGACTTATAACTTAAATACAGACTAAGTATATTGCTTGATATGATGCCCCATTGACACCATATAACTGTAGCATATTGAATAGCTTCTCTCTTGCCCCCTTGTCATATGCCTTTTCCAGATCGACAAAACTTAAATAGAGATCTATGTTATATTCCCATGATTTCTCAACTATTTGTTATAAAGTGAAGATCTGATCCTGACAGCCTCTATTTGGCCTGAATCCAACTTGTTTTTTGCCAAGCTTTTCTTCCACAATTCTTCTCAACCGTTTCTCAAGTATACTGGCATTAATCTTACTAAGAATACTCAGTAGGGAAATACGTCTGTAATTCTCACATTCAGTTTTATTTCCCTTGTTATATATGGGTACTGTGAGAGCTCTACTCCAATCATCGGGAATTCGTCCCTCTGTCCAGGCATTCTGAACTATGCATTGCAGCCACTGTAAGACTTTTGTACCACCATACTTCAGCATTTCTGGTTGAATATCATCTACTCCTGCTACCTTTCCACATTTCATGCCTTTGATGGCTTTTTCTACTTCAAGTATGGATATGTATTGCTGACTGTGTGTCTGTTAAGTGCTTTTTACCACTGTGCTATCACTGCTTGTTTCATTTAGCAATTTTTCGAAGTAATTACTCCATACTTCAAGGATATCTTTTTCTCCCGTTTTCATGTCACCTTTATCATCTCTAACTCCTTTTACAGCACACTTTCCTCCATTTCCAAGCTTCTTCAACAACCTCCAGAATATTTTGCCACCTCCTTGATATTTATTTTCTGTATTCTTTCCAGAGTCCTCTCATGACTTGTGTTTAGTTAGTTTTACACAGTGTTTGGCTTTCTTACATTTGTCTCTGTATTCTTTAAGAGCACATGCTGACTTATTTGCCAGGAACTTTTGATTTGCTTTCTTCTTTTCTTTCACTGCCTCTCTAACTTCCTGTGTCCACCATGGAGTTCTGATTTTTCTATCTCTGTCTATCAAATCCTCTGCACATTCTGGTGTCCCTGCACCAGGGAGAAAACATCACTATCAACAATAACATAGTCAATGAGACTTTTCTTATGCCTTGCTGCATTTCTGGATTAATTTTGTTATTTTTTCTTGCATTGCTCTGTCCACAAACCCCTGTGAGGCCTGTTTAAATCTCTGCCAGTTTTCAAGATCTTTTATATGATCTTATTTGACATATTCAATTTCCTTGTGTGTTTTTGAAATATTCCTTTGTTCTTTCCTTTTTTTTCATTTTCAATCTGTTCTTTTCATTCCCTGTTATCACTTTGTTATAATATAACATTAAAAGATATGTTCACTACCAATTTTGTGCGAACATTATTCAGAGTTTCTTCATCATCAAGTTTCCCAGTTGCATCTGTTCTATCCTAGAGTTATTACCCACTCTTCTGAAGTTTCTAAGAATTATATTTTTGGCTCATTCCCTCAAGTAGGTTAACTAACATCTTTTCATTTCTAAAGGTTCCTATCTTAATTTTATTATTTTGCCCATTGATAAGTCACCCGACTCCTGCTCTCTTTCTTCTCTCTCTCTGTCTGTCATATGTGGATGCCATTAAAAAAAAACATGCAGATTATCCTCTCTGATTTTGCAACCCCTAATCATGTTTTAGTTATTTCGCTGTCTATGGAAACTTCTTTTGTATTCTCTGTCTCATTTACAAGTTTCATTTCCTTCTCTGTCAGACATCTCGTGTAATAAATATAGCTCATAATATGGATAAGGAATATTCTTTTCTCCTCTTGAATTTTGTTATGAATCTATTTGATTCATAAAAAAATTATGTCAATTAGATCCCCATGATATTAACCAAGTTTTGTATATTCTTCATGTAGCAAGTATACACATCTGCTGCTTGAATGTGTGTACTTTCATTTTTTTTGATCCCTGCATTAGAGGTTGAAGAATCTATAAACTCATCATTGCCATATGTGGGGGATTGAGAAACAAGTTCGTTGACATTTTTCTTGAAGAGTTGCTCATTCCAGTTGTTTGGGAATATTTCATGAGGAAGAAGAGAATCAGGTTTGGTGTATTCGCAGTTGCACTGAAATGAGGATACTAATCAGCAGCTGCTGTTGTTTTAATAGTCCTGGCAGAAAGTAGAGGAATGATGATTACCAGTTCAGTGGAGCAGCAAACATTGAACAAATACAGTACTGAATCTGTAGAACAGACGTATTACGGAAACATTGCATTGGTGAGACAGGTTAAAGTGAGTCTGTAAGAGAGTAGGATCATATATGAGCCAAATTACTTCTGGGCAGCATTGCGAATTTTTAGTGAGATTTTAGGTGCACCATCTCAAACATATGAACATTATTCTAAGAATGGGCATATTTGGGATAGATAGGAGATGGTTGGGTGAAAAATAGCATCTTGAGCAGAAAAGAATGCTTAGTTTTTTAGATACTGAGGAACAGTTTAACAGTTTATTATCATTCCCATCACACACATACAAGATATTTATATTATACAGTTCAATGTACAGTATTATACAATACAAATCAAATTATACAATTCAGTGTACACTATTATACAATACAATTCAAGTTGCACAATTCAATGTACATTATTGTACAATACAGTTCAAGTATTACTATAATTTTCTGTTGGTAATTACACTTATTTTTGGCTATTATTTTGTTACAGTTAATAAATGTTTCCTTACACACACACATACACACACACACAAATAGAGTAAAATGCATTTCAGATAGTTTTTCGTAGTTATAATAAGTTACTGGTTTTAGTGATAAAGTAAGTTAGTTTGTGTATTTATGTCTAACCAAGGGCCGTAGCCATACTGGTTACTAGAGAATTAAATTAGTTCCAAACAGTCACTGTGAGTCCAGTGACCATATCTATGAAGGCTCACCTTACACAGTTTGATTTGATGTACATGTTAATATATTAGTCTCCTAAGTGAATGAACTAGTTAGTATATTGGTACCTTAATTGCATATGATATGTGAGTTATAATGATCCCTTATACCATACGTTTAAAGTAATTGTCAACATTGTTTAGTCCCATGAGGTAGTCTCTCAATCTTTTCCTAAATGCATAAGCTGAGGTTAGATTTGATTTGAGGTTATAGAAAGCAGTTGATGTGTTTATGCAAGGAGAGGTTAGAGGTAAATGTTAGTCCAAGCAGAGAGACCTGATTCTGTCTGGTGATTTGTGTATTAGTGAGGATAAGAGTAGGTGAACTGATCCATTTTGTGAGAGAAAATGTTAGCCTGAAGGTGACAAGATTGTTTCCCCACCACCACCACACACACCCCATTGAATGGTATGGAGATCACTGTTTAAGGCACTGGGTGAAGATGATCTTGAAGCTTGGAATGTCTGATGAGCCTTGCATGGTTTGTCAAATGAGTAGGAGGAATGGAGAGTACCATCATCTGCAGAGCTGTGAATAAGATTGGTGGTAACGGAGAGCTTCATTTATATATAATAGAAGAAGGAGGATAAGTGTTAGAACAGAGCCCTTGGGCACTCCTGCATAGGCAGTGAAGCTCAAAGAGAGAGAGAGAGCCATCCATCATGACATGCAGTTGACATCCAGAGAGAAAGTTGACTGAATTACAGAGTGTGGCAGGTAGACCAGAGGATGAAAATTTGTTTAGTAGCTCTCAATGCCAAATGTGATCAAAAGCTCTGGAAATGTCAAGAACATCAGTATGTTTCTCCAGACCTCGAATGGCAGAAACTGTACTGGTGGTCACTGATTAGCTTGTGGGCCTCTAAGTAGTGGAGAGGCCCACTGACCATTGATGATTTTGGAGATGATTGAGATTAGTTGGTAGTTTGTAGTTCAAATAGGCTGGATATATGATTACTTCTACACATTGGAATAAGTGCCAGCTAAGTGTAGATGATTGTAGAGATGATTCTAGAGCACAGTGTTTGTGCTCTAGAGTCATCTATCTCTACAATACAACTAGGGAGATGTAATCAGGACCAAAAGACTGTTTGGTGTGCCCAAGTTATTTAGTATTCTTCTGATATCTTTTGCTGATAAATAAAACCACAAGGTATGGTAAGAGGTGATTTGCCTTAGTCATCTGTGCAGGAATTGTAGGTAAAGGTTGATAAACTGTAGATAAAGCTAACCTGGGAGGTTAGCTTTATCTTTTGGCTCTACAACATGCCCAACTTACTAGTGGTGTGTAGATTATGATGGTAGTTGTGGTTCTGTGCAGTTGATGGATTAAATGGTGGAAATTGAGAGTTGTAGAGTGCCCTCCCTCTATGAGTCCTTGGACACCTTTAAAGTGTCATGTATTAATAATACTAATAATAACAGTCATGTCATCTGGATGAGAAAGAGGGGTGAAAATGCAGATGAGCAGAAGTTGTGTGTGTGATGACCTTGTCAAGGGACAGTAGGTACAGCTTTCAAGGAGGCAACTTTTCTGCTGTTGGCCTTGACGAGGTCAGATTTACTGATGACTGGTTTGCATTTATTGCATGCTTAATCATTGACTGAGCTTCATGCTCAGTCAATGGTAGGCATCTTAATGAGCCACTTGCAGTAAGCTGAGTTTTATTTCTTGGGTACACTTTCTGTTGAACTAGGCTTGGAAAGTGGATAATGATTTTGTGTGAAATGGAGAATGAAGGCTTTCATGCAGTGAAGATAATTTCAGTGACTTGCTCAGAGTAGGTGTTTGAGTCAGAAGAGCAGAAGCAGTAGTCAGACTATGAAAAGGAAGAGTAGAAATGCTGGAGGTCATCATGCTTGTACCTTTTTTCACCAAAGGATATGAGGTTGAGAGTGGTTGGAGGAAGGATGTTGTGTGTGTGTGTGTGTGAGAGAGAGAGAGAGAGGAAAGGTTTTTGAAGAGTGTCATTAAAATAAACTAAATACCTGGAAATCATTCAGAGATGTTGTCGAAGGGCATTTGCAACAATAAAGTTGAATATTGTAAAGAGCTAGTTGATTTACTCATGACAGAGTACTACATGATGTGGATCAGGA
Source organism: Typopeltis vanoorti (assembly GCF_054136105.1). Classification (NCBI taxonomy): domain Eukaryota; kingdom Metazoa; phylum Arthropoda; class Arachnida; order Uropygi; family Thelyphonidae; genus Typopeltis; species Typopeltis vanoorti. Next base: position 28,479,934 of record NC_143553.1, read on the forward strand.
TGTTACTGAAGATTCACTTATCCTCTCCTGGACTTCTTACCTTGAGAACCTTGGCACAGTGAATGATAAGTCAGATGAATGGGTCCACCAGATCATCATTATAATGGAGTAATCGTACCAAGGAAATGGAATGTGAGGCTAGGATTATGGGCGGTTACTATGGATTTTTTCAAAGAAATACTGCAAAGTTGTTTAGAAGAAGAAATGAAGTATTCATAAGCACTTTTTTAATTTGCACTTTATTTTAAAAAAAATTTGAGGCATTGTAAATACAGGAAAATATGCAAGTACTTGAATTTTGGTTGTATGTATTCATTTTTACAAATTAAGTTGTTTTTTCCCCCCTAATTGACAATTATGTCACACCCTCTAGGTTGAACACAGGCATCTCAATACAGATTTCAAATTGGCAAGTGTCGATGACTATGAACGATTAGTACTGGCATCCCCTAATAGTTCTATAGTATGGTTGCATTATATGGCATTTTTAACTGAGCGCTGTAAATATGGTGAGGCACGAGAAGTGGCTTACAGAGCTTTGAAAATTGTTGCTTTTAGGTAAAGTATTTGATATATGACAATAATTTTTATTTATAGTTACTTAAAGAGAAATGCATAGAATATTTTTGTTGCAATTTATGGATGGCAAGCAGTTTGTCCTTTCCCCAAGCCTTTTTAATGAAGAACCAGTCAGTGTTAGATGAAGATAGGATGATACCAGTTTATGCTCTATTAAGTAGAATATATTATGTAGTTTCCTATATGATATATTTTACTTAATACAACTATGTATATGTTTTATTATATATGACATTATTTTAGGGAATTTCTTTTACATCCAGATAGAAAATTTTAGTTATAAATTAATATTTCAATTTTTTTTTTGACAATTTTGTAATTGCAACAAAATTTTGATTAGTGAAACAGTCGCTTCCACTGAAAAGACTTAAAATAATGTATTACAGAGGGATTGCACAATGGTCAAATCTAGATGACTTTCCAGTCATCTAGATTTGACCATTGTGCATTCCCTCTATATATAATCTTTAAGGAATGTAGAGAACTGATTAGGGCTTCTGAACTAATATCCAATCCTCACCTTCACATAGTGAGCCCTGTTAGTAAATATCCACTGGTGATTTAGGCCTTAGCTAACTAAATTGTTTTCTATATTGGCTTAAACCAGAAATAAACATGAACACTTGTTTGTTTCTAGTTTAAGACACAATTTGCTTATAAACGAGGTACCTGCTGTTTTTCTCATTGAACCAGGTCAAATAATGAAAAGTCAGCTATTGGAAAAAATTCACCATTAGCAGAATTCAAGAAGATAGGTGCCATCATTATAAAAACAAGAACTTGGTGTTACTGAGATGAAGAAGAATAAAACATGAGCTCCTGCTATATTACTTAACAGGCGCTCATGTTTTATTCTTCTTCGATATATGATTAGGGAAAGAAAGGAGTAGCAATAACATTCAACACAATGAAGTACAGGAAGATAGTTTAATGTTAAATCTGGTGTGAGACAAGGATGTACCTTCACGAATGGGCTACTTGTACCCTAGTCTAGTCATAAATATTGTTACAACTTGAAAAGCGCATAAACCTTTAATTTATCAGTAAACCCTCTGTTATTCATTATCTACATGGATCACATTATGAAGGAAAGTGGTATTAAACATGATATCAAAATTGGAGATGTTAATGTCAGCTCTTTGCTTTATGCGAATGATGTTATACTTCTAAATAAATCTGCTACAAGTCTGCAAGATTCTCTGACTAAATTGAATAGCTGTTGTAATAGATATGGTATGAAGGTCAGCAATAAAAAGACAAAGACAATGAAAATAGGCAGAATCATTGAAAATGTCAACTGTGTTGTGAACGGAGAACCTGTGGAACAAATAAAACATTTCAGCTACTTAGGCACGATTTTTAGTGAAGATGGTAAATTAAATATAGAAATAGACAACAGAATCAGCAAAGCTGGTATGGTGAGAAGTCAATTGAATAAATTCATATGGAATAAGAGAGAAATTAGTCGGAACACTAAATTAGCTGTATACAAGACAGTGTTCAAACCAGTTTTAACTTATGGATCTGAGAGCTGGGTCAGAAGTAAAACACTTGACCACAGATATGAGATTCCTGAGAAAGATTAGAGGCGTGAACAGATGGCATCAATGGCATTATCATATTAAAAATGAGGATATTAGGAAAGAACTTGACATTGTCAGCATCCAGGAATGCGTTATCAGAGCTAATCCCAGGTGGTATGGTCACTTAAACAGAATGGGCGAAGAAAGATTAACAAAACAAGTGTTCTCTGCCAGGTTGGCAGCAGAACGACCCAGAGGAAGACCAAGATATAGTGGATTGATACGGTACAAAGTGCCTTAGACGATAGAAATATAAGATCTGATAATGTTGGAGTCTTGACAGGTAGCAGACTGATTTGGAGGAAAATTGTAGATAGGAAGTTAGTAATGATGTAATTTTTTTCATGTAGTACTATCATATCCTGTACACCCCTTGAGGGTACATGGCAGGAATTTGATGATGACATTCAGGAAGGTAGTCTGCAAAACCAGATCTGAAACTTGCGCAGTCTATCTCCAATGTTATCATTATTATCTATATGGATTACAGTAGGGTTTCTTAAACTTCTTGTTAAAGTCCTAAAACAAGCAGAATTTTTTTGTGGAGCCCTCACAACTCAGTCTTTAATATAAACATGAAAAAAATGAAGAAATCGATAAATACTCACCATTTTATAATTTAGTGCTCCGTAAATTTAAAAAAAAGTAAGTTCATTTTAAGGACTACAGTGCAGTTGTTTTGAACTGCAGAGTTTTTGAAAGTCTGGTATGATGGATGTAACTTGTAGTATCATATCATCGATTCATTAATTAAAAAATAAAATAAATAAGTGAATGTTTGTAAAAAGGATTTGCAGAACCCTAGAATTTCAGTTCTGGAGCCTTGGACTCTGCAGAGCTCCCTCTTTGGGAAACCCTGGATTACAGTATGAGAGAACATGGCATTAGACCTGATATCAAGCCATCTCGTCTCCTGTATACAATCCACAACTAGTGAGGTTCAACAGGTGTTGTACAAATTGGAGGTCCTTGATTTTGATATTCAGTTGTACTGGATTCCCAACCACATTGGAATTTTAAAAAAATGAGACTGCAAGTGATAGATCAGCTCACGTGTTTTTGTCAGTCCCATATACAGACTACAGGCAGTTTATAACATCAAGGCTAATAACCCAATGGCATTCATTGTGGCAGGAAACACAGTAAAATAAATTGCATGAGATAAGCATTAGCAGACAAGTCAGTGGAGAAGCAGAAGAGAGGAAGTTCTTGCTAGGCCATAGGTCAGAGTCATCTTACACCTTATTTACTGAGGTCTGAACATGTATCTCATTTGTCATGTTCTGGTGGAGTGCCAGCACTTCACTCAAGAAAGGAATGAATTTTTTACTACTCTGGCTGTGCCAGAGGGGAAAAGAAGAAGAGGCAGACCAAGGAAAAGCTTTCTTGACCAAATCAAAGACAGCACAGGTTTGAGGAGTTACCAGGAGGTTAATTAGAAAGCCAGTGACAGAGTGGAATGGAGGAAATTGCTGCTGAGCTACCAGTCCCAAGACTGATGCAACTGATGATGATGACACAAGAAGTACAAGAACCTATAGCACATCAGTGCCATGTATGAGACAGATAAAGGTTGAGAAAGAAGAAACCTATTGATATTCTTCTTAAAGAGCTGTAGGTTGCAGTTGTTGGGAAACCTAACCTAACCATAGGAAAGGCTCTTCTAGAGGACAGAGGTGGATGGAATAAATGAGGAAGAGGAGAAGCAGGTTGGATGAGCTTGCAGTTGTACAGTAAAGGGATGTTGGATGCCTGCTGCTCTTGTTTTAACAGGCCTAACAGAAAATGGAGGAGTGATGTTGGCCAATTCACTGGGGCAGTGGCCATGGAAGTACCTATGGAAGAGAGACAGAGGTAAAATAGAGGTCAAAGTCAGCCTGTGAGGGAAGGGTCATCTATGAACCGAATTGCTCTCCTAAGCGAAGGAACTAAGGAAGCTATTGATGTGATGTGTTTGCTACAAGAGACATACACATCTTTCCATGGAGAGATTTGTGTGATGTGTGTATTACTGAGGATGAGGGGATGGTGAGCTTGGGATCTCTTTTGCAAGAGAAAAGGCAGGACTGTGTTTTGGTGGAATTGAAGGTGACTAGGTTATTCTTACCCACACTGAAGGATGGTATAGAGATCAGTGTTTAAAGCACTGATTGCAAACAATCTTGATGTAAGGGATGTCTGGGAACTACATGGTTTGTCAAAGGAGTGGGTTGAAAGGAGAGTGCTGTTGTCAGCAAAGCTGACAGCGCTGACAAAACTTTGAGTGCTTTCATACATCCTCTCTTGAACCAGGACTTGAAGTGTGGATGGAATAAGAGATAAATGCCTTCATACCATTGTGGATAATTTTTGTGATTCACTCAGTTCAGGTGTCAATCAGAAGAGCAGAAGCAATAGCCATGCCATGGGAAAGAATAGTAGCTCTAGAGATCATCCCACTTTTCAGTGCCAGAAGACACGAGGTTGGGTGTGGTCTCATGAGGGAACATTCTGTGAAACTAGAAATATGAGAAAGAGGGCAGGTGAGAGAACAGAGCTTTGTGGCAAAGCTTGAAGAGAGAGTTCCATCCACCGTGGCACCAGAGAGAAAGTTGGCTATCCAGTTACAGTGTGGGTTGACTGAAAGAAGGCAAATTTCAAAGCTGGCCTTAATGCTAAACAGGACTTTTAAAGCCTTTGAAGTGTCAAGGGCGACAGCACACATTTCTCCAAACCTTTCCATGGCACATGTCCGCTGGTGAGTGATGTAGGCTAAGATATCAGCTGTGGATCAGGATTGGCAAATCCATACAGGTGGTCACTGATTAACTGATGAGCTTCTAGGTAGTGAAGAAGTTGACCATTGATAACTTCTCCATTATTTGGAGAAGATTGAGGTTGATGATAGTCAATCGGTAAGCTTTTTTTGGAATGCGTTGCATATATGTTAGTTTCCATGAGGTGGGATAAGTACCAGCTGAGTATAGAAGATTGAAGAGATGACAGGCATTAGCTCCCAAGCACAGTGGTTGAGTACAATAGGAGAGATGCCATTGGGACCAGGCGACTTTGTAGTGTTCAGGTTGTTGAATATTCTTCTTATGTCTTTCTGCTGAAAGGCCACAAGAAGCATATGGTACTCAATTGCTTGTATGGAAGGAGGTGGTTTGTCTCCTTCAATACCAGCATCTATACAGGAGATAGAGAAAAAGAGTAATAGCAGGAGGTTGGCTTTATCTTTGGTTACTGTAACAGTGGTGTCATCTGGTGTGGGAAAGAGGTGGGAGTGCAGGTGAGCATAAGTTTTATCCAGTGGCTTTTGCAAGAGACCAGAAGGCATCGCTACCATTTAGGAAAGAGACAAGTTTCTGCTATAGGCCTTCATGAAGTTGGATTTTGATTTGCTGATAGTTGATTTAAATTTATTACTTGCTTCCACCTGCAGTTTTTCTTTCATACATCTTCTTTTGAACCAGGACTTGGAAAGTGGGCAGAAATTTTGGATTGATTAAGAGATGAATGCTTTCATACCATTGTGGATAATTTCTGTGACTCAGTGCAGGTGTCAGTCAGAAGAACACAAGCAATAGCCATGCCATGGGAAAGAAGAGTAGTTCTAGAGATCATCCCACTTTTTAGTGCTAGAAGACACAAGGATGGGTGTGATCACATGAGGGAACATTCTGTGAGACTGGAAATTTACAAGATAATTGTCTGAGTTTCTGAGAAGAGAGGTAACCTCTACAGTGTGTCTGGAAGGAGAACTAGTTTAAAAAAAAAAAAAAAAAGGTTCAATAGTGTTGGAGAAGGGGAGTCAGTTGAAGTTGTGGACATTCAGGTCACCTAGGTATGAAAACTGTACTGTTTAATCTTTACCTGTGACATAACTATAAACAACAAATTACATGTTAACCACAGTAATTTGAAAAACTACTAAATGAAACAAGCAGCGATGACAGCACAGTGGTAAAAAAACACTGACCAGGCATGCAGTCAGGAACACATATCCATACTTGAAGTAGAAAAAGCCATCAAAGGTTTGAAATGTCGAAAGGTAGCAGGAGTAGATGATATTCGACCAGAAATGTTGAAGTATGGTGGTATAAAAGTCTCACAGTACCTGCACTGCATAGTTCAGAATGCCTGGACAGAGGGACGAATTCCCGATGATTGGAGTAGAGCTCTCATAGTACCCATATATAAAAAGGGAAATAAAACTGAATGTGAGAATTACAGACGTATTTCCCTACTGAGTATTCCTGGTAAGATCTATGCAAATATACTTGACGGTTGAGAAGAATTGTGGAAGAAAAGTTGGTGAAGAACAAGCTGGATTCAGGCCAAATAGAGGCTGTCAGGATCAGATCTGTATTTAAGTTTTGTCGATTTGGAAAAGGCATATGACAAGGTGCCAAGAGAGAAGCTATTCAATACGCTGCAGTTATATGGTGTCAATGGGGCATTATATCAAGCAATACTTAGTCTTTATTTGAGTTGTGAGTCAGCAGTTAGAATTGAAGGAGGTACAGGAAGATGGTTTAATGTTAAATCTGGTGTGAGACAAGGATGTACATTATCCCCTCTGTTATTCATTATCTATATGGATCACATTATGAAGGAATGTGGTATTAAACCTGATATCAAAATTGGAGATGTTAATGTCAGCTCTTTGCTTTATGCGGATGATATTATACTTCTAAATAAATCCGCTACAAGTTTGCAAGATTCTCTGACTAAATTGAATAGCTGTTGTAATAGATATGGTATGAAGGTCAGCAATAAAAAGACAAAGACAATGAAAATAGGCAGAATCATTGAAAATGTCAACTGTGCTGTGAATGGAGAACCTGTGGAACAAGTAAAACATTTCAGCTACTTAGGCACAATTTTTTGTGAAGATGGTAAATTAAATATAGAAATAGACAACAGAATCAACAAAGCTGGTATAGTAGGAAGTCAATTGAATAACTTCATATGGAATAAGAGAGAAATTAGCTGTATACAAGACAGTGTTCAAACCAGTTTTAACTTATGGATCTGAGAGCTGGGTCAGAAGTAAAACACTTGACCAAAGACTAGAGACCACAGAGATAAGAGTCCTGAGAAAGATTAGAGGCTTGAACAGATGGCATCAATGGCAATATCATATTAAAAAAACGAGGATATTAGGAAAGAACTTGACCTTGTCAGCATCCAGGAATGGGTTAGCAGAGCTAATCTCAGGTGGTATGGTCACTTTGCCGGGTTGGCAAAGTGACCATACCACCTGAGATTAGCATTATTCTTTGCCGGGTTGGCAGGAAAACGACCCAGAGGAAGACCAAGATATAGGTGGATTGATACGGTACAAAGTGCCTTAGATGATAGAAATATAAGATCTGATAATGTTGGAGTCTTGACAAGTAACAGACTGATTTGGAGGAAAATTGTAGATAGGAAGTTAGTAAGAGTGTAAATTTTTCATCTAATACTATCATTTCCTTTACATCCCTTGAGGGCAAAACAAGTGTTCTCTGCTGGGTTGGCAGGAAAATGACCCAGAGGAAGACCAAGATATAGGTGGATTGATATGGTACAAAGTGCCTTAGATGATAGAAATATAAGATCTGATAATGTTGGGGTCTTGACAAGTAACACATGGATTTGGAGGAAAATTATAGATCGGAAGTTAGTAAGAATGTAAATTTTTCATGTAATACTATCATTTCCTTTACATCCCTTGAGGGTATATGGCAGGAATTTGATGATGATGATGAACCACAATAATTAACCATAATATATTTCAAAAGCAGATAAAGAAATAGCTGTAGTGGTAATAGATAAGATCAACTATGAGAGGAAGATAGACTGCCTTTTACAGAATACTTCCACCTATCAAGAAATTAGTTATAAATAACCCTCATCACAAAAAATTTGTGTTATCAAGTCTTTAATTAATAGAACGCATAATGTATGCTTCTCTCCCTCAAGCTTACAAGAAGAATTTCTCACTATCAAAACTTTAATGGAATTAAATGGTTACAACCCTCATCAAATTCAGCAGATAATTGACTCGTGTTCCAACAACTAAGGATTCTTCAACAGACCGCATTGTTCCAATCCCTTATATTTCTGGTATCTCTAAACTTATTAGTAGGATTTTGAAGTTTTACCTTATTCCCACATATTTTCCTATCAACAAAATTTCTCATCTGTTACTATACAAAAGACAAACTGTCATCTCTATCATTAGCTGGTGTTTACTAGATACCTTGGGAATGTAATTTGAAATACATTGGACAGACAGGCTGTTCTGTGGATAAAAGAATTAATTGAACGTATTATATTGAATACGTGAGACCTCAAAAGGTATGGCACAGCATAGTATTGAGACTAAACAGTGTCTGCTGGGATGAAGCTTGTCTTCTCCATAGAAGCAGTTTTAAATATGAATGCCTTTTCAAAGAAAGTTGTGAAGCCCTTTTACATCGGCCAAACCTGAATTATAATGATTGTCTCTCTCTCCCAAAAGTTTGGGAGATTCTCATTCTATGTAAACAACAAAAATACTTTTAATATTATTTATTAATGTATTAATTTCTAGCTCGTGGCAACCGTTTTTAATTGGTAAATCTATTGTTGTATGTAATATTCAGTGGCGGCTGGTGACAATAGAAACAGGCGGGGCCAAAAACAACTTAATTTTTTTATATTTATATAGTAGGTTCTATTATTGATTTATAGTTATTATTTCTATTACAATAATGTTTAGTCAGATTCCACTGATGCATTGAGCTATTAATTTTTTAAAATTGTTAGAACAATGGAAGATAAGATGTTCATTTTACTGAACATTTGAAATTGTACCGCATTGTTTATATGAATTTTACTGGATTCGTGTTTTTGTATTAACTCAGAAAGATGTTTTAGGTCTTTACAGCCACTGAGTATCCACAAGCTCTCGCCTCCAAACAAAACACAATAAAAACAGAAAACAAAGATTTTTTTCATCTCTCACACTAAGCCATGATTTCTTGTCAAACCAGATTACATAAAATGTTCTTGTTTTTTTACCATCCTGTTGAGTAATACGCACATCTCTGGGTTGGTATGCACCAAGTCTTTTGATTTCCAATTTTTCTTCTAGACTTAATAACGAGAAATGTTTTTCCAATAAACTATCGATTTTGTTCATAGTTAAAATGTATTGTTTATGGACATAATAAAAATTTAGACTTTAAAATAAATTATAACAAAAACGACAACAATAATTAAACACACTAAAAACAATAAAACAGATCAACAATGAGAATAAATAATAAGACAATAAAAGAATCATGTGCTATTTACGTACAAACACAGTGATTGGGCCAGACTAAACGGGTCCCAAAATAAGCGTTGTGCCCGGTAAACAAACACGCTTGCTAGTGCACGTGCTTCACAATCAAAAAATCATGCGCTATGTATGTACATGCCAACACACAGTGACTGGGCCAGACTAAACTGGCTCCAAGATAAGTGTTGCGCCCGGTAGCAAACACGATTGCTAGTGCATGCACTTAACAATCAAAGAATCGTGCGCTATGTATGCACATGCCAACATAGTGACTGGGCCAGACTAAACTGGCCCTAAGTAAGCGTTGCGCCCGGTAAACAAACACGATCGCTAGTGCACGTGCCTCATACATGCCCTGTTTTCTACACGTATAAAATAGAGCCAGCTGTGGCTGGCCCCAGAGACCGTACTAAGTCGCATTATACAATATTGCCACAAAACACTACAGTAAACATGTTGGAAATAGATCAAAAAATAATAATTACAAGAAACATATTTTTTAAAAGTACAATTATTGGGCTAGTTATACAAATATAGGTGGGGCCTGGCCCCTATAGATGAGCTGCCCCTGCTTGTATTCCTGTTCTTTGATTCGCTTGTTTCTACACACTGATGATGTACTGTTATTTTCAGTACAAAATATCTGTACTTTCATTAAAGTTAATTACTGTGGTTATTGTGTAATTTGCTGTTTGGATAGCTGGATTGTAGATGGTCAACTTCATGGAGAGGAAGGTGAGGAGGTCTTTGTGGTTTTAAGAGTTTGTAGACTGGTAAATAGCAGACGAATCTTACTAAGTGGTGGCAAGGAAACCTTCAGCTAGAAAAAGTCAAAAGAAGGAGATTCTAAATTTGGCATTTTCTTGCAGGCAATATCAGAACTTACAGAGGCATAGGTTATACCACCTTTGTGGTGAAAGAATTAATGAAGAATATAATTTGAAAGTGAACTGTAGTTGATATAACTGCAATTTGAGTGTCTTAATTTCTCTTAACAGTTAAGAGAAGGAGGTCTGGTTTGGATGTTGTTTATGTCGGAATTTATGCCACAGATGTCTGTAAAGTTGATGTGGAAGTGTTTTTTTTGTGGGGTGGGGGGGATCCTGGTAAGTTAGGAATATTGTGTTTTTGATTTGTTTGGATGAAATGGTTGTTGAGGGAGATTTATTTTGTTTGCAGTGTTGCCATCATTGTTTCATTTTTCATTTTTGGTTTGTTATTAGATGAAAGGAAAGAGTGGAGACATGCAGTGGACGAAGATAGACCCGTGAACATATCACCCATACAGAGAGAACCAGTTTTCTTGACAGTGCCTCCCACATGGTCTGATGGGAGTCAATAAATTTATATGGAATAAGAAAGAAATAGTCAAAACACTGATCTAGCAGACTTAGTATACAAGACTGTATTCGAGCCAGTTTTAATTTACAGATCTCAGAGCAGGGTTAGAAGCAATGAGAGTTCTGATTAAAATTGTAGAGTGAACAGAATTAATGGCAGGAATCACGTTAAAAATCAAGACAGTAAGAAAGAACTTGGTGTTGTTAGCATTCAGGAACGTGTGAGCAGAGATAATTTAAGGTGATATGGTCACTTAAACAGAATTGGAGAATGAAGATTAACAAAGCAAGTGTTCACTGTCCCAATGGCTGGGAATGACCTAGAAGTGCCTTAGACTAAGATATAAGTGCAGATGACAGACTAATTTGGAGAAAATTGTTGGTAGGAAATTAGTAATAATGTGAACTTTTCATGTAGTATCATCATAATGTCCTTTACAACTCTTGAGGATACATATCAGTAATGTGGTGGTGGTGATGATGATATAGGGGTTTTCACTATAGTTCTTATCCACTATGTAATATCATTTGCTTAAATTACAGAGCCAAATATCTCCAATACTGATACCAGCTTTATTGACTTTTGATAATGTGATCCATATAGATGATAAATAATGGTAAAGATAATATGTGCTCTCTTCCTAAACCTGATTTAACATCAAACCATTTTCTAGTACCTCCTTCAATTCTAAACTGCTGGCTTAGCTGTAGACCATGTGTTGATCTGCATCATGTCCCATTTTCCTCATATAACTTTGTTTTGAAGGACTTTTATTTTGGTAGTATCATATGTCTTCTTCAGATCTACAAATCTTAAATACACATTTTTGTTAGTTTTTTTTCTCATGATTTCTCAAGTATTAATGTGAAAATCTAATCCTTATTTGGCCTGAATCACTTGTTCTTCATTGAGATTCTCTTTCATAATGTTTCTTAGCCCCGTTCTCAGATATGCTTATATTAATCTTGCCTGAAATACTTACTCATCAGGGAAATTCCTCTGTAATTCTCACATTCAGTTCTTTTTTTGTTGTTGTTGTTGTTGATAGGTGCTATAAGAGCATCACTCCAATCAACTGAAATTTGAACTTCTGATTAAGCCTTCAGAATCATGCAATGTATAGCCACCTGTAAAGCTATTATACTACCATATTTGAGAGTTTTTGTTTAAATACCATCTACTCCAGCTGCCTTTCCACATTATTTGTTTATGTAATGGAATTCTTTTGCCCTCTTTCCTCTCCTCAGAACTAAGACGAAATTAGACAACCTGGTATGAGGCACTGTCATTTCTCTTACACATGTTCATAATACCTCCCATCTAATTCCATGGCTATATTTCATGTTGAGATTACATAAAATCCTGAGTACCTCCAGTTCATCCACTTATTTTCTGTCATTGATCTCTCTGCCACAACACATTATCCTCACCTGGAAAACACACAAAGTGACTGCTCAGTACTTATTACTGTTATTTCTTCTGCTTCTGTCACCTACCATCTACATTCATTAAAGTTATTTTCCATAATTTTGCTTAACCAGATATTCTCAGGGGTGTACTACCCACACAACCCTGGTCCTGCCTTACTCCTAAACTTCTGCTCCTTGTTAGTTACATTTCTTTTGCTATCTTCAGTAATGCCTTCTTCTATCTTATTCTCAGTCCTTACTAATATCCATAAGGACAGGATAGGAGGAATGGACTTGTCTTTGGAAGTGTCACCATTCTTTTGGAAAACCACATTCCCTTTCAGCAAATCCCACACAACACAATTGCCATCTGCCTCTCAGTCAGATGTGTTATCACAATATGATGCATCAGTTTACCTCCCTTCCACCAGTGTACTTTGAATGGATGATTTAAACAGGCACAACACTGTGAGATAATATCCTTAATAACATCAGAAGAAGGTTTGTACAGGATATGCTTGACAACAACAAACTCTGCCTCTTAAACACAGAAAGGAGCACCTTCTTGCATATGCCTAACCAAACACATTTGCTCCCACTGACTTAATAGTCTGCTCATCCCTTCCCCTTTCCCCTATTTGAGTGGAAAATTGATGCCAACTTATAGAGTGTAACCATTTCCCCTGATATCCACTTTTCTGCATAGTCAACCATGTAATAATATATCACAGATATACAATGGAAAATGGCACAAGCTTACTAGTTTACCTTCTCTTCAAATTCCTTAGCTGAATTTGATTCTGCAACATTAAGTTGATCTTCTATCAGTAGTACAGTGAATTGTGACAAAATGTATTTTATAGGCTGTCACAATTAAAGTATCTTAAACATCTAGTCTGTTTCCACTTTTCCCTGAACCATGGTGAAATGTTGAATGCACAGCAGGTAAGGAACCAAAGAAGAAAGAGATGAGCTACATTGGTATGCTAAAGTAACACTAATTTTGGCAACCATTAGCATAGCCTGACCACTAATGAAAAAATAATAATAATAATAACCTACTACATCAAAGCTAGAGTCCTGTTATCTGTTTGGATAAAGATTACTAACAGATAAATTAAGACAAAAACAGCATTGATGGTGGCCAATATATGAAATAAGAGCTGAAATTATTGCTTTGAGTCATGAAGTGAGAGTTTACTGGAGAACTTGAAACAGAAGTTACTTTGGCTGAATGTGTGCCATCCATATTCTAGGGATTTTTAGGCCCCCATTATTGTTTAGAGTAGGACAGTTGATCAGAATTTCACAAGCTTCTTTAAATTTGCATATTCCTCCCACATTTTTGTATAATGTAAGGAACAAGTTCCTTTCCAATCAATTTGATATAGATTGTTAAGAGTGTAATCAGAGAGGCCCGATTTATTAAAATTGTTAAATTAGATGTGTTATTTTTTTTATGAATTGGAATCATGCATTTGGTTTTGCCAGTATGAGGTAAGTTACAGGTGCACTGGAGTATATTATTCTGAGTATATCCATAGATAATTTAATAAATCAAATATTGTTTATGGTAATTATATACATAACTCTTCTTGTAACATATATGTGCTTATGACATATAAGGACAAATCATTATATTGTGAATAAAAAAAATATTAAGGCAGAACTCCTCCTTCTCCATAAACTATCCAGTATGCCACCTCTGAAATTTCACCCGAAGGACGTCAGAAAAATCCTCAGGAGCCTTTGATGCTAGTTAGTCTCCTGGCCCTGATAGTATTCCTCCAGTTGTACTAAAAGCTTGTGCTCCAGAACTTGTACCTGTCCTGCATCATCTCTTCAAGCTGTCATACTCATCTGTCATCTAGCCCACAGCCTGGAAATAAACTTTTGTCCATCCTATTCCCAAAAGGGAAAATAAAAGTTAGCCATCAAACCATCGCTCCACTGCTCTGACCTCGATACTCTCAACAGTAATGGAAAAGGTCATCAGTAGTCAACCACTTCACTGCTTGGAGACCCATCGCTTACTTAATGATCATCACTATGGATTCCGTGATTCTTGTTCCACAGCAGATCTCCTTGCTGATCTCACCCGCCTTTAGACACAAGCCGTGAAAAGTTCAGAGAAACCGAAGTGGTCACTCTTGATATTTCCAAGATGTTTGATTGAGTCTAGCATTGTGGCTTCTTTACCTAGCTACTATCCTATGGCATTCCTCCCTCCCTTTGTGAATGTATTGCCAGCTTCCACTGGTCATTCACTGCTGATCATGGTAGATAATTTCCTTTCATCAAATTTCTCAGTTAATGCTGGTGTATCCCAGGGCTTAGCACTGTCACCTATGCCCTTCCTCTTATATGTTAATGATCTTCTCTCCCTGACATCCAGTCCTATTCATAGTTTTGCTGACGACAATACTCTCCATTCCTCTTTTTCATTTTCAAAGCCTTGTAGTGCTCAGGTAACTTTTGCTTTGTGATTTTCTTTAATCAGTCTCCTAAACACTATCTCCTTTCCATTATCAGATGGAAAGGGGATAACCTGGTGAATTTTAATGCCACTAATTCAGTCCTGACTTATTTCTAAGTCCCAAAATTTAGTCATGTCTTATTTCTAGAAAGAAAGCCCATTCTGCTCTCTCTCTGTCACATTTTACAATAATCCTCATGTCAGCCAGGACCAATTTCCTCTCCTTTGGTTAACTCTTACATTCAGTCTATTCCGGCATGAACATGTCAAGTCCATAGCTTCTTCAGCCTCCAAAAAACTTTTTTCGTTTCCAAGCAGTACTTCTCTCTTGCTCAACTTCGGACACTTTATAAAACTCAAATTCACCCAATCTTAGAATCCTATTCCCACATTTGAGGTGATGCACCTAAGACTTTACTCAGAATGCGTGATTGTATATAGGAGTGAGCAGTTCACTTAATTGATGACTCCTCCCTCATTGCCTCTTTCTCAAATCATTTTCCAATGATGTTCTGTTGCTACATTGTGTCTCTTCTATAGATATTTTCATGGGCACTGATCTTCTGAACTCGCCACTATAGTCCCTCCACTTTCCTATACTCATATATGAATATGAGCAGCTGCCAGTCAACACACATTTATGGTTCAACTCCAAACTCATCAAGCCAACTTCTTATCTTCTGCCTTCATTTTCCATTTCCTACACTTGTGCTCTTTGGAGTAGTCTTTCCCAATAACAACAACCTTCAGGTTTTCAGAAACCACACCAACACATTCCTCTCTTCCATCTCTCACTTACCTACACATGATACTGTCATGTCATAGATCTTGGGACCTCTTGTGTGTGGGGCTGATATACGTACACACATACAAAAAAAAAGACTGGTATACAGTAATATCAATATTTTGACTTAAAGCTAACTACATAGACATTGAGGCAATGATTGTCTGCCACTAAATTTGCTAGATTGATCTTGTCATCTGTATGCCACATATCTGCTTCCCAAAACAGATCTTCTAGGGAAACAAACTAAATAAATATGAATAAGAAAAAGTTAATTATTATGTGTTGCTTTCCGAGCTTCTCTGTTTTGAGTTATTTCTCTTGGAAAAAGAGTGTCTGTGCTGATAAGGTGGTTAATAGACTACCAGAATTGTTTAGTTGCTCTTCCTCTCCGTCTTTGTCTATTTGAGGGGCCGTATAAAACTAAATGTCTAAGTATGGAAAAGGAGGATATCTCAGTTGATGTCCAAGCCAATCAAGTCGACGTCTCCATTTGGGTTTCAATCAAGGATTTTTGGTTTGCTTCTTCTAAAATAGTGGAATTACGAATATGATCATTCCAGGAGTAACCAAGTAACAGTCTTAAGCAGGTTGTATTGAAGCTGCTAATGGTTTTTGTCATTTTTTGGGTGGAAGTATTCTATGTTTCTCCACCATATAAGGTTCAGTATGATTAAGAATCATTTTATTGTAAAATTTCAGAGCTACAGGTAATAGAGTAATTCCACAGTAGTTTTCCTATTCCCACATTCATGCTTTTTTTTTTTTTTTTTTTTTTTGTATCGGTATAATTATACTTTCTTTCCACTTCGGAGGTATTTTCTCTGTCCTGAGAGCATTATTGCATTAGTGATGGCATGAGCACTCTAATTCTAGAATCATATGTAATCTTGATGCTCTTCGATTCTGATCTTAACTGCGACTGAGACACATAGAAGTATGACTCATGCTGTTTGACTCATTCTTGTGCTGATGTTTTAACCATTTCTTGCCCCCCCCCCTCCCTGAATGATGGTCATGCTACAGTGAGCAAAATATATAGGAGTTGCTAATAAATTTTAATTTCCCTTACATGTATTAAACTTTTTTTTAAGTATCATTAGTCCTTTCTATTTATGTTATTTTAACAGGGACCTTGTAACCTTTTTGGATAACTTGTATGTTTTCTAATCTAGTTCACAATTGGTGTATGGTTGGCTAGTTACTATTTGCATTTGATAATATAATTTCTAAATTATTATGTTTGTAATAATGATAAATTTCCAATTTAGGGAACAGCAAGAAAAATTAAACATTTGGAAGGCATTGATGAATTTGGAAAATGCATATGGGACAGAGAAATCATTAACAGATGTATTTAACAAAGCAGTCATTGAAAATGATTCATTAAAAGTATATAACCATTTAGCAAATCTTTACATCAAATCAGATAAAACAAAGGTATGTTTGTGATGTTAATATCTTTAAACAAAAAATATTTTTTAATGTTACATATTGTTGATTTGGTTCATTTTTATGTACGTATGGTATATATGATATTGGATTAGATGAAATATCAGCCTGCATCAAAAGTATAAAAACGGATGATATATAAAGTATATATTTTATATATAAAGTATAAAAACGGTAGAATTTTAACCTAAGTATCATAAGTACAGGATCACAGAATGGCAATTAAACAATAAAAATAACAGATGATTCTAAAAAGTGCCACCTGAGTAGCCAATGTAAGATAACCACATAAGGTCAATAATTTTCTAAAGCTAAGTTATTAAAAAAGTGTATATACATACATACACATATACAAATAAAGGTAGTACATTTTTAAATCTAATCTTTCCTATCTCTCACAAAGGGGATAACATAGACCATTAAGTTAGAACAGTGAAGTAACGTTTCACGTTTCTTTATAAAGACATTCTGTGAAGAAGCTACTTTTATAAAGGACTCTTGTCTTGTTCCAATTAACTCTATGTGTAGTGTTAATAGCATGCTCCACATATCCAGACTGTATTTGCTTTTATTCATCTAGAAGAACACAAATCTTATATTAAATACATTTTAGAAATTATGGACTTTACAACCTTGTTATAAAGTCCATAATTTCTAAAATGGATACTGATCACCGAGCAACACTAAAAGAAAGGACTTATATTAAATACCATGATCGGTCTGAACTTGGAGAGCATGCTATCAGGGACTCACGTGTAGTGTGTGTGTGTCCTGTCAGAAAGCTAGAAACTCAGTTTCAGAAGTTGGGGAACAGACCAAATTAGTAGGTCTTTATGCCAGATGGTATTCGTTCAAAGACGTGTGACATAAAAATTAATCTCTTGTTTATCAGCAGCTGCAGAATCCATACTGGCAGACATTTAATAGTTGGGTGCTTTCAGGGTAGCATAGGAGTTAGGTAATTGGAAACAGTTTTATGGTGGTGATTTGTCATCCTTCCCAGTTGGGAATGGATTGAACATAGGCAAGTTGCCAGGCTTTAGGGTGGATGCCAGTAGAGTAAGAGAGCATAAACAGGTGGCATATGACAGAAGTCAGTTTCGGTACACACACCTTTAGAAAAATTGGAGGAGTTGAGTTAGGAGTTGATTTGATTTTTATGGCACAAAGACATCAAAAGTACCACAGCTTTAGGACACAGGTTTATAGCAGTACATATGGTTGACAGTTAGTAGGATATGCCCTTTGCCGGATTCGAATCTGGAACCTCTTGGCTGGAGAGTGGATGTGCTAACCACTCGGCAAACAAAGTGGCAAAAAATTAAAGGAGTGAAACCAGGACCAGGAGTCTTTTAGTGCATAATTTGGGCATATGACTTCTGTGCTATTTTGAAAGTACTCAACTAATAGATGACCGCCAGTGTGGATTCTCCCAATACCATTCAACAGGGGACTGCTCACCTATGTCGCACACCTCTGGATAAGCACCATGGAAAAGTTTTTTGGCGAATCCCAAATGGTTGCACTAGATATCTCCAAGATTTTTGATTGGGTCTGGCAAAAGGGCCTATTAAGTAAACTTCCATCATTCGGTCTGTACCATAACTTATGCAACTGGGTTACCAGTTTTCTCACTGTACACACGTTGGATGTGATGGTTGATGGTTTCCTATCTTCTAATTATGCAACTAATGCTGTGGTCCCACAAGATTCGGTCCTCTAACCTACCCTGTTTCTTCTATACATCAATGACCTGTTCCAGTTGACCACCAATCCAATACACTGTTTTGCTGATCACAGTACACTACATTTCTTCTTCTCGCTTCACAAACCTTGCACTAAACAAACCACCACAACTCGCAGAGCAACAAGCTCTGCATATCTAAATTCGGATCTCGAAACCATTCTTCGGTGTGATAACCTTGTCGATTTCAATTCCTGCAAAACAAAATTCTGCCTTATTTCCCACAAAAAAGAAACATGTTATCCTAGCTTTACCTTTGACAACAACACCCAAATCTCTAGGCAAGATGAGATCTCTCTCTCTCTCTCTCTTTGGGATTACCTTGATATCAAGACTCTCTTGGCATAAACATGTTACTGCCGTACCTCCTCAGCATCCAAAAAATTAGGATCTCTCTTTCATTCAAGGCATTACTTTACTCACTTTACTCTTGAACAGCTGTTAACCCTGTACAAATCGAAATCCATCCATCCATTCGTTTAGTATTGCTCGCACATCTGGGGAAGTTCCACTAAGAGCTCTCTAAAAATAGCCGATGTAATATAGAAGAGAGCATTCAGACTAATTAATGACTCATCTCTTACCAACTTACTCCAACAACTCTCACATAGTCATCTAGTATCTACTGCATGCATCTTCTATATATATTTCCATGGTAAATGTTCATCAGAACTATACTCAATAATTCCCCCCCCCCTCTCTCTCTATCAAATCCATTGAAACATGTGCATTTACTACCTAACATCCCTTCACAGTCAAACTCCATATTCATATAGGAATGAAGGAGAAAGAAGAGCGCAAGTTTTGTCTTTTTATTGCTGACCTTCATACCATATCTATTACAACAGCTATAATTTACCATCTTCACTAAAAACCATGTTTTCATTGTCTTTGTCTTTTTATTGCTGACCTTCATACCATATCTATTACAACAGTTATTCAATTTAGTCAGGGAATCTTGCAGACTTGTAGCAGATTTATTGATAAGTATAACATCGTCCGCATAAAGCAAAGAGCTGACATTAACATCTCCAATTTTGATATCATGTTTAATACCACTTTCCTTCATAATGTGATCCATATAGATAATGAATAACAGAGGGGATAATGTACATCCTTGTCTCACACCAGATTTAACATTAAACTATCTTCCTGTACTTCCTTCAATTCTAACTGCTGACTTAAAACTCAAATAAAGACTAAGTATTGCTTGATATAATGCCCCATTGACACCATATAACTGTTGTGTATTGAATAGCTTCTCTCTTGGCACCTTGTCACATGCCTTTTCCAGATCGACAAAACTTAAATAGAGATCTTTGTTATATTCCCATGATTTTTCAACTATTTGTCATAAAGTGAAGATCTGATCCTGACAACCTCTATTTGGCCTGAATCCAGCTTGTTCTTCACCAAGCTTTTCTTCCACAATTCTTCTCAACCGTTTCTCAAGTATACTTGCATATATCTTGCCAGGAACACTCAGTAGGGAAATACCTCTGTAATTCTCACATTCAGTTTTATTTTCCTTTTTATATATGGCTACTATGAGAGCTCTACTCCAATCATCGGGAATTCATCCCTCTGCCCAGACCTTCAGAACTATGCAGTGCAGCCGCTGCAAGACTTATACCACCATACTTCAGCATTTCTGGTTGAATATCATCTATTCCTGCTGCATTTCCACATTTCAAACCTTTGATGGCTTTTTCTACTTCAAGTATGGACATATATTCCTGGCTGTATGCCTGTTGAGTGTTTTTTACCACTTTGCTATCACTGCTTGTTTCATTCAGTAATTTTTCGAAGTAATTACTCCATACTTCAAGGATATCTTTTTCTCCCGTTTTCATGTCACCTTTATCATCTCTAACTCCTTTTACAGCACTCTTTCCTCCATTTCTAAGCTTCTTTGACAACCTCCAGAATATTTTGCCGCCTTCTTGATATTTATTTTCTATATTCTTTCCAAAGTCCTCCCATTACTTTTGTTTAGCTAGTTTTACACAGTGTTTAGCATTCTTGCATTTGTCTCTATATTCTCTAAGAGCACAAGCTGACTTATTTGCCAGGAACTTTTGATATGCTTTCTTCTTTTCCTTCACTGCCTCTTTAACATCCTGTGTCCACCATGAAGTTCTGATTTTTCTATCCTTGCAGACAACCTCACCACATGCCTCTGTGGCTGAATCAATCAAGGTTTTCTTCAAGGATTGCCACTGAATCTCTAAAGTGGTTCCTGTTCTCAAACTCTTTCATTTTTTCTTCAATAATCTTTGTGTATTTTAGTCTACAGTTCACATCGGAGAGCTGCTCAACTTTTATTCGCTTTAAAACTTTCTTACATGTTATTCTTTTCAGTATGAAATTGAATTTTATCCTGCTCAAGTCTAAATAGTGATCACTTCCAATTTCAAATCCTCTGTACACTCTGGTGTCCTGCACCAAGGAGAAAACATCACTATCAACAATAACATAGTCAATGAGACTTTTCTTATTTCTTGCCTCCTCTCTCCATGTGAATTTGTGCATATTTTTATGTTGGAACATGGCATTAGTAATAACAGTCCATGTCCTGAGCACAAATCCAACAGGTATGTGCCATTATTATTAGCTTTACTCTTTTCTCCAAATTTTCCCAATATATTTTTGTATGTCTGACTATCATTTTCTACTCTGCTATTTAGATCCCCAACAAGGACCAACTTTTACTCTTTCATTGTGTCAGTGCTTTCTCTAAATCCTCAAAAAATTACTCCACTTCTACCTTAGTAGAACCTTCTATGGGACCATAGGCACAAATCAGTCTCATTGTCCAGTTCCCCATTCTGATATTTACCCTCATCACTCTACTTGAGACTACCTGCCATTCAAGAAGATTAGCCTCGTATTTAGTGTTGAGGACTATGGCTATTCCTTCTTTTCCTTGATTGTCATTGCCTGAATATAACATTTTGTATTTATTGCTCAGAAAGATCTCGCCAGTTTTTGTCTTTTTTGTTTCAGTCACCCCTATTATTTCGATCTGGTACTTATCTAATTCCTCAGCTAGCTCCATATCTTTGCCATTCAGGCTTCTTATGTTGATAGTACCGATCTTTAACTCAGGTGATGTTGAGTTGGGGTGTTTTTTCAGATTTCTTCCAGTAGTTGACTTTTCGCTGTTCACCCTGGCGTAAACAAGGGGGGCCTTGTTTAACTGGGCGACATCCCGGCTGGATTGAAATTTTGTCATATTGTACCATCATTTTGTATTTTGATTTAAGCCAATAAGTATACAATTTGGTCGACTGAATCCCAAATTGCCAGCCCATCCTTGTTCATTCAGTATCCAAGTAGATACCCAACAGGGTGCACCACGAGAAGATGAGGATTGGACATTAGGTCAGAACCCCTGGTTGGTTCTCCGCATTCCTCTAAAGGCTATGTGGAGGTCTCCTCTCATTTATACAGCTTTGACCCTTAAGCACCCCGATGATATATTCTAGGATTGAAAATTTCCAACTAACTTAATGATATCATCCTTTAGCAGTATTGTTAGTGATATGGATAAGAGAGTGGCTGATGGATAGACATCAGAAAGTAGTATTTGGGGGAATTGAATCCAAGAGAAGGTGGGTCACTAATGGTGTGTATTGTACACGGATCACCACTGTTTAATTCGTATATCAGTGATATAGGAAATTAATTAAAGGAAATATCCAGTTGTTTGCTGATGATGCAAATTTGGACAGAAGTGATAGTTAAAAAAGATAATATAGGAAACCCCCAATTCAGGATGACTTAAATGGATTGACAGTATGGGCTAAGAATAATATCTGCTAGTTTAACTTGGCCAAATGTAACTTCATGCACTTTGGGATAAAAAGATTCAGTTCCATCAGTGTGTACTACACTGATGGAACTGAACTGAAATATAGAAAATTGATAAGGCCAAAGATTTGGAAGTGAATGCAAACATAGAGTTGAAGTTTACAGGACCTCTTTGTAAGGTGTTAATAAGTCCATAACTGGACTACTCTGCACAGATTTGGCTACTTGGATTCCTTGAGGATGAAGAAGTGGTGCAGAGGATCCAGATGAGAGTGACCAAGATTGTGGTCCATTGAGTTCTCCCATGAGGATAGGTTGATGGCTTTTTTGGTTACAAAAACTATTTGATTGATGGAAAAAAAATTTAAATTATAAACTAGACAGGCTTAGTTGGAACTTACCTAGTTAGATCACAAATGGACTGTCACACAATGATGCACATCATGTCAACTCTTCTAGCCAAGTCACCTAAACAGTATGATCCTTTTTAAATGACTGGAGCTCTAGTGAACCCAGTGAGTATTGCTGCTGAAAATGCATACCTTCCCTAGTTAGCAGGATCTCTAGTTAAATAACTTTTATCTAGTGGTAGATAACTATTATCACCTGGTAAAATACCACTACCTTATCTCTGGTTCTTGTCTTCCTCTTCATCCTTGTTTATATGCAATGCACATGAATCCTTTTAAAATTGTGCCAAACACTATAATGATCCATAACTTTCCTATTCGTGGAGAATTGCAGTAAAGTAGTTCTGCAAATTTACAACCAAATAGTACATGCATGTAATCAAACCTGATGATAACAAATCAGGAGAGAGAGAAAGCCTTTCTAATCAGCTGCTGAATAATATTTTTTGCTACTTATTCTTGGAATCCCCTCTAGAACTTATTATGCCTGGAGGGAGTCCAGTATGGTAGTGTGCATAGTAGACTGCTACTAACAGTATTATACATGACAGTGAGTTTGAAGCCATCTGGTGTGAAATGGAATCTAACAAGATCAATTACATAGTGGGGCATTTACCGACCTGGTGGATTGATTACTAGTAATGAAGAAATGCATCACCAAATAGAAAAGATGAGTGCAAAAAAGAGTAATCATAATGGGAGACTTTAATCATCCAAATACTGATTGGGTAGCAGTTCGATCTCATGAGAAGAATGAAAATGCATTTATTGAGCTGTTTCGAGACAACTTCCTCAAACAGCATGTGGAATAAGAAACTCGAGGTCAAAGAGTGTTAGATTTGATATTGTGTCAGAGGGCGTTAAATTAAAGACATAACTATTCTTCCTTCAGTTGGTAACAGTGATCATGCAGTACTCACTTGGGAAGTGACTAAGTTTATGAATGTTCCATTCAGAAAAGGTTACATGCTGAACTACAAAGCAAGAAATTGTGACCAACTGAGATGTATACTGAGTTCAGTGGAATGGGATCAGTTGATGGATGGAAAGAATATTGATGGTGCATGGGAAACGTTTAAACAATACTTAAAAGATGCGATATCAGCGTGTGTCCTGAGAGGTTGAAGAATAAATAGGGTAGGAGTCAAATGAATGTGTAATTTTATTAAGCAACGGATTCATAAGAAAAGGATGATATCCATTATGAAAATTATAAACAGCAGGCTAGAATAGTCACAACTGTTGTACGGATAGCAAAGTCTGAGTATGAAAAGAAACTGGCTCTGCATGCTAAAGATAACCCACAAGAATTTTATCGATGTGTTGCAAGTAAAAGAAATAATGAATATGGAAGAGTAACAGATACAGAAGAGGTTGTTCAACTAATCAGTGCCCATTTTGTTAAAAGCAATCAGCCTGGTGTACACAACATTGAACTCACTGTACCTCTTCACTGAATGAAGAAACTCAGGTGTGTGAGGACAAAGTGTTAGAGCTGTTGCACAAACTGAATAAGAATTCAACAATAGGGACTGATGGGATATCAGCATGTGTGCTAAAAGAGTGTTCAGCTGAACTGGCTATTCCTTTGACAAGGCTGTTTAATATGAGTCTCAGAACAGGGAAGATTATGCAGGAATGGAAAGAATGTATGACAATCCCATTGTGTGGGGGGGGGGTGCAAAGACCGATATATCCAACTATCAACTAATTAGTATCTCAGGCCTCGCATTCAGAAATAGGTTGACAGTGAATCTCTACTTTGCAATGAGCAGCATAGGTTTACTAAGGGAAGGTCATGTTTTAGCAACTTGCTCACATTCTATAACAATGTTACCAATGAATTAGACCAAGGGGAATGGATATAGCATGATGCTTTGGGATTTTGTTAAGGCTTTTGACAGAATACACCATGGTAGACTGTTGCATAAATTGGAGAATATAGGTTTGGATTATAGAATATTAGTATTGATAAGAGGATGGCTGACTGACAAATATCAAAATGTGGTATACGGGGGATGTGCATCTGCATGATTTAAGGTAACCAGTGGTGTACCATGAGGATCAGTGCTTGGTCCACTGTTATTCAGTCTATACATTAGTGATATTGGGAAGGATTTGACAAGCAGCATACAGCTATTTTCTGATGATGCAAAGATAGGTAGGGTAATCAAGAATGCTGCTGATATGCACTACTTCCAGAATGATTTGAATAGGCTGGAATTGTGGGAATGGGAAAATGGATGTCAGTAAATGTAATGTCATTCGCTTTGGCGTGATTAGATATCGAATGTCGTATTATATTGGTGAGATTATGCTAGAAGAAACTGATGAGGCTAGGGATCTTGGAGTTTAGTAGATAAGAAGTTGAAAGTTCAGGGGCCATGTAGCAAAGATTGCAAATACAACTCAAAAGATAATTGCAATGCTGAAATGAACTTTCACATGTAAAGATAAGGATGTCACTTTGCTTCTTTACAAGGCCTTGATAAGACCTCACTTGGATTATTGTGCACAGGTCTGGTCTCCTGGTTTCCGTTGTGATTCTGACATATTGGAGAGAGTGCAAAGGAGAGTGTTAAAATTATATCAGGATTATAGAATACTGTTTATGAAAACTGATTGAGAATTTGTAGACAGCAGACACTAGCAAACAAAAGAAAGAGGGATAATATGATAGACTTACAAACTTCTGAAAGGGTCATACAGGATTTCAATTGATGGAAGTTTTCAATTTATAGGACAAGAGGCCATCCTTGGAAGCTGTGAATGCTGCTAAGAAGGGAATGAGGGCTAGATTTTTCTCTCTGAAGGTGGTGCATGAATGGAATGGATTGCCATTGGATGTTGTGAGTGCAAGCAGTGTGAATGAATTCAAGAATCAGTATGATAGCTGGTGCGTGTAATATGTGGCCTTCCTCGATGAGTACCTGACTCCCTGGAGGTCTCTCTTATTAATAATAATAATAAAAACAGTCTCTCATCATAGACAAGGGATTTGTGTTCTGTCTGTATAGGTGATATGTCTGTGACTCTCTCATTCCTTTAACCATAACAGATAACGTTAAAAAATGCAGCTTTCAATGGATCAGAAAAAGAAAATCTATAAAAATAAATATCTTCCACAAACCCCCCCCCCCCCAAAAAAAAAAAAGCTTTTAATATTACACAAGAAACTGTCCATCGTCTTCACCAACGTTTATGATTCTAAAAGAATGATAAATATGTGCACTTTCATTTAGTGAGCCAAACCTGTTATAATTTATTTATTTTTACAAAGTAAATTGTTTTTATATCTTCAGTAAACAAACAAAATAAATAAAAATGTAAAGCAATAAAAAAAGTTTAAAATAATGAAAAATAACTTTTGATACAGAAATTCTAGGTACAACAGTTTGCTTTATGTCAAGTGGTGTCAAAGGTCACTATTCCATTACAATTAATACATTAATGGCCAGGGATTAAAAATCAAGTAGGGAGCTGGGTGATTCACTTTAAGGCTGGTAGAGAGATTAAGAAGATTGTTCATTAATATTTTCACATTTTACTTGTATAGTGAAGTCATTATTGCTTTACAATGGGAAGACCTAGTGATATTTATTTTTTTACTTTATATAGTGAAGTCATTACTGCTTTACTATGGGAAGACATAGTGATATTTGTTTTCATATGTAGAAACTAATTATCAGTTATTTTTATTATTATTTTATTTTATTAGTTTTTAAAAAAATTTTTTCTGTAATTTACAGGAGGCTGAAGCATTATACAAAACTATGATAAAAAAATTCAAGAAAAATAAAGAAGTGTGGATTAATTTTGGTCTCTTTTATATGAAGTGTAGGAGGCAAGAATATGCCAGAAAATTGATGCACAGAAGCCTCAGCAGTTTGGACAAAAGAGAGCGTATGTTTTTGCTGTCTCATTATTAATATCTTATGAAATGTCAGGTGCAGTTTTAAACAATTAACATATTATTTCAGAGTGTAATACAGTATATAATGGTTCTCAATTATGTGCCTTCATATTTCACAGACTTTGTTTTTTCCACTAGTTAGCAAATAACTATTTTCCCTGATTATCTGAACATTTCACAATAGCTTAATGTTACAATTAGTTATTTTATATATATATATAAAAGTAAATACAAGCTTTATGGCTGAGAATTTCAAATAGAAAGTGGCCCCACAACTGTTGAGCCAGATAAAAATGAATATAAGTTAAAAAAATGTGTTTTATAAAATTTGAAAAGTAAGTCAAACAACTCTGAGATGTAAATTCCAGACTCAGATATACAAATATTGTTAGTGAGAAATGAAGAGAGAAAATGGTTAAAAAAAAAACTTCCAAATTAGTGACAAAATCTGAAGTAAATATGGATTGGCTCCTCCAGGAAAGCATGATTATATCAAAAGTTCCTGACAAGTAAATCAGCATATCTCTCTAAATTGAGAATTTAGAGAAAAATACAAGAAGCTAACTATAACAAACTTGGAAACCACAAGATAAGTTTGTTATAGAGAATTTCATTTAGCATAGAATTGTCTCTCTAAGACTTTGATTGCGATTTTTCAATAGTTTGTCATAGTAAGTAAATTTTTTACATACCGTTTGTTGCAGTTGCCTTCCACTGCTATATGTAAAATATAGAAGGCAGCAAATGTAAAGAAAAAGGGGAAATTGGTTCTTATTGCAGCAAAAGTTGTGGAAAGATCTGGGGAAGAATATAGAAGATACCTTGGTGATATTTATCGAAATATTTTTGAGGCTTCAATGGAAGGTTAGAAGTGGACATAAGAATACCAAAATCTAATATACAGACATAATCCAAGAGCATAAAAATTGAAGAAAAAAATGTTTTGGAGTAATTTCTTTGAAATTACTCCGAAATGACGTAATAAGCAATAGAACAGCCATAGGATGCCACCAGAAACATGAAATGCTGAAATATGGTAGATAGGTATAAGTTTTCAGATTCAGGATGATGATGATGAGGTATAAGTTTTATATTGTCCACACTGCATAATCCAATAAGACTCTCAGAAAATCAAATACCCCCCCCCCCCCACACACACACACAGCTGACTGAAGTAGATCCCTAATTGAATTTTTTTTAAAAAAAAAGTGGGGGTGGGAATGAAACTAAAAATTATTATAGTAGAATTTTCTTACTCATTCTATAGTAGAATTTTCTTACTCATTTAAAGAAATATTTGTGGAAACATTTAAAAAAACAGTTAAGAAATTGTCATAGACAAGTTTGGTGAAGAACAAACTGGATTTAGGTTATATATGAGTTTTCCAAGGACTGATGTTTTTTTTTTTTTTACTTTATTTTACTTTACTACAAATAGTAAAGAAATTATAGGGATACAATAAGGATGTACAGGGTGTTCGGGATAAATTTGACAGTTTCGTAAGGAAAAAGAAAATCTTCTTTGTATCTATTAAATTTAATGAATTGACAAAAAAACATTACAGGCAGAGTTAATTACAATACTATCAACAAGATTTACTCAAAATAACCACCATTAGCATCGATCACAGCTTCAATTCTGCTTCGGAACCTCGAACAAGCTGATGCTACAGTCTCCCTGGGAAGGGCCGCAAAAACTGTTTTAATTTTATCCATTAACTGGGCTTTTGTATTACTGGAAGTGCGATTGGTGTCTTTTTCAACTGCGCCCCATACAAAATAATCCATGGGGTTAAGGTCTGGGGAGTTTGGAGGCCAAACATTTGGACTGGTGAAGTCGTAGAAATTTTCAGACAACCATTTTTGACTTTTCCCAGAGGTGTGGCAAGGGGCCGAATCCTGCTGCCATACATACGGCCTACCATTGGCTACCCTTGTTATCCAGGGCTTGACTACAGTTAGCAACTCCACGAACAAAGCCCGAATTCCAATGCCAGGGTTCTTCAACACCTGTTCCTGCAGATTTGCGAGGAATTCTGCTGTACGAACGCAATCAGATCGTCTGCTAGGGATCTTTCTTCTTGCTACATCCTCGTAGTCACCATTGCAAGTCTCTAGTTCATGCCTGATTGTTTTTACTGTATTCAGGGAGCATTGGGCAGCAGTCGTAATATCCTTATTTTGATGGCGGGCACGAATCATCATGATACAAGTTATTCTCTTCCATGATTCAGGTGGGTTCCAGCTATCCATCCTTTCTGACATCTTGTATATGAATGAAGAAGGGTCCAAACTTTTAAATGAAGAGAAGTGTGTGTTAATACATGTAACTTACGGAAAAATATAATTAATTATAAATATGTCAAATTTATCCCGAACACCCTGTATATTTAAACTCTGTTGGTCTCTAAACCTACATATGATAAGCTACTAAAGGTAAAATCATCCAGAACAGATTTAATGTATTCTGTGAAGACAACCTTCTCATCATCATCAAATTCCTGACATGTACCCTCAAGGAGCGCACAGGATATTTTATAATAATACATGAAGAACTTACACCATTACTAACTTCCTATCAACAATTTTCTTCCAAATCAACCTGTTATCGGTTAAGACTCCAATGTTATCGAATCTTATATTTCTCTCTTCTAAGACACTTTTTACTGTATCAATCCACTTATATCTTGGTCTTTGTCTGGGTCTTTTTCCTACCAACCTCGCATAGAACACTTGTTTTGCTAATCTTTCCTCTCCTATTCTATTCAAGTGGCCATTCCACCTAAGATTAGCTTGCTAACAATCTTAACTTCTTTCGTAATATTTTCGTTTTTAATATGATATTGCCGTTGATGCTATTTGTGAACACCCCTATTCTCAGGACTCTATATACAACACTGTCTTGTATACAGCTAATTCAGCATTTTGACTAATTTCTCTCTTATTCCATATAAATTTATTCGACTTCTTACCATAACAGTGTAGTTGATTCTGTTGTCTATTTTCATATTTAATTTACCATCTTCATTAAAAATTGTGCCTAAGCATCTGAAATGTTTTACATGTTCTATAGATTCTCCATTCACAACGTAGTTATTATTTTCAATGCTTCTGCCTATTTTCATTGTCTTTGTCTTGTTATTGCTGATTTTCATACCAAATTTATTACAACAGTTATTCAATTTAGTCAGGGAATCTTGCAGACTTGTACTGGATTGATTTAAAAGTATAACATCATCTGCATAAAGTAAAGAGCTGACATTAACATCTCCAATTTTGATATCAGGTTTAATACCTCTTTCCTTCATAATATGATCCATATAGATAATGAATAACAGAGGGGATAAAGTACATCCTTGTCTCACACCAAATTTAATTAAACCATCTTCCTGTACTTACAACTCAAATAAAGACTAAGTGTTGCTTGATATAATGCCCCATCAACACAATATAACTGTAGTGTTTTGAATAGCTTCTCTCTTGGCACCTTGTCATATGCCTTTTCCAGATCTACAAACTTAAATACGGGTCTTTGTTATATTCCCATGATTTCTCCACTATTTGTAATAAAGTGAAGATCTGATCCTGACAGTCTCTATTTGGCCTGAATCCAGCTTGTTCTTCACCAAGCTTCTCTTTCATAGGCCTTCTCAAACGTTTCTCAGGTATACTTGCATAAATCTTGCCGGGAATAGGAAATACCTCTGTAATTCTCACATTCAGTTTTATTTTTCTTTTTACATATGGGTACTATAAGAGCTCTACTCGAATTGTCTGGAATTTGTCCCCCTGTCCAGGCCTTCTGAACTATGCAGTGCAGCCACTGCAAGACTTTTATACCACCATACTTCAGCATTTCTGGTCGAATATCATCTACTAATGCTGCCTTTCCATATTTCAGATTTTTGGTGGCTACTTCAAGCATGGATATGTTTCCTGATGTTGAGTGTTTTTTTTTTTGTTTTGTTTTTTTACCACTGAACTGTCATTGCTTGTTTCATTTAGTTATTTTTCAAAGTAATTACTCCATGCATCAAGGATATCTTTTTCTCCAATTTTCATGTCATCTTTATCATCTCTAATTCCTTTTACAGCACTTTTTCCTTCATTTCTGAGCTTTTTCAACAGCCTCCAGAATATTATCTTCCTTCTTGATATTTATTTGTTTTGCATATTCATATGAACATATTCTAATGTTCTTACCAAAGTCTTCCCATGACTTTTGTTTAGCTAGATTTACATTGTTTAACTTTCTTACATTTGTCTCTGTATTCTCGAAGTGCACAAGCTGACTTATTTGCCAGGAACTTTTGATATGCTTTCTTCTTTTCCTTCACTGCCTCTTTAACATCCTGTGTCCACCATGAAGTTCTGATTTTTCTATCCTTGCAGACAACCTCACCACATGCCTCTCTGGCTGAATCAATCAAGGTTTTCTTCAAGGCTTGCCACTGAATCTCTAAAGTTTGGTTCCTGTTCTCAAACTCTTTCATTTTTTCTTCAATAATGTTTGTGTATTTTAGTCTACAGTTCACATCTGAGAGCTGCTCAACTTTTATTCGCTTTAAAACTTTCTTACATGTTCTTCTTTTCAATTTTATCATGCTCAAGACTAAATGGCAATCACTTCCAATTTCAAATCCTCTGTACACACTAGTGTCCTACACCAATGAGAAAACATCGCTATCAATAATATAGTCAATGAGACTCTTCTTATTTCTTGCCTCTTCTCTCCATGTGAATTTATGCACATTTTTATGTTGAAACATTGTGCTAGTAATAACCAGTTCATGTCCTGAGCAGAAATCCAACAGGTATTTGACATTATTATTAGCTTTGCTCATTTCTCCAAATTTTCCCAAAATATTTTTGTATATCTGACAATCATTTCCTACTCTGCTGTTTAGATCCCCAACAAGGACCAAGTTTTCCTTTTTCATTGTGTCAGTTGCTCTCTATAAAACCTTGAAAATTCCTCCACTTCTACCTTAGAACCTTCTGTGGGACCATAGACACAAATAAGTCTTATTTTCCAGTTCCCCATTCTGATATTTGCCCACATCACTACTTGATATTGCCTGCTATTCAAGAAAATTATCCTTGTATTTAGAGTGTTGAATGATATAGCTGCTCCTTCTTTTCTCTAATTGTTATTGCCTGAATATAACGTTTTGTATATATTGCTTAGAATAATCTCACCACTTTTTGTCTGGTACTTATCCAATTCCTCAGCCAGTTCCATTTCTTTGATGATAGTACCAATCATGAACTCTTGTGATGTTGATTTGGGGTGTGTTTCATTTGTTCCTGTAGCTGACTTTTCACTGTTCGCCTTGGTTCACTGGTGAAAACTACAGAGCCTTGTTTAACCGGGCAATGCCCCAGCCGGCATGAAATTCTGTCATGTTGTATCTTCATTGTATTTGTGGTTTAAGTCAACGAGAATACAATTTGGTTGGCTAAATCCCAAATTGCCAGCCCATCCTCATTCATTCAGTATCCTGGTAGATGCCTAACAGGGTGCACCACAAGAAGGTGAGAATTGGATATTAGGTCAGAAGCTCTGGTCGGTTCTCCACATTCCTTTTAAAGGCTATGTGAAGGTCTCCTCTCAGTTATACAACCTTTAAAGCAATGTGTGGCTTATGCCATAAGTTGCAATTTGGCAGTTAGACTTGAAAGATATATAAGAATACTCTTGAAGGTAGAATTAGGTATAGAACCAGAGTTGTTTTTGCCTAGGCTGTTATTTAGAATGTATAAAATAATAGACTAGTTGAAGAAATGCTGTTATCTTAAAATGGGCCAAAAATTTTAGTTGTGTGAGATCTGGCTTTAAACACTAGAAGCATACACACACTTTGTATAGATGCATTCACTTGTTTCCACATTAAGCCTTACCGTAAAAGTTTTCTGTTCCTTTAAGCTATGGTCTCTTATGTATACTGTTTACTGTAAACTATAAAAATTTTTGTTCATTATTGTCAATGCCTGTTGGTTTCTTTTGTGGTTCTCATTCTTTACATCTGATCACTCTCTTCTATTTTACAGTTCTTTATTGAGTACCTTTTGTATCTCCAATTTGTAGACCCTTTTCTATATCATGTTATTTAAATGTTGATATTCACTTAATAATCTTTAATCATGTCTCATGCCTGTAGGCTTATTTTTGCTTTTCTTTCCCAACTTCTTATCACCCTAAATGATGTGTCATGTTGCTCCCCAGCTAAGTGAAGGAATGCGGTATTCTGTGTTATTCAATACCTCTTTCCATCTTCTCTTAGTGTCAGCAGTTCTTTCTACACATATTGGCCACTGTAGACAAACTTTTCAGTTCTTCTCAGAAATCATTGGTCTCCATATAGGCATACGACTGCCAAT
Organism: Typopeltis vanoorti; assembly: GCF_054136105.1. Taxonomy (NCBI): domain Eukaryota; kingdom Metazoa; phylum Arthropoda; class Arachnida; order Uropygi; family Thelyphonidae; genus Typopeltis; species Typopeltis vanoorti. The sequence continues at coordinate 28,513,113 of NC_143553.1, forward strand.
ACCAATCCTCTTCAATTCCCTGCACATAGTTCGGTGAGATATGGGTGAGAAGAAGCCTTCATTAAATGCTTCGGTCATTTCTGCACCCAGGAAGTTCTGTTTGTCCATACAAGCCATTCTTGGATGAAGGCGATCTCATTCCTGACAGACTACTGTCTTAGGACCACAGTTATGCCTTTTAAACAAGTGATGAAGGTTATTTTTCCACTGATTAAACACTTGAGTTTATATCACCTTTTAAGAAACTATTAAGCTTTGTTGTTTTTAAAATCATGGCTCCAGGCAGACAGACACCCACAATAAGCCCTTTATTGAATTCCAAAAGACCTTTGTTTTTTCCATTGTGATCGACACTATTGATGATTACTAACCAAGTATTTTGTGTTTATCCTGCATAAGTGACATTTATGTAAACCTGCATGAAGGTTTGTAATTCAGTGGCTGGTATGTATAATTCTTCTTCTTCAGTAATGACCTTTATTTTGTACTATGAAATATAATTCCTGTTATATTTTTTCTTTACAATTGTCCAAAAAAAATATAAAAGGAATTATATTTCATAGTACAAAATGAAGGTCGTATTGGAATTTCCTTGTCTTGTGCCTCTCATTGTCCAGAACCAACTTCCTATTTTACCACAATTTCTCACAACAGCCTCTGCATTATCGTTGATATATCATAATAAATATAAATATGTCAGATGATTTTTGAAAGTCAAAAATCTAGATGTGATCTATTTTTGTGTAGAGCTGCTCCTGTCTCTTCTGAATCCTCTGTATTGATTTTCTTCCATTTATTTCCTTATTCTTCCTTTTAATATTATCATTATTATTATTATTATTAAGGGAGTCATGATGTTGGTCTTGATGAGTTTCTGACTCCAGGGAGTCAGAAACTCATCGAGACCAACTGTCATACCTGTTCTTGAATTCATTCATGCCACTTACACACCATCCAACAGCAATCCATTCCAATAAAGCATTACTCTGGAGAAAAAAATCTAGCCCTGACCGCCCCCCCCCCTTCTTGACAGCATTTATTTTCAACTTCCATGGAATGCCTCGAGTCCTTTCCCTGCCCTCCATAAAATGAAAAATTACATCTACTGAAATTCTGTATAACAGAAGTTTGTAAGTCTCAATCATATCACCCCTCTTTCTCCAGTTTGCTAGTGTCTGCAGGCTACAAATTCTCAATCTTCATAATCTGTATTCAACAATCCTGATATCATTTTTGACACACTCCTTTGCATGCTCTCCACTGTATCAGAATCACCACGGAAACCAGGAGAGCAGACCCACACACCGTAGTCCAAATGAGGTCTTATCAAAGCTTTGAAAAGAGGCAAAATGATGTCCTTAACTTTACATGCCAAGGTTCCTTTCAGCATTGCCATTATTCTCTCAGCTGTATTGACAATTTTTTGGTATATGACCCATGAACTTCAACTTCCTGTCTACTAAAACTCCAAGATCTCTAGCCTCATCAGTTTCTTCAAGCATAATTCCACCAATATAATATGACATTGGATATCTAATCATGCCAAACTGCATGACTTTAAATTTATTAACATTTATTAACCAAGCTTTTAGCAAAATGACTGCTCATAAGTTGAATAATCACTTCTGCATCAGTCACTCCCATACCATCTGCATTCAGTAGAGTTATTCTTTCAAGTTCATTCTTCTTTTTTTACTTGCAGCATAACGATAGAATTCTTTTGGGTTGTCTTTAACTTGTGGGGCCAGTTTCTTTTCATAATCGGACTTAGCTTTACGTACAACACTTGTGCCTTTTCTGATTTGCTATTTATAATTATCATAACTGACGTTATCCTTACACATGCAGTTTTCCTTCCACATTATTTTTTTCTTATGAATCTTTTGCTTAATTAGATTACATCCATTTCACTCCTACTTTATTTATTCTTCAGACTCTAGGGTCACATTCTGATATCACATCATTTAAGTATTTTTTAAACACTTCCCACTCACTGTCGATATCCTTCCCATCCAGTAACTGAAAACCATGACACAGAACCTAGCATACTGTGTAGTTCAGCATGTAACCTTTTCTGAATGGAACATTCATAAACTTAGCCACTTCTCAAGTGAATACCACATGATCACTGTCACCAACTGGAGGCAGAATAGTTACGTCTTTAACTTAAACTCCTCCAACACTATAATCAGATCTAAACGCTCTTTGATCTTGATTTTCCTTCTATCATATCTTGCGTGAGGAATTTATCTCACAACAGTTTTGTTGTTCGAAGGCAACAAACTTTACTTCGATAAATTCAGTTTCATTCTTCTCATGCGATTTCATAGCTACCCAATTAATGTTCGGATAATTAAAGTCCCCCATTATGATTACTCTTTTTGCATCCATCGTATTTATTTGTTGGTGCATTTCTTTCTCACTAGCAACCAATCCACCAAGTCTATAATAACCCCCCCTACTGTGTGTTTAATCTTATTAGACTCCACATCACAGCAGATGGCTTCAAAGTCACTGCCACATGAAAAATTGTTACTAGTATTGCAGTCATAGGGCTCAACTCTGGATTCAAGACATTTGATATCATTAGCAGCATACCCCCTATGTCTATCCTTCCTAAAAATACTGTACTCAGTACCAGTTAGTGCATATGCTTCTGATAACCAAGGCAACAAACTCTACTCCTCTGCTTATGATACTCCTAGCATTCAACTGTGTCATGTGGTTTTGCATGACACAGTTCAACAACTTGCAGATTGCAGTTCTTATTTAGTTCCTTACTTATGCAGACATCAGCACACATGCTTGAAAGGTCCGAACCAGATGAAACGTTCTCTCTTCGTAATCATTTCCATAATCATTAACACAGTTACCTAACATTGTCACTCTTACACACAGATTCTCTCAATTTCTCCCATCAGAATTCAGTTTCTCTGACTCTCTGTTTTAGGTCTTATATCAATTAATAATTTTTGAAGACTCCTGATATCAAATGCATTCAAGTGTAGCTGTCCTTATATAAATCCAATCTTCCCTCAAATTCACTCCACACTTCAAAAAACTCGCATCCATTCCTTCTACACAAACTACGCATCAAATCAGTTGCCATCATAGCCCTTCTTAATTCATTTTTATCATATCGAGGTAATATACTTATTTTTACTTCCTCACTCTTGCCTCTTCCAACAACCCTTTCATGTCCTCTCTCATACTAAACTTATTGCTAGTTAAGTCATTATTGCCTTCTAGGATTACGATCTTGTTTACTTTTCTTTAGTGTTTTTGAATTGCTTTCGTTATATTTTTAAGTTTTGCACTGGGAAAACTTGACATTATAACACACTCATCAATACCATGTTTCATGATAGTCACCATACCAAATAACATTCTTCTTTTCATATTCAACTTTACTTACCAGATTTTTGCTATTATTCACTAACTTACCTGATTCTGTGCTTTGTTTTCCATTTTGCTGCAGAACTTTTTTATTCTCCTTGAGTTTCTCTAAATAGTGCTTGACTTTCTGTAGTTCCCTTGATATCTGTCTAATAATCTGCTTTAGCCTAGTGATCTCAGAGGTTAAATTTTTTCAATATCATCTTTAGTGGAGAAAACCTTCTTCCTTGTTCTTGTTAGCGTTTCTTTTCCTCTGAGTTTTTGTCACCATTTTACACCTTTATTTAATATTAAAATATTACAATAAAAATGTTATCAAGGCACAATACTCTAAAAACATGAAAATCTACTCTAATACACTATAAAACTCTTAATTTTCTAAGTAAAAAATTGTTTTGTTTTGTTTTTAGATAAAAATCACCAATTTTACATGAGCACTAAATTACACTGACCATTCATAATATAACCTCGAACCCAAGGGCACTTCCGCATAAATACTTGACTCATCTGACTCAGATCAATTGTTCTCTCACTTTTGCAATATATTCTTCTTCTTCTTTTTTAAATAGGGTATTAAAATTATTTCTTGTCCATTCATTTTGGATCTTTACCAGCATTAACTTAAAGCATCATCATCAAATTCCTGACATGTACCCTCAAGGGGTGTACAGGATATGATAGTGTTAATTTAAGGATTTTATATAGAAAGGATATCATCATAATATTAATCCTACCATAGAGATGATCTCTGTTTCTAACAATTATTTTTTTAATTTCGAGTGTACCTATATATGCACAAGGGTTCACTCCGATTGGTGCAATGACCTCCTTTTTACTATTTCTTTCAGAATCTGAATAAATCACTGACTCAAGACCAAGATACAAAATAAACACATTTAATATAACAAAAACAATATATATACACTTCAAACAAATATTATATAACTAACTACAAATTAATTGGATCCAAGGCCTTTTAAAAATAAACTTACACTTAAGAAGACTAGACTAAACACTTTGTTTTCACAATGACAAAATGTTCATAGTCAGTTTCTCTCTCTGTCAAGGCCCTTTTCCGAAGATATATGACTTTATTCTTCATTTTTACAGGATCCTTTCACATCACTTATGTAGCACACATTAATTCTTCCTAACTTAATTCTGTCTCTTTTCTTCAGTAGAAATAATAGGCAGATCCGGCATCCATAATACAGATGAATCTTCCTAATCAGAGTTTTCTTGAACATTCCTTTAGAACGTAAATAGCAGATTCTTCTTTTATTCACTAAATGCTTATTGACAGTCTTAACTTTTCCAATTAAAAAAAAAACTTCCAGTTCTACGATTCCCTTTTCGGAATCTACTATAAATCTTTCAATTAGTGTTTCCTCCAATATTCCGTTTAAAACGCATACAGCAATATTTTCTTTTATTTATCCACATACTTATTCGGCATTAAAACTTCATAGTTCCACGATTCCTTTTTCAGAATATATTATTAATTTTCTTCCGATTGTCACATAAAAAAAAAACTCAAGTTTCTCCAAACCTAAATATCTGCCGGCCTGTGTTCTAATTTCCTCCCGAACGCTATCTTCTTTACAGCCGTTATGATACCGAACGTGTTCTTGTCAGCTGTCAATCACACATCAAACTTCTTGGCAAGCATGCGCACTCTATGAAACTGGCAAGCGAGAAACTAGGTATAATGGCACACGTTGTCTCCGTTAGCGACAAGAAAATGTCTTCATAAAACACAAAACTTGATATTTTAAATTAGAATAAATTTGTTTAAAGTAACACAACTATTCAAATCTGGTAACTACATAAATTTTTAACTGCTTTACATATCATTTTTACAAAATAATTTCAATAACGGGCACATTGCAAGCGCCAACAATGCGTGTTATGAAACTAAAACTAATAAACATTCTAACATAAACAATTCGTAAAAATATTCAAAATTTTAAATTATGATTACAGGATATTATAGTACTACATGAAAAATTTACATCATTACTAACTTCCTATCTACAATTTTCTTCGAAATCAGTCTGTTACTTGTTAAGACTCCAACATTATCAGATCTTATATTTCTATCGTCTAAGACACTTTGTACCATATCAATCCACCTATATTTTGGTCTTCCTCTGGGTTGTTTTCCTGCCAACCTGGCAGAGAACACTTGTTTTGCTATTCTTTCCTTACCCATTCTGTTTAAGCGACCATACCACCTGAGATTAGCTTTGCTAACGCATTCCTGGATGCTGACAATGTCAAGTTCTTTTCTAATATCCTCATTTTTAATATGATATTGCCATTGATGCCATCTTCTCATGCCTCTAATCTTTCTTAGGACTATCATATCTGCAGTCTCTAGTTTTTGGTCAAGAGTTTTACTTCTGAAACAGCTCTCAGATCCATAAATTAAAACTGATTTGAACACTGTCTTCTATACAGCTAATTTAGTTCCGACTAATTTCTCTCTTATTCCATATGAATTGACTTCCTACCATGCCAGCTTTGTTGATTCTGTTGTCTATTTCTACATCCAATTTACCATCTTCACTAAAAACATGCATAAGTAGCTGAAATGTTTTACTTGTTCCACAGGTTCTCCGTTAACAACACAGTTGACATTTTCAATGATTCTACCTATTTTCATTGTCTTTGTCTTTTTATTGCTGACCTTCATACCATATCTATTACAACAGTTATTCAATTTAGTCAGGGAATCTTGCAGACTTGTAGCAGATTTATTGATAAGTATAACATAGTCCTCATAAAGCAAAAAGCTGATATTAACATTTCCAATTCTGATATCATGTTTAATATCACTTTCCTTCGTAATGTGATCCATATAAATAATGAATAACAGAGGGGTTAATGTACATCCTTGTCATCTTCCTGTACGTCCTTCAATTCTAATTGCAGACTTACAACTCAAACAAAGACTAAGTATTGCTTGATATAATGCCCCATTGACACCAATATAACTGTAGCATATTGAATATCTTCTCTTTTGGTACCTTGTCATATACCTTTTCTTGATCGTCAAAACTTAAATAGAGATTTTTGTTATATTCCCAAGCTTTCTCAACTATTTGTCGTAAGGTGAAGATCTGATCCTGACAGCTTCTATTTTGCCTGAATCCAGCTTGTTCTTCACCAAGCTTTTCTTCCACAATTCTTCTCAACAGTTTCTCAAGTATACTTGCATATATCTTAGCAGGAATACTCAGTAGGGAAATACCTCTGTAATTCTCACATTGTTTTATTTCCCATTTTGTATATGGATACTATTAGAGCTCTACTCCAATCATCAGGAATTCGTCCTTCTGTCTAGGCCTTCTGAACTATGCAGTACAGCCACTGTAGGACTTTTATACCACCATGCTTCACCATTTCTGCTTGAATATCATTTACTCCTGCTACCTTTCCACATTTCAAGCCTTTGATGGCTTTTTCTACTTCAAGTATGGATATGTATTCCTGACTGTATGCGTGTTGAGTGTTTTTACCACTGTGCTATCACTGCTTGTTTCATTTAGCAATTTTTCGAAGTAATTACTCCATACTTCAACGATATCTTTTTCTCCCCTTTTCATGTCACCTTTATCATCTGTAACTCCTTTTACAGCACTCTTTCCTCCATTTCTAAGCTTCTTCAACAACCCCCAGAATATCTTACCATTTTCTTGGTATTTATTTTCTATGTTCTTGCCAAAGTCCTCCCATGACTTTTGTTTTGCTAGTTTTACACAGTGTTTAGCTTTCTTACATTTGTCTCTGTATTCTCTAAGAGCACAAGCTGACTTATTTGACAGGAACTTTTGATATGCTTTCTTCTTTTCCTTCACTGCATCTTTAACTTCCTGTGTCCACCAGGGAGTTCTGATTTTTGCTATCCTTGCAGACAACCTCACCACATGCGTCTCTGGCTGAATCAATCAGTGTTTTCCCCAAGATTTGATTCCTGTTCTCAAACTCTTTCATATTTTCATCAATAATCTTTTTGTATTTCAGTCTACAGTTCACATCTGAAAGCTGCTCAACTTTTATTCGCTTTAAAACTTTCTTACATGTTATTCTTTTCAATATGAAATTCAATTTTATCCTGCTCAAGACTAAATAGTGATCACTTCAAATTTCAAATCCTGTCTACACTCTGGTGTCCTGCACGATGGAGAAAACATCACTATCAACAATAACATAGTGTATGAGAATTTTCTTATTCCTTGCCTCTTCTCTCCATGTGAATTCGTGCACATTTTTATCTTGGAACATGGTGTTAGTAATAACCAGTCTATGTCCTGAGCAGAAATTCAACAAGTATTTGCCATTATTATTAGCTTTGCTCTCTTCTCCAAATTTTCCCAAACTATTTTTGTATGTCTGACAATCATTTCCTACTTTGCTATTTAGATCCCCAACAAGGACCAACTTTTCCTTTTTCATTGTATCAGCTGCTTTCTCTAAAGCATTAAAAATTTCCTCTACTTCTACCGTAGTAGAACCTTCTGTGGGACCATAAGCACTAATAAGTCTCATTGTTCCATTCCCCATTCTGATATTTGCCCACATCACTCTACTTGAGACTGCCTGCCATTCAAGAAGATTAGCCTCATATTTTGTTTTGAATACTATGGCTACTCCATCTTTTCCTTGATTGTCACTGCCTGAATATAGCATTTTGTATTTATTGCTCAGAAAGATCTCGCCATTTTTTGTTTCAGTCACCCATATTATTTCGATATGGTACTTATCTAATTCCTCAGCTAGCTCCATTTCTTTGCCATTCATGCTTCTTATGTTGATAGTACTGATCTTTAACTCTGGTGATGTTGAGTTGGGGTGTGTTTTCAGATTTGTTCCAGTAGCTGACTTGTTGCTGTTCGTCCTGGTTCTCTGGCGAAAACAACGGGGGTCTTGTTTAACTGGGCGACATCCCAGCAGGCATGAAATCTTGTCATATTGTACCATCATTTTGTATTTTGGTTTAACCAATAGGGGTACAATTTGGTCGGCTAAATCCCAAATTGCCAGCCCATTCCTCGTTCGTTCAGCATCCAGATACCCAACAGGGTGCACCATGAGAAAGTGAGGATTGGACATTAGGTCAGAAGCCCTGGTCGGTTCTCTGCATTCCTTTAAAGGTATGTGGAGGTCTCCTCTCAGTTATACAGCTTTCACCCTTAAGCACCCCTAACTTAAAGCAATAAATACAAAGCGTTATTTTCAGGCAATAACAATCAAAGAAAAGAACGAGTAGCTATAGTATGCAACACTAAATAAGAGAATAATCTTGTTGAATGACAGGCAATATCAAGTAGAGTGATATGGTCAAATATCAAAATAGGGAACTGGACAATGAGACTTAATTGTGCCTATGGTCCCACAGAAGGTTCTACTAAGGTAGAAGTGGAGGAATTTTTTGAGGCTTTAGGGAAAGCAACTGACACAATGAAAAAAGAAACGTTGGTCCTCGTTGGGGATCTAAATAGCAGAGTAGGAAATGATTGTCAGACATACAAAAATATTTTGGGAAAATTTGGAGAAAAGAGCAAATCTAATAATAATGGCAAATACCTGTGGGATTTCTGCTCAGGACATGGATTGGTTATTACTGACAAAATGTTCCGACATGAAAATGTGCACAAATTCACATGGAGAGAAATGCGAGGAATAAGAAATGCTCATTGACTGTGTTATTGTTGATAGTGATGTTTTTTCATTGTGCAGGACACTTGAGCATACAGAGGATTTAAATTTGGAAGTGATCACCATTTAGTCTTGAGCAGGATAAAATTGAATTTCATATTGAAAAGAACGTATAAGAAAGTTTCAAAGCAAATAAAAGTTGAGCAGCTCTCAGATGTGAACTGTAAACTGAAATACACAATCATTATTCAAGGAAAAAATGAAAGAGTTTGAGAACAGAGATTCAGTGCCAAGCCCTGAAGAAAACATTGATTGATTCAGCCAGATAGGCATGTGGTGAGTTTTTCTGCAATGATATAAAAATCAGAACTCCATGGTGGACACAAGAAGTTAAAGAAGCAGTGATGGAAAATAGGAAAGCATATCGAAAGTTCCATATTGAAATGTCAAAAGGCAGCAGGTATAGATGATATTCGACCAGAGATGCTCAAGTATGGAAGTATAAAAGTCTTGCAGTGGCTGCACTGCATAGTTCAGAAGGCCTGGAGAGGGATGAATTCTAGATGATTGGAGTAGAGCTCTCATAGTACTCATATACAGAAAGGGAAATAAACTGAATGTGAGAATTACAGTGGTATTTCCCTACCGAGTGTTCCTGGTAAGATTTATGCACGTATACTTGAGAAACGGTTGAGAATAATTGTAGAATTGAAGCTTGGTAAAGAACAAGCTGGATTCAGGCCAAATAGAGGCTCTCAGGATCAGATTTTCACTTTACGACAGATAATTGAGAAATCGTGGGAATATAACAAAGATGTGTCTTTAAGTTTTGTAGAACTGCAAAAGGCATATGACAAGGTGCCAAGAGAAAAGCTATTCAGAACACTACAGTTATATGGTGTCATTAGGGCATTTTATCAAGCAATACTTAGTCTTTATTTGAGTTGTAAGTCAGCAGTTAGAATTGAAGGAAGTTCATGAAAATGGTTTGATATTCAATCTGATTTCAGACAAGGAAGTACATTATCCCCTCTGTTATTCATTATCTATATGGATCATATTATGAAGGAAAGCGGTATTAAACCTGATATCAAAATTGGTGAAGTTAATGTCAGCTCTTTACTTTATGCAGATGATGTTATACTTTTAAATCAATCCAGTACAAGTCTGCAAGATTCCCTGACTAAATTGAACTGTTGAAAAATAATTGTATTAAAATCAACAATAACAAGACAAAGACAATGAAAATAAGCAGGTGCCTTGAAAATATCAAGTGCATCGTGAATGGAGATTCTATAGAACATGTAAAACATTTCAGCTACTTAGGCACAATTTTTAGTGAAGATGGTAAATTAAATATGGGAAATAGACAACAGAATCAATAAAGCTGGTATGGTAGGAAGTCAATTGAATAAATTTATATGGAAAAGAGAGAAATTAGTCAAAACACTAAATAACTGTATACAAGACAGTGTTCAAACCAGTTTTAACACATGGATCTGAGAGCTGGGTTATAAATAAAATACTTGACTAGAGACCACAAAAATGAAAGTCCTGAAAAAAGATTAGGGCATGAACAGATGGTATCAATGGCAATATCATATTAAAAATGAGGATATTAGGAAAGAAGTTAGCATCCAGGAATGTGTTAACGGAGCTAATTTCAGGTGATATTGTCACTTGAACAAAATGGGAGAGGAGAGATTAAGAAAACGAGTGTTTCTGCCATGTTGGCAGGAAAAAGACCCAGAGGAAGACCAAGATATAGGTGGATTGATACAGTAAAACATGCCTTTGAAGACAGAAATATAAGATCTGATAACATGACAGATAACAGATTGATTTGGAGGAAAATTGTTGATATTAAGCTAGTAATAATATAAGTTTTTCATGTAGCACTATCATACCATCCTGTTCACCCCCTGAGGGTACATGTCAGGAATTTGATGATGATAAATCCAATTCTGGCTTGCTGGGCTTATCACATCATCAGCAATCAAGGTAAGGCAAACACCTGGGAAAAAGGAGACTCCCTTTATATGTCGGGGGGGGGGGGGGGTTCACTCCAAATCCTCAAAATACTCGGATAGCATTGGTGGAAGTAGCAGGAGGAAGAGAAAGAAAAAAAGTAGGAACCAGTCTACAAATAATATAACAGGTGTATATTGCATTTTTTTCATCATGCACCTTGAATTCGCCACTCTCATACTCACCAAATTGTACCCTTGAGGTTATCACAATAACTAAATCTTTTAAATAATGTCATGTTTTCTAGCTTTTACAGTTGTTTTGTAGTTTAAATTTTTTTTAATTATGTCATCAAATTTTCTTTCTTTCAATAAGTTCCTTTCTATTGTCATTAAACAAGTGCTTCCATAGCACAATTGGAAGTACAACAGAACATGCACCCTTCAATTGTAAAGGACCTGTGTTAGATTCTTGTCCTGATTAGAGGAATCTTTATATGGACTTGAAGCTGAGTTTATCAATTATACTGAGGTAGCAGCATTTTTACTGCTAGAAGCTCTTGTTTTTCTAGGAGAAAAAATGCTGCTACCTCAGTATAATTGATTAACTCAGTTTCAAGTCCATATAAAGATTCCTCTAATCAGGACAAGAATCTAACACAATGATAGGCATTGGTGGCATTCAATAGTAGTGTTGTTGTTGTATGTAGGTGGAGAATTAAGTAGTAGGAGAGATGATGTGTATAGTGAAGTAGAGTGGAGTGCTCTCCTGCTCTACTTTGAGGTGTCAATGATAACAATCACATTAAGCAGTAAAGCAAAGGTAAAACATTGATAAATGAAGGTCATTTGTTTATTTCAGCATAATTTTAATTTAATTTAAAAGCTTTAATTTTATTTGTTAGTTGCCTGATTTTGGGGACCTCAGGGATCCTTGTTGAATTGCACCACCACACAAGGATTAATATAATATTGGTCATCATATTCCTGATGTGTATCTTCAAAGGATATTTACAGGGTATATATCCTTTGAAGAAGCTATTTGACTTCACATCAATTGCCTTAGTATCCCGTAATGCAACACACTTATTCTTATAGACCGTGCTTTTTTCTAGAAAAAAAGGTGCCGGAACTCACATCTTGTTAAGCTTTTTTATTAAAGAAAATGATATTCAAATCTTAATTTAAATGAAATATAAAGCAGCTGTTGCTGTCATGGAGTCGCATAAATGAATTAAATATAATTTATCTTCAGTATTTGTTATTTTAGACATGATCAAATGTAATATTAAACAAACAAATTAAAATATACAACCAAAGACCAAATATAAAAGCAAAAGTAAATTTTGCTTTTATATTTGGGATTCTGCACATTCATTTAGTTGCAGTCTGATTGTAAAAACATTATATAATTTAAGAGAAGTTCATAGTGTTTTCCAAACTTTTGTCCAATCTCGTCGAACAAATTGTCTTGACTCCTTTCTTTGCTCTTAGTATCTAAGGCCGAATGTCGTCCTCTAAGTAACCACAGATCAACATACTTTGAAGGATCGAAAAGTCTTAAAGGTGGTCCAACGAGTTTGATGAATAAAAGTGCCGAAACTGTTTTAGTCTTCAATGAAGCTCTTCTTGGGGTGATAATTAAATTCATCTGCGAAAATCCTTGTTCGCATTCACTTGATGAAATGGGAATGGTTCAGAGCATGTACCAAATGCAACAGTTTTTCTGGGTATGTCTTACTGAGAATGTATTCATGGAATCCACGAATCATTTCTCTTTCATTTAGTTGCAGTCTGATTGACAAATTTCTAATTTCCGCCTTTCCAAATGCTAGCTGAGCATCAATATCTTCAGGCCAGTGTTTTTGGTCAAGCACGCGAGCCCAAAGTGCGCTAGCTCAACATCTTCGCTATCAAGCAACCTTTTTTCAGTTGACTCTTTCAATTTGGTATAAAATGTTTTTGGGTCAATAGGAGGGGGTTTTTTTTGGAGCTTTTTCGTGACGCATACAGCACATCTATAATAGGGTCCAAAATTCTTTTCTTCAAAAACTTGTACAAGTGCATTTATTTTTTGATTTGCCTTGTGAAGGTTCATGTCACTGTCTTGCAGGTCCAAACTTAATTCAGACAATTCTTGAAGAGCGTCACACATCAATCCTAGATCCAATAAAAAGTCTGTAGATGTTATTTTTCTTCTTAAGCCATCATAAGTACATTTATCATTTTTATCTCTCCTAAGATCATGCATCGCATCTTCAAAATGATGCACTAGAGATTCAAAATTATCCCACCCAGCCAAAACTGAATGGAAACTAGATGACACCCATCGAGTACTTAAAATTCTTCCAATTTTCAGCAGCTCAACCTCTAGTGATTCTGCACATAAATGCAACTCTACTGTTTTTTTGGCAAAGCATGGTATAGGACATAAAGTTTATCAATAAATGATTTGAATCTATTGATTATTGAAATTTCCTTTACAGCATCACTTACTGAAAATTCTAGTCTGTGATTAGCACAATGCCAAACTAATAGAAGGAAATTTTCTGACAGCAATTTTTTCACTCCACTTTTATACCCTAACATTACAGCAGTGCCATTGCATGCTAGTGAAACTAAATATTTTTTAAATAATCTTCTGTCATCCCATATTAGTTAAGACATTGGAGTAAGGAATCGAATACAATTTTTGCCGTTACATTTTCAAGTTTGATCAAGTCCAAAAATAAATTTATCGGTGAATTAATTCCAACACCTTCGATACAGCATCGAATATACACTGTGAGAGTGGTTTTATTGCTTATTGTTGTTGATTCATCAATTATCAATGAAATTATATTTGTGGATTAAACGATTTCTTTCAACACATTTTTACTCATTTCTTCACTTACATGATTCACAATATTAATACATGCATTTGTTGAATGAAGAATACGACTCATTTCAATTCTGTTCAGTTCTTGCAGATCAATTTCACTTTCAAAATTATGGAATGATGGGTTTTCCTTTGCTACTTTATATGCAGTTTGAAAAAATTTTGCGGTTATTTCTTTTTCACGAGGTCTTTTTTTTTCTGCTTCAGAAACAATTTTTAACGCTGCTTTGTGTGCAGCAGATTCTCTGTGATCGAACATTTTTTTTCGAAGTGAGCTCATCTGTAGCTTCCTATCTTTGCCAGAATATGTAATCTCATTGTTGGCCCATTCTTTGGAAATTTTCATTCCCATCTTTGTTTCAATTCCAAGAGTTCTAACTTTTCTGCAAGGTGTACAGCCAAGTTTCTTTTTTGCAAATATACATCCATTCATTTTTCGAGCAAAAACCATTTTTTTGATCTAATGTCCAGCAATTCGGCCAGTCATTTTCAGTTTGGCCTTGCTCCTCAAGATTAGCTTGAGATGATTCGAAAACATCAACTGACACCATTATTTCCATATTTTTTGATGTCATGTCTGTTATTATTCTGGGCATTTTTATTAATGGGACCAGTGGTTGAGAAGTAATTTGAAATTTTTTTCATTTTCAATCTTGGGGTCAGACTTTTACACTAAAAAGTAAAAAAAAAATGCTGAAAGGATATGAAAATAATGACGTTATATTTATGTCAATTCAATAAAGATATTTTTTAGATAAATATTTGTTTTACTGAAAATCTTTCACATGTTGTCAATCACACTTTCATACAGCCACAAACATAGATGCTAATGGCGTGTGCATATGTTATGTATGCATGAACATTATTTCAAAAATTACTTTTGAAAAAACTGTAAAAAAAAAATAGGTGCGGGAACACCTATTTTCTGGCGTAACGCACCGGAACACCGTTCCGGTGCGTTACGCCAGAAAAATAGCATAGACATGTATAATGCTAGGCATTATGGGAAGGGCCACTACCCAGACCAGTTTCTGTGCGAGCAAGACCCTGAAATAATACCAAAGTTGAAGTAATTATTTCCATATACAAGTAGCCAAAAGGTGTCACACCTTATTACTAAAATATTCTGGATTAGAGATAGATGTTGAAAGTTTTTTCACTTGATTATACTATAAATTAAAGATATCAAGAAATTATATTCTTGATTTCATCTTTTATCCAAGTGTAATCAAACAAAGCTTGTGTGTGAAGTCACTAGCAGTCTCTTCAACACCTTAACTCACTTTAAAAAAAATAAAAATAAATAAAAAATGTTTCTATCATATCTCCTCTTTTCTGCGTATCAACTAACTTTCTGACATTACAACAATAATTCAATCTATCCTCATAGGAAGTACTCCACGGATCAATCATCGTTTTTTGTTACTTGCCTCTGGATCCTCTCCAATGTTTAACATCCCCCAAGAAAACCAAACAATCAAATCTGTGTACAGTAATCCAGATATGACCATCAATGCCTTTATGAAAAGGAATAATAATCTGCTTCTCTGTTTTTGTATCAACAGTTTTAGAGAATGTCCTCAGAATTCAACTGCACATCCTCTAATAACCTCACATTCCTAGCTTCAGAATTTCTAACACTGCATAACTTCAGTTTGTCACATTATAGTGACAACCATTACCCATGCTGAGTCTATTTAAATTAGCTTGCAAGATCTTTAAATCACCATTACAGACTTGCTCTCGTCATGTTTACATTATATAGCAGAGGACTGGATATTTCTCTGCAATCCATTTCCTGTATCATTTATGTTCAAATTAAATAACATCCTCTTATCCATGTCACCAGTTTCATATTCTTCCCCATTTTTCTCCTATGCACTTAGCACATATTCATACAGTATCATGATGAAGCAAATTCCTTTTCGAATTTGCCTGTCACTTTAAATATCTGGCCTATGTGCATATCAGGACAGGTTAAGGGAGTACGGTTTCAGAAATAGATGGCGGAGAGGAGTTATGATAGGATCATACATGTTGGTGAGTGATCTCTTGGGTTGGTGGAAATGAAACTTTGGATCATCCTTGGTATCTGAGTAAGTGCATGAATGTGTAAGAATGAGCTACTATTGGATATTGTGTCTTTACTGAATGTGTTCAAGGGAGAGATTTGATAGATATTTAGGCAATCTCTAACACACAAAAATTAGTCCTTGGACTTTATGGATGGAGCAAATCACTTGTTACGTCGCCACTTTGCGGAATATTTGTTCTGAACCTTGTATATGGCCTGTTAGCGTGCTTTCCTATGACTTGGGATCTAAAGCTCGCTCAGATCACGAACTCTAACAAATTTCTTTGTTCTGCGCCAGTTAGAGTCAACCCTTGAATGTCGCAGGCCCTTCCTGAATCCAACATTTATCTTATTTCACCCAAGTCAGGTAGAACGGTGTACGGATTCAGGGATTTTGCAGTCGTGCCCTCTCCAAGCCTTATCAAATTTTATTTAGATACTCTTCCCCTTTTATCGCAGTTTGTGTGTTGGTGAGTGGCAATGTCGTTCTCAAACACAATTCAGTGACCGATTTAACAAGAAACACAAAGTTTAATTTTTACAAGATTAGGACACATAGAACATAAATCATTCAATCAGTTAATTGTTATTTCAAACTTTAAATGCTCTACATGGTAATACATGACAATTTCAAACAGGACAAGATTGCTATTTTCTAAGAATGTTATAGATATAAGCATATACTATTAATTATCTGAACATGGGTCTCTGGGGAGATCGCTAAAGTGACACATATATGTATGATGTGAATATCATATGACATGGGGCTTCGGACTACCAGTCCAAGGTCTCTTTAAGTTCCAATGCCAACAAATAGTCTCAACTTCCTTTGCTAAAAAAAGGTCCTAGCTGCTTCCCCCTTACATTTAACATATTTTAGATATAGCAAAGTTTTACATTACCATTTGATGCAGCATATAGTCACACTTCGTCACCACATGTGAATCACGTGCAAACCCTGGTTGGATTTTACTCACTTTGTGGAGCACTCTCCCTTTTGGATCAATGCACACTGGAACTTTGCTGTCAGTCGGAATTTTTCACCATGCATCTCCAAGACTTATGAACCCTTCTAGAAGGACATTGCGGTTGAGGTTCCACTTAGTCCCGAGCTTCTTCATTGGTCTGCACTTAGAGGTTTTCGTCGAACTTCATCCTACTGTCTGCACTGGCACCCCTTTGTTCTACGGCCGATGCTTGCTGTCCTCTGTGCTTCGATCACATCCCCCCCCCCTTTTTTTTTTTTTTTTTTTCTCCTTCCTGCTTCATGTTCCCTCTACTCTCCTCTTTTTTTCCGACCACCAACTCCTATTGTACTGCAACTTTCAGTCACGGTCGTTTCGATGACGTTCTCTTGAATGCGTGAAAGAGCTCCTCCCAGAGAATTGTCCACAATTGTCTCTTTTCGCGAATCTTGCTTGTAAGGTTCGCGAAATGAGTTTGCCAAGGTCATGACATCAGGGCCCTTAGTCACCACTGAAGTATGCACTGTTTCACACGGCCTATTCTTGGGTTGGTCATCAAATATGTCGCCTCACTACAAATTCATATATCCCTTTTCCTTGACATATCACATACCTACAGTGTTTTTCCGTCTTTGGGTAAACAGATATTCACTCATTTAATATTTACATGATACACTTTACTCGCCCCCCCCCCTTCCTCCTTTTTATTTATAGTACAATTTGCACCAGCAGTACAGGTATCTTTTGATTTCGGCTCTGTTCTTGTTAGATCCTGAATGAAAGTCTGTCTAGTGACAACAGATCTCATTCATGATCCAACACACTAATACTAATAATGATAATTCCTTGACTATGTAAATTCATATAATATCTTCTTCTCTCACGTAGTCCTAAATGGACCGTTGGGTCATTCATGGCTGGTAGGTGATATTCTTTGTTAGCCTCCTCCAATCATCTCGGTCTCTTGTTCTTGATGTCAGTTGAGAAAGGGAGAAATTTGTCCATTTTTTGATGTTATCAGTCCATTTTAATCAAGGTCGGCCGGATTGGTCGTGGAACGATTCCTTCTTGTGCTTGTTTTGGAATGCCATTAGCCCTCTGCACGTTTCAGAACCATTTCATCTGTGATGACTGTTTTTTTTTTGTAGGTTTGTGTATAATCCATATTTTATGTTCCGAAAACGCAGCTGGTTATCTCTTGTAATTCTTCTTCACTTTCTGCCAGGAGATCGATATAATCTGCAAAACGTAAGTTATTTATTCTTAGTCCGCCAACTACTATTCCAGTGTCATATTCATGAAGAGCTTCATCTATGACATATTCCAGAAAACAATTAAAAAGAAGAGGGGGACAAGATGCATCCCTGCTCTGCCTGGAACGGTTCACTGCTGTAATTTTTAATTTCAATTCTCATATCAGATGAGGAATAAAGAGATTTAATAATCCTAATGATTTTGTTGTCGATACCATAATGTTCTAAAATTTTCCATAATGCCTCATGCTATATTGAGTCAAAAGCTTTTTGAGTGTCAAAAAAGTTGTGATGACAGATTATTTTGTTATGTTCTATGTATTTTTCGCCTAGTATGTGTATTGTAAAAATATGGTCGATTGTACTTCTGGACTTCCGGAAACCTGCTTGTTCATCTGATAGTCTGCTTTCTATTTTCTTTTCAATTCTTGACAATAGCATTTTTAACAAAATTTTGCTTGGATGACTAATAAGGCTTATTGTTCTATGGTTGCTACATTTATTGCTGTTTCCCTTTTTAGGAATAGGTACTAGGACAGAAGTCCGCCAATCAGAAGGCCAAGTCTCTGTGTTCCATACGTCCTGAAATAAATTTAGCAAGGTGTCTATGATGATATCACCTCCTTCGCATATCAATTCCATTGTAACACCATCAATTCCTGGTGATTTTCCTATTTTTGAGGAGCTAACTGCTGCAATGACTTCTTCTTTTAATATTGGGTAATCTCCTTCCTCCAAACCTCCTGGCAACATTCCATCCTAAATATCGTCAATCAGTTGAGGGTCCTTTTGAAAAAGCTTGGTTGCATAATATTTCCATCTATCAACTATTTTCTGATAGGAGTTCCATCTTCATCTTCTATGCTCCAATTAATTGCAGTAAAAAGTTTGGTTAATGTATTGATAATTTGGAAAGCACTTTTAGAATTATTTTTATTTAAGTCCCCTTCTATATTTTTGCATTCATTTGATATCCATAAGTTTCTAGCATGTTTGATTTCTTTTTTAATAATCTTAGTAATATTTTTATACTGTTCTCTGTTATTACTGCTATTAATATGAGATTTCAAATATCTTCTTTCGTCGCATAGGTCCAAAATATTTTTAGTTATCCATGGTTTATTTATTTTCCTTTTGTGCCCAAGGATTTTTTCAGCTGTCTTAATTATCTTTTGTGAGAAGTATTTGGTTTTAGATTCGATATTATTATTATATATCTTGAAGCTTGTATCAAAAATTTGTTTTAATTTGTATTTATATAGTATATTTATTTGGGGATCTTTTAATTTTTCTGTATTATATCTTTTATGAGTTGATTTTGTAGATAATATTTCTCTCACTTTCATATTCACAGCTGTGATGACCATGTTGTGGTCGCTGTCAATGTTGGCTCCAGGAAATGATCTGGTTCTTGTGAGGTTAATGGAGTTTTTAAATCTTGTGCTTACAAGGATAAAGTCAATTTGGTTGTGTTTACCATCAGGGGAAGTCCATGTCCATCTTCTGGAATGCTTATGGGGAATTAGAGTGTGGTGAGATCATTTTGTGAGGCAAAATTGATCAGTTCAAAACCTCTTTCGTTTGTCTCTGCATAGATATATGGTCTGACAAATGGGAGATAATCCTTGCTGATGTCTGTTCCAATTTTGGCATTCCAATCGCCCTGTACAATCAAAAGGTCTTTTCTGTTTGCTCCCATGATTGTTGCATTAAGTTGACTATAAAACTCCTCTACTTCAGCGTCCTCACGGCCTGTGGTTGGGGCACAGACCTGTATGATGGTGATATTGAGTGGTTTCCCTCTTAGGCAGACTAGAGCATTCTGCTATTGATAGAATTGAATTCCATGACAGAATTTTGTAATTATTTGTGTATCAAAAACTCGACACCTTCTTTACCACTGGAGTCACATCCAGAGTAATGAAGCAAATGTCCTTCATCTGTTGTTAGCTCTCCTGTTTTGGGCCATCAAATTTCACAATGTCCCATAACAGTCCATTCATATCTTTTTAGTTCGTGCTGTAGTAATTTGAGTTGACCTGATTGTAGTAAAGTTCTAATATTCCAAGTTCCGGTCATTAAATGATTGCGGAGTCTGAATCTGGATCCAGTTTTCTCATTTTTTTTTGTCAGTGATAGTGGTGATGGTAGTGCCAGTCGCTAACTTCTCATTGCCACCCCTGGAACTGCTACCAAATGGCAAAGAGGACCTTGTTGAACTGGGCGACGTCCGAGCCGGCATGGTGTACTGTGTTAAGTCCTTCTCCATGAATGTCTAATGGGCAGTAATTTAAGACAGATGGTGCCAATCTCCTCTTCTGTTCTTTGCCTGCTAGCATTTAGCTGAGCATGGTGGGATGGCCTTTACTCCTTGGGAGGCCCTACAAGGAGTAATGATACTCCTGATGTGCTTCACCCATTCTGCCCAGGGCCATCCCCTGCCACGGTGAGGCAGCATAGCAGGACTTGGGGGGGGGGGGGAATCAGAGGAAGTTGCATAACATTAATTAAGAACAAAGTAGTTAAATAGTCTTTACTTTAAATTTTTTGCATTTTACACCTGAAACAGGATCTTTTTAATACCAATATGCAAAAACAATTATTTATGTTATTATTTTGAGCAGAGTTTCCTCATTTCTGTGTAAAAATAAATATTATTTCATTCGAGTTTTGTATTTGTTTGGGTTAGTTTCATTTCTTATTGTTAAAGGTAGTGGGTTGTATATTTTTGGCTCTAAATAAGTATAATGTTTGTGTATTGCCTCTTCATTTGCTTTAGGAACTATATTTTAGGCCCTTATGTCTACTAAGGAAAGCATCTTGTTTGATATTTATGTATTGTTGTTTTTTATGAATAACAGTATAAAGGCATAGGAATTATTCCCTGGCATTTCCTTTAGTTTGCTTGGTTAATTTCCTTTTAATTTATTTTGCCTCCTTAACACTAGTTACCTTTCTTGCCATTGATCTGAGCTGTTTACATTTCTCCTTGTATTCCTTCTATAACATCCCCATCCAAAATTTTTTTTAATGTTGTGACTCATCTATTTAACTCTAACCTAATTTATCTCTTGATTCTGGGTATCTGACAACTGCTTTCTTCAAACATTCCATTTTCCGTGCACTGCTAATATTTTTTCATTTTAGTTTCTGATGTCATGGCACTTTAAGATTCTTATAATTGTCCATTCTACTTGCTACATAGTTTTTGTATATGAATATTGTTGACAATTTTTGTATGGCTGTTTATGTATAGCTGTAACCTTTACTATAGTGCAGTATGACCTTTGTTGTTTTTGTGCCAATAAACTATAAAACCATCCAACCAACTGCTCTTTTTTTTGCAACACTTCTCAGGTATTACACATACTCTTTCACTTATTTATTAATCCCTCAGTTATCTGGCCACAGTGGAAGAACAGTTTGTTGGCAAGATAACTGAAGGTTCAGTTACATGGTGCCATACCCTAAGTTATTTGACATACTAACCCTTTCAAGGATTGTTAATTGAAGGTTGGATAATTGCAGGATCCTGTTTTACACTTGTAATTCTTATAAGGAGCAGATGATGATAGTACTAATTATTCTGACCTGGGAAGTGATTAGCTACCTCTCAGATCTGAATTTGTTTGTTAGAAAACCAGTAAAATATTAATGAATTTAATAAATATATTTTTCTCTCTTGGTGTTTATACCATAAAACATTATTGTGAATTATCGACGCCACCTAAGCCTTTCTATACATAGATCTTACCAGAATGTATCAGTTATATCACTGAGCTGTATGCATTAAATTATATAAGGTTAAAATACTACCAAGGGTGCTTATACATCACCTATTCATAGTCTTTACGTCAAATCAAATGAACCACCTTTGCCACTTTAATATCAGTAGATCAAGAAACTCTCTTAAGGCACTGAGAGATTTAGTATACCAACAACATCCAATGCTGCTCTCCTGTGACAGTCCAGTCATAGGGATCGCAGTGAGGAGTTTTTACTCAGTTCTATTTAGGCTATAGTCATCTAATACACACTTTCCTATTCAGGAGTGTTAACATTCCTGTTCGAGTACTGTGTGGCTCTGCATTAACTGTCATCCATATTTTAATCAGTCAGTCTAAAAGAGAGGAAGTTATTCTTTAAGTCACATTTTTAATGTTTCATAATAAAAAAAAGCATTTATATGCAAAAGTTATAACTGAATATTGCCTTCATCTAGATTCCCAAAATTCATGTTATCATTAATTAGCATGTATTACAATGCAAGTATTTCAGGATTCCCTTTTCATGTATATGTTTTCAGTGAATCACATTGAGTCTAGAAATATTAAACACAGAACCAAGAATAATCATCATCCTTCCTTTCTGCCTAAGACAGATTGAGGATACCATGAACTTTCCAGTCCAATATATCTGCAGCCATGTTATTTAAATTTCTCTAAGAGTTTTCTGTTGAGTTCTCTCTGGGTCTTTTCGGTGTTATATTTCTTTCTACTCTTCCATTTTGGAGAATTTGATGAGTCCCTTTAGTAGGCATTCTGTGCACATATCCATACCACTGTAACTGTTTCTTCATTGATTCTTGTTAATATTGATGGTAGTGTAATTGTTTTATGATCTCCTGATTGGTTTTCATTTCAGTCCATGCTGTTTTATTTATTTTTCTCAATTTTCGTGCAGAGACTTGAGAAAGAGTACCATTGAGCTATATACTTTTTTGATGGTTTCTTCCTAATATAACCAGTTCCATTTTATTTCCTTCCACTTCTAAGTTAAGTTCTTTGTTATTGTTTTGCTTTTACTTAAATTTATCTGCATTGCACAGTTTTTATGTAGATTTTCAGTCATATATACTCTTTAGTTTTCTTAATATTTTATATAATTTTGTTCATTTGCAGTTATTCTCTTGTTTTCTGGGATAGGCTCTTGACCATTTCTTCCAGTTGAAGGTTAAACAAATATGATATTCATTGTTACATTTATATTTAAAACAAAAAAGCAAATGAACAGAATTTCTGAAATTTTATGTATTCATTTAGGTTGAGGTTTATGATCTTTGGGCTCTTTGGCTTTAAAGTTACAGGGATTGATTTTTCTGTAATCATTGATATACAGTGTACTCTTGATTATCTGGGTGCAAATTATTCAGTTTATACATTATCTTCTGATTTTTTTAATTTACTATTTGAATCATTAAAGTATTCAGTATAAATATATACACAGAATATGGTTCATAAACGAGAATGCATCCTGGTGCAAGTCAGCTATCTCCTAGATATCTAAGTCCAAATCAAGATTCAGATATAGTCCTACTTCAATGATTCAATTAAAAAAGAGCAGAAGGAATCTCTGGTTCAGAAGTCAAGTTATTTCGTATTAACATTATTAAACATCTCAGGAATCTCAAAAACAAGCAAAAAATACAGATTATCTGATTAAATAATGTTATGAATATATAGCAAGAGCCAGTATAGTTAAAATGAGTTGATATATTTCTAAAACCCACAATATTGCATTCAGATGATTCATATTTTCTGTAATCCATGCATTTCCTCCCCTCTGTTAGTCTGGATAATTGAAGGTATATTGTAATGACTCCTGGAGCTTCAGAACAAATTTGGAGTTATGATTTTAAGAGCCAGTTTAAGGCAGTCAATTTTTACAATGTCCTTTGGGTCGAAAGACCTGAATTCAGATCCCACCTAAGATCTGAAGAACCTTTGTCAGGCTTCTGTATTTAATCTCACAGAACAGGCAAACTGGCCAGAAAAGCTCTTACAATTGACAGCCATACTACACTGTTTATTAAATAACGAAACCTGTGGTGCGTTCATAATTAGAAGAAACACACGTATAAACCACAGTGAAAATTATTTAATTGTAAATACTTCATCCTAAGTATCTTAGGACATCATCAGTACAGTATTTAAACAAAAATTAAGAATAACATACAGTTAGGGCACATGATTACAATAGAATCTCATGAAAACGTGCTAAAGTAGTACAAAAAAAAAAAAAAAAAAACCTTAATTATTTAACACACTTTTGTATGATAATTTCCCATACTTTAGGAATAGCAAGAACGTCGTTGCGGTTTAGGTTTGGTCTGTGTAGTAGGGCTTCAGAACTTTCTTTGTATAAACGTTCATGTTTAAATAAAGATCTATGTAAAAGTTTAGCCTTTCCCCAATGGATCCTATGGTTTGGATTTTCAATTCCGTGTTGAGAGAGGCCAGATTTCTGCGGTTAAGAAGACGGATGTGGTCTTGATGTTCCGAGATGCGTTTCTGAACAGACCTACCTGTCTGTCCAAAGTAAGATAATCTGCATGAGCATGGAATCTCATAAACACCAGGTAACATCAAGGGTGAGAATTTGTCCTTAGGAGAAGGTAATAAGTTGTAAATTTGGTTGATAGGTTTGTAAGTAGTGGCAAAATTGTATTTCTTCATAATTTTAGAAAGATGTTCTGAGATGCCTTTAACGTAAGGTATGGGAATCCTATGCACTTCTTCCTGTCTGGATTGATGTATGCAGAAGTGACTGATGATTTTTTGAGTTGTTTTGGGATTATATCCATTTAGGATGGCTGTATTTTTGATAACTTCTAATTCCTGGTTTAAAGACTCTTCAGAGGAGCAGAATTTGTGTGCTCTGGAAACTAGTGATTTAATAATGCCAGATTTCTGAGATGGATGATGAGCAGAAGAATTGTGAATGTAGCGACCTGAGAATGTAGGCTTGCGAAAGACGGACGTGTCGATGGAACCGTCTTCTTTTCTTTGGATGTGTAAATCCAAAAAAGAGATACCCTGTGGAGATTCTTTTTCTAACGTAAAGTTGATGAGATGATGAAGAAGGTTAATTTTATCTAGAAACAGTTGTAATTCAGGTTCGGGATGATTCCAGACTGCAAATATGTCATCGACGTATCTTAGCCAAATTTTTGGTTTGGGTTCAAAAGTGAATATTTTTTCCTTTAAGGTGTTCTAGAAACAAATTTGCTAGGTTTGGTGATAAAGGAGATCCCATTGCTGTTCCTTCCTCTTATGTATAAAAATATGAATTAAATGTTCTAGCAAGAGGCCATAAATTTGCGATTTCACCAAAGTGTTTCCCATATTTAGACTTTATACATAATATAGAAAGAAACATCAAGCATCTCTCCAGTATTGAAGCCAACGAACTTCGTTTCGAAGTAGCTAAAGTGATCTACAATGCCAAACCTTCAGAATTAAATATCCCACCGTCGGAATTGAAAGCCATTATTTCCTTAAAACGTAACAAAAATTTAATCATTACTAGAGCTGATAAAGGAAATACCACTGTGGTTCTTGATACCAATTCATATGACTGAAAAATTAATTTACTTCTTCGAGATCGTAATACTTACTCCAAATTGGATTTTGATCCTACGAATCGTCAACTCAGAAAATTAAATAAGCTACTTAATGAAACTTCCTCCTTAGATGAAGAAACAATCAAAAAACTTAAGACATACCATGCAAGACCTCCTAGAATTTATGGCTTACCTAAGCTACACAAAACTAATGTTCCACTTAGACCTGTCGTAGACTGTATCGGCTGTCCAACGTACAAGTTATCAAGATTCTTATCTAACCTTCTCCGCCCTCACATAGGCCACTCAGTCTATTGTTCAAGTTTGTTATTGCATCAGGTTACTTCACCTGGAAAGGTCAAATTTACAAGCAAGAGGAAGGAACAGCAATGGGATCTCCTTTATCACCAAACCTAGCAAATTTGTTTCTAGAACACCTTGAGGAAAAAATATTCACTTTTGAACCCAAACCAAAAATTTGGCTAAGATACGTCGATGATGTATTTGCAGTCTGGAATCATCCCGAACCTGACTTACAACTGTTTCTAGATAAAATTAACCTTCTTCATCATCTCATCAACTTTACGTTAGAAAAAGAATCTCCACAGGGTATCTCTTTTTTGGATTTACACATCCAAAGAAAAGAAGACAGTTCCATCGCCACGTCTGTCTTTCGCAAGCCTACATTCTCAGGTCGCTACATTCACAATTCTTCTGCTCATCATCCATCTCAGAAATCTGGCATTATTAAATCACTAGTTTCCAGAGCACACAAATTCTGCTCCTCTGAAGAATCTTTAAACCAGGAATTAGAAGTTATCAAAAATACAGCCATCCTAAATGGATATAATCCCAAAACAACTCAAAAAATCATCAGTCACTTCTGCATACATCAAACCAGACAGGAAGAAGTGCATAGGATTCCCATACCTTACGTTAAAGGCATCTCAGAACGTCTTTCTAAAATTATGAAGAAATACAATTTTGCCACTACTTACAAACCTACCAACCAAATTTACAACTTATTACCTTCTCCTAAGGACAAATTCTCACCCTTGATGTTACCTGGTGTTTATGAGATTCCATGCTCATGCAAATTATCTTACTTTGGACAGACAGGTAGGTCTGTTCAGAAACGCATCTCGGAACATCAAGACCACATTCGTCTTCTTAAACCGCAGAAATCTGGCCTCTCTCAACACGGAATTGAAAATCCAAACCATAGGATCCATTGGGGAAAGGCTAAGCTTTTACATAGATCTATATTTAAACATGAACGTTTATACAAAGAAAGTTCTGAAGCCCTACTACACAGACCAAACCTAAACCGCAATGACGTTCTTACTATTCCTAAAGTATGGGGAATTATCATATAAAACTGTGTTAAATAATTAAGGGGGGGGGTATTATTTTTTATTTTTTATTTTTTATTTTTTTTTTTGTACTACTTTAGCACGTTATGCACATTTTCATGAGATTCTATTGTAATCATGCGCCCTAACTGTATGTTATTCCTAATTTTTGTTTAAATACTGTACTGATGATGTCCTAAGATACTTAGGATGAAATATTTACAATTAAATAATTTTCACTGTGGTTTATATGTGTGTTTCTTCTAATTAATACTACACTGTGTAGATAGGATTAATCCCCTCAGATCATTAATTAGGTTTTAGAGAAGCCAAGTTACTTGGCCTTGACAAGCTATTGAACATAACAAGAGCGGAAAAATGGGAATTTACATTTGTTTTTTGTAGTTTCTTACCTGAACTTTCAAGCGATGTGGTTCATTCTGTTAGAAAATACATACCGAATACATCATTTTTTAAAAAATTTATTATTTGATTATTACAGATGCTTTGAATAGTCATTTTCTCCTCAAATCTATTAACTGTACCCAATATGATTATGCTTTTGTTTTAACAGATGTGGAAATCATATCAAGATTTGCTCACATGGAATATAAACATGGTGATCCTGAATGTGGTCGAACTATGTTTGAGAGCATTTTAAGCAATTATCCTAAGCGGACAGATCTATGGATGATGCATATTGATTTAATGCTGAAAGAGGGTGATATTGAGTCATTAAGGTATATAATTTACAATATTCTTCACAACTGGATACATTGCTTTTCAGTGAAACTGTTTAAATTGATGGAATTAATTTTAAAATTATATTATTTGTTTTCCATATAATAAAATTTGATTTTCCTTTGTTGCTTGCCACTAGAAATTGCTACAAATATTTATGTATAACACATTATTTCTAAATAAGTCTTGGATATTGTAGTCTTTATTAAAATTAAAATTCAGATAATTCCAAAAATTGATAGGGAAAAAAAAATTTGATTTTAAAGTTAAGAAGTTAATGATAAGTATTATTTTTTTAGTTAAATATTCTTTTTTTTTTGTATTCAGCAAGCATGATGTTTGATGTAATTTATGCCTTTGGCTACTAAAGTCTTGCTTAGATATAAAATTTATTTAGATTAGACTGTAGCATAATTATAATTTTAGACAGGCTATCAAGTTTTGAAGTATTTGTATCTAGGCAAACATTATTTGAAAAATGTGTTATATTGTTGCTTACGCGAAAAGCCAAAATCACTGTAGTAATTCATGATACAGGAATGATTAAATGAACTCACCTAAGTGTATAAAACATCATGAAATTAGGAAATACAGGTAACCCTCGTATAACGCAGATGTTAGGTTCCCCAAAAATGCCGCATTATATAAATCGCGTTATGCGAAACTCAGATCACATAGAAAAAGTAGGCTCAGGTTCCGAAATCGTTTTTTTTTTTTTAAGATTATATAAACTATGACATATCCAACAAAAATATATTTTTATTTAATTCAGGTAATTCATGTAAGTTAAGAAAACATAAACTAAGAAACAAATACATAGTATTTAATTATGAAAAAATTATAAATTGTACATAAACTTCATTGCACATAATACATGAATGTTTTAGGCAAAATAAAATAAAGTGCATATTTTAATCGTCATCACTCTCTTCGAAACTAACATTTCATAGATGCTCTTTATTTATGAGTGGCCAGACGTCGTCATCACTTGAAATCTCTTGGACATCATTTGTATAATTCTCATTGCATACTTAAGCTGATTTAGTTATCAAGAAATCAGTAATAAGACTTTGCTTACCACTATGCTGCAATTTTTTAAGTTCATAATACGGAGCTAAACAAATATCCAATTGTCTCGTGAATTTTCCAGAGTGCTCCATTAAGAGATCATTATCCATAAAATAACTTTCTTGCCAAGTTCAATCCTTCTGCTAATTTCTTTAAACTGAATTATTTAACGGATTCGTCACAGCCAGAATCTTCGGCAGAACTTTCCCCGCCATTTGGTTCGACGTCTTCTATTAATTGTAGCAGTTCCTCCTAATTTAAATCTATTTCCCAGTCAATTAATTCACTAATTTCGTTTTCAAACATATCACAAAAGCACTCTAAGTGGCCATTACTATAAAAATAAATTTTTTACATAAAAAAAAAAGCATTACATATTGTATGTAACTCAGGACTGGTTCGAGAGTATCTGATGCCCCTAGGCAAAGAAAATTTAGTCACCCCTATATATTGTCTCTCTATATATATTTTGTCACACAAGCACACGTACACCTACACATGTGGATATTTATAAAAATAAATAAACGCCCCTAAGCAATTGCCTAGGTTCGCTTAATGATGAAACAGGCCCTGATGTAACTCACCAAAAAATAAAGTGCTCATCTTGAGATTAACACACGGGATTTTTAATACGCTTTCCTGACAGAAAACGAAGACAATTTTCAACAATAACCACTTTATACGGTTAACAATTGACGTACATGTGTGCTAAAGGGTATTTCCCTTAATATAAATTTGCTACTTATAACTACATGTGCAATACGGGCAGACGCAAATTTAACGAAGATAAAATTTGATTTTTAACTCGCGCGTTGAAAAATATATGAAAAGATAAAGGGTTACTACAGTTTGTAGACTGTCTTATATCGAAACAGTGTTGTATAAGTACCACGTTCAACAAGGGATACTACAATTTGTAGACCGTTTTGTATAAGTACCCGCGTTATACGAGGGTTACCTGTATTATAAATTCTGCTTGTTTCATAAAAAGTAGACTTTATAACAATTTATAATGAAATAACTTATTTAATTAAATCATCATTTATTCATGTATGAATAGGGAATTATATACAGAAATATTCCTATAGCAAAAAAAAAACTCATGGAGTTAAAGTCTATTAGATGAAAGTGAGCCATATTTCTCTCTTTTGTGCCAATTAGTAAATGTCAGATGATTCATGAGCCTCATCTTCAAAAAGAAGATTGATTATATACTGCCCAAACTGTTTCCTTGGTCTTCCTCTCCCTCTGTGTCCATTAATTGGCCTGTAGAGAGCACGAACACTAAATGTATGTGAAGGTGGATTTCTAAGCTGGTGTCCCAACCATCTCAGTTGATTTTGTGTGTGTCTGTTAGAGGTCTTTGCTGGCTTTCTTCAAGAATGACAGTATTGGGAATGTGATCTTGCCATGTATATCATAGTAATGTTCGAAATTATGTTGTCCCAAAGCTATTGATGACATTAACTGCTCATTGAGTAGTGATGTCCTATGTCTGGGAACTATATGTAAACATGGCTTGACTGGTGGTTTTGTACAGACAAATTTTGGTATTTGTGGTAATGAGATTGGATTTCCAGATATTAGTTAAACTTTGATGAAAATGAAGAGCTTTATGTTTTATTTTCACTGTGTCAGTTTGAGTATCAATGTAGGAACTAACTGAAAATCATTTACTTCTTCAAGATGTGGTCCTTTAGCCTAATACTTCCTTCTATTCTGTTCTTTAGGACTTTAATTTTACTGCTATTGCTGCCTTGAATCAGTGCTGCATTTTTACATAAATTATGTAAGTAGGTTTGGGCAGTCTGAATGTGTCAGTCAATCCAACATCATCTTCAAAACAGACTGCTCATGTGGGTTTGTTCTGCCAAATCTTCAAGAATTATTCCATACTCGTTTCTAGTGAGTCTGAATACATATTCAAGGGTAGTAATTTATTTATTCTTATGGCAAAAGGAATACAGAACAACTACAGGTCAATATCCAGTCTGGAAAGCCAAACCAAGGCCTCATCCATCACCTTGTGGATGTCCTGTAGGTCACCACCGTGAAATTGGTGCCTTGGGCAGTCGTTCAAAATATTAGAAATCATCTGAGCCACGGGAGAACAATCACAATAAGAGTGGTCTAACAGCCCCCATTTATGTAGTAGGTAGCCACATCTGCCCTGGTTAGTTCTGATCCTGTTGATTGATGACCAAATCTTCCTAGGAAGAGCAAAACCAGGCTGTAGAGCACAGGGATCTTCTACCAGGAAGCCATTTGTTGGGAGATTGTTGGACCAGTATTCTTGCCACATGTCAGGCGTTGATGGCAGGGCAGCTGAAGAGAGTTCGTCCATGGACCAGAAATGCTTTCTAGATTTTAGGTGAAGAATAGGTGGATTTATGAGAGTCTGGTGCAGGGGCAGGAGTGGGTTGCTCATTGTCTTTGTCTAAAGCATCAGCAATGTGGTACATTGCTGGTGCTTCAGACAAAAGAAGCTCCAGAGATGAATCACAGTTAACATGAAGCTAATGTCTCAAACAAGGCGTCCAAAGGTACCAAGCCTCCTGGACAACTTACAGCAACTATGATGAAAGGGTAGTAATGAAAAGATATGTGCCAAAGAGTCTTCCTGAAGAACTCCAGAGGAAAGCTCTCAGTCATCCCTCCTTGAACCATTACCCTTGCATGATAGTTTTTGTGTAATTCTGCTGTTGCTTTGATTATTTTCAAGAGTATGCCATAATAACTGAAAATTTCGAACATCCTTTATGTATTGATTGAATCGAAAGCTTTTGAGAAATCTGTGAAGTTTCAGATCAAGGGAAGGATTTTATCTCTTGCCCCTTCTAGCAAACTTCTAAGACAGTGGATGTGTTCAGCACTGCTTCTGTTTTCAGGAAGCCTGCTTGATTTTTGAGTAGGAAAGGTGATACATATGATTCAATTCAGTTTAGAAACATCCTGTTATAGATTTTCAGTGTGATATGAAGTAGAGTGAATTACACTACTTGAAATGAAATAAAACTTTATCACTATTTCAAGCACAGCACTGTATCCAGTAATAGCAGTGCACAATAACTGACTACAGTGGAAGTTGCTCTATGGTATATTTCTGAGCATGTGCAGAATGAAAAGAACATTAATAGATGTTGCTAAGTGTTTGGGAAGGAGGAGGCCACTAACTTCAGTGGCCTTGCCATTATAAGTGATAAGGCTTCCTGGACTGTTCAGAGGAGGAAAAAGAACACAGCATGAGGAGAATTGGGGAGTTTCTATGTTTTTAGTGTGTAAGGATTGAGTAGAGATTAGAAGAAATGTCAGAAATGGGAGACCCGGGGAGAGAGAGAGAGAGAATAGAAGAGATAAACTAATCTCTCTTCATTTTGAACAGAGATAAGTGTGAAGCATATTGTAGTCATTAATCTGTTAATTTATAATATTATTGGTTTATAATTTAATTGTTAATTGACACCGACTGCATCATTCTAATATTCTACATCTATTATTTTTTTTTTTTTTTCTATCAACCGCACCTTTGTTATTCTTTTTCATGTGCACCTTAGGTTTAACTTACTTCTTCTACTTTACTCAGTCATAACTATAATCTGCTTAAGATAGGCCTCTCTATTAATCCCTTATAATCTTCTTTATGTTCCCACTGCTAGTGAATGATCTTTTTTATTAGTCTATCTATGATAAACAGGTTACCAACTCTCAAATTCAATTAGAGAAATGTATTTGCTTAATGACTGCGGCATTCTAATTTGTATACGTAGCTTGAGAATTAAAGTATGGAACATAGGTAAGGTCAAATTTAACACACAATCTCTTATAGCTAGTTGTGGCGATTTTTAAACAAACAAGCTTGCAGGTTTGCTACTTTTTTGGGAGATAGTGTATTGGCAATAGATCAAACAAGATAGTTATACAAACAAAACATTTTATTTTGATCTTAGTATGAAACTACAAATTACAATGTAAGAGGGAGAAAATCTCTTTCTCAACCTAGTCATATATACATTAAGTGCAACATACAATTAACTTACTCTTACATAACACTTGCTTAACCCTTTATATTGTTAACTCATCTAAATTTAGCATACAGTTATTCCTTATGTGCTAACTTAGATAATCTCCATTCATTCTATATACAAAATTTACATTCGTCCTTTCATGACCATAA
Organism: Typopeltis vanoorti; assembly: GCF_054136105.1. Taxonomy (NCBI): domain Eukaryota; kingdom Metazoa; phylum Arthropoda; class Arachnida; order Uropygi; family Thelyphonidae; genus Typopeltis; species Typopeltis vanoorti. Next base: position 28,545,984 of record NC_143553.1, read on the forward strand.
CTGTTTACTTAACTAATTATTAACATTTGTATGTAATGAAAGGGTGTTTACAGGAAATAGTTCATGTAAACACACTTTCATTACATACATAAATTCCAACAGTAAGCTTTTATAACATGAACAATTCTTCAGCTAGGTTTGCTTAACCTTGCAACCTTTTCCTGGAATATGACTGTTGACTGGATGATATGGCAGTTATTCACTCTTGCAATTGCTGGGAATTTTAAGTAGATTTCTCCATTGGAAACAGGAAATGAACTGCCGATGTCTTCCACTATGCCCATGGATAGCTGTACACTCCCAGCACATAATTGCAATCTGGCTGGAGTTCCATCAAATTATTCCTTTGTCTTCACCACCAGAACTCTGTCCACTGAAAGGGACCACTGCCAGAAGCCTCCAAAACTAAGGAAGGAGAGTGATAGAGTGACCAGTGAGAGTCTTCTAAATCCTCTATTCTCTATATTTTTGAGAGCCCTTTTATATCTTGTCTCATTCTATGTAACCACATAATTGTTGCCAGGATCACTGCCGGCACAGTGACTTCACATCAGCAGACTCCATGCGAGACATTACATTGTGGGTGCATATTTTTATGTTCGCAAGAACTTGCAAACATTTGTTTATGCACAGTCATCGTTATAATCTCTGCTAATAAATATTTTTGTGCACTTTTACAATAAAATTTAAAATTCATAAAATTACTACATATTACTACATAACAGGAGTGCTTAAGGGTCAAAGCTGTATAACTGAGAGGAGACCTCCACATAGCCTTTAAAGGAATGCGGAGAACCAACCAGGGCTTCTGACCTAATGTCCAATCCTCACCTTCTCGTGGTGCACCCTGTTGGGTATCTACTTTGATACTGAACGAACGAGGATGGGCTGGCAATTTGGGATTTAGCCGACCAAATTGTATTCTTATTGGTTAAACCAAAATAAAAAATGATGGTACAACATGACAAAATTTCATGCCGGCTGGGGCGTCGCCCGGTTAAACAAGGCCCCCCGTTGTTTTCGCCAGGGAACCAGGGCGAACAGCGAAAAGTCAGCTACTGGAACAAATCTGAAAACAAACCCCAACTCAACATCACCAGAGTTAAAGATCGGTACTATCAACGTAAGAAGCCTGAATGGCAAAGAAATGGAGCTAGCTGAGGAATTAGATAAGTACCAGATCGACATAATAGGGGTGACTGAAACAAAAAAGACCAAAACTGGCGAGATCTTTCTGAGCAATAACTACAAAATGTTATATTCAGGCAATAACAATCAAGGAAAAGAAGGAGTAGCCATAGTATTCAACACAAAATACGAGGCTAATCTTCTTGAATGGCAGTCAGTCTCAAGTAGAGTAATGTGGGCAAATATGAGAATGGGGAACTGGACAATGAGACTTATTTGTGCCTATGGTCCCACAGAAGGTTCTACTAAGGTAGAAGTGGAGGAATTTTTTGAGGCTTTAGAAAAAGCAACTGACACAATGAAAAAGGAAAAGTTGGTCCTTGTTGGGGATCTAAATAGTAGAGTAGGAAATGATTGTGAGACATACAAAAATATTTTGGGCAAATTCGGAGAAAAGAGCAAAGCTAATAATAATGGCAAATATCTGTTGGATTTCTGCTCAGGACATGGACTGGTTATTACTAACACCATGTTCCAACATAAAAATGTGCACAAATTCACATGGAGAGAAGAGGCTAGGAATAAGAAAAGTCTCATTGACTATGTTATTGTTGATAGTGATGTTTTCTCCCTGGTGCAGGACACCAGAGTGTACAGAGGATTTGAAATTGGAAGTGATCACTATTTAGTCTTGAGCAGGATAAAATTGAATTTCATATTGAAAAGAAGAACATGTAAGAAAGTTTTAAAGCGAATAAAAGTTGAGCAGCTCTCAGATGTAAACTGTGGACTAAAATACAGAAATATTATTGAAAAGAAAATGAAAGAGTTTGAGAACAGGAATCAAACCTTGGAGATTCAGTGGCAAACTCTGAAGGAAACATTGATTGATTCTGCCAGAGAGGCATGTGGTGAGGTTGTGTGCAAAGATAAAAAAATCAGAACTCCCTGGTGGACACAGGATGTTAAAGAGGCAGTGAAGGAAAAGAAGAAAGCATATCAAAAGTTCCTGGCAAATAAGTCAGCTTTTACTCTTACAGAATACAGAGACAAATGTAAGAAAGCTAAACAGTGTGTAAAACTAGCTAAACAAAAGTCATGGGAGGACTTTGGCAAGAATATAGAAAATAAATATCAAGAAGGTGGCAAAATATTCTGGAGGTTGTTGAAGAAGCTTAGGAATGGAGGAAAGATTGCTGTAAAAGGAATTAGAGATGATAAAGGTGAAATGAAAACAGGAGAAAAAGATATCCTTGAAGTATGGAGTAATTACTTTGAAAAACTGCTAAATGAAACAAGCAGTGATGACAGCACAGTGATAAAAAACACTGACCAGGCATGCAGTCAGGAATACATATCCATACTTGAAGTAGAAAAAGCCATCAAAGGCTTGAAATGTGGAAAGGCAGCAGGAGTAGATGATATTCGACCAGAAATGCTGAAGTATGGTGGTATAAGAGTCTTACAGTGGCTGCAATGCATAGTTCAGAAAGCCTGGACAGAGGGACGAATTCCCAATGATTGGAGTAGAGCTCTCATAGTACCCATATATAAAAAGGGAAATAAAACTGAATGTAAGAATTACAGAGGTATTTCCCTACTGAGTGTTCCTGGCAAGATCTATGCAAGTATATTTGAGAAATGGTTGAGAAGAATTGTGGAAGAAAAGCTGGGTGAAGAACAAGCTGGATTCAGGCCAAATAGAGGCTGTCAGGATCAGATCTTCACTTTACGACAAATAGTCGAGAAAGCATGGGAATATAACAAAGATCTGTATTTAAGTTTTGTCGATTTGGAAAAGGCATATGACAAGGTGCCAAGAGAGAAGCTATTCAATACGCTGCAGTTATATGGTGTCAATGGGGCATTATATCAAGCAATACTTAGTCTTTATTTGAGTTGTGAGTCAGCAGTTAGAATTGAAGGAGGTACAGGAAGATGGTTTAATGTTAAATCTGGTGTGAGACAAGGATGTACATTATCCCCTCTGTTATTCATTATCTATATGGATCACATTATGAAGGAATGTGGTATTAAACCTGATATCAAAATTGGAGATGTTAATGTCAGCTCTTTGCTTTATGCGGATGATGTTATACTTCTAAATAAATCCGCTACAAGTCTGCAAGATTCTCTGACTAAATTGAATAGCTGTTGTAATAGATATGGTATGAAGGTCAGCAATAAAAAGACAAAGACAATTAAAATAGGCAGAATCATTGAAAATGTCAACTGTGTTGTGAATGGAGAACCTGTGGAACAAGTAAAACATTTCAGCTACTTAGGCACGATTTTTACTGAAGATGGTAAACTAAATATAGAAATAGACAACAGAATCAGCAAAGCTGGTATCGTGGGAAGTCAATTGAATAAATTCATATGGAATAAGAAAGAAATTAGTCGGAACACTAAATTAGCTGTATATAAGACTGTGTTCAAACCAATTTTAACTTATGGATCTGAGAGCTGGGTCAGAAGTAAAACACTTGACCAAAGACTAGAGACCGCAGATATGAGAGTCCTGAGAAAGATTAGAGGCATGAACAGATGGCATCAATGGCAATATCATATTAAAAATGAGGATATTAGGAAAGAACTTGACATTGTCAGCATCCAGGAATGCGTTAGCAGAGCTAATCTCAGATGGTATGGTCACTTAAATAGAATGGGAGAGGAAAGATTAGCAAAACAAGTGTTCTCTGCCAGGTTGGCAGGAAAACGACCCAGAGGAAGACCAAGATATAGGTGGATTGATACAGTACAAAGTGCCTTAGACGATAGAAATATAAGATCTGATAATGTTGGAGTCTTGACAAGTAACAGACTGATTTGGAGGAAAATTGTAGATAGGAAGTTAGTAATGATGTAATTTTTTCATGTAGTACTGTCATATCCTGTACACCCCTTGAGGGTACATGGCAGGAAATTGATGATGATGATGATGATGATACTACATAACTACATATTTTTATATGTGTGGAAAGCTCTTTAAAATCAAACTCTAAAAATTTTAATTAATTCGATTTTTTGTGAAAAATTTTATAAATTTTGTGAGACATTTTTGCCAGGGAACCAGGGTAAACAGCGAAAAATCAGCTACAGGAACAAATCCTAAAACACAACCCAACTCAATATCAGCAGAGTTCAAGATCGGTACTGTCAAAATAAGAAGCCTGAATGGCAAAGAAATGGAGCTAGCTGAGGAATTGGATAAGTATCAGATCTACATAATAGGGATGACTGAAACAGAAAAGACAAAAACTGATGAGATTTTTCTGAGCAATAAATACAAAATGTTATATTCAGGCAATAACAATCAAGGAAAAGACGCAATAGTCATAATATTCAACACTAAATACGAATTCATTCTTCTTGAATGGAAGGCAGTCTCAAGTAGAGTGATGTGGGCAAATATGAGAATGGGGAACTAGACAATGAGATTTATTTGTGCCTGTGGTCCCACAGAAGATTCTACTAAGGTAGAAGTGGAGGATTTTTTTTGAGGCTTTAGAGAAAGCAACTGACACAATGAAAAAGTAAAAGTTGGTTCTTGTTGGGTATCTAAATAGCAAAGTAGGAAATGATTGTCAGACATACAAAAATATTTTGGGAAAATTTGAAGAAAAGAGCAAAGCTAATAATAATGGCAAGCACCTGTTGGATTTCTGCACAGGACATGGACTGGTTATTACTGACACAATGTTCTGACATAAAAATGTGCACAAATTCACATGGAGAGAAGAGGCAAGGAATAAGAAAAGTCACATTGACTATGTTTTGGTCGATAGTGATGTTTTCTCCCTGGTGCAGGACACCAGAGTGTACACAGGATTTGAAATTTGAAGTGATCACTATTTAGTTTGAGCAGAATAAAATTGAATTTCATATTGAAAAGAAGAACATGTAAGAAAGTTTTAAAACGAATAAAAGTTGAGCAGCTCTCAGATGTGAACTGTAGACTAAAATACACAAAGATTATTGAAGAAAAAGTGAAAGAGTTTGAGAACAGGAACCAAGTATTGAAGAAAACCCTGATTGATTCAGCCAGAGAGGCATGTGGTGAGGTTGTCTACAAGGATAGAAAAATCAGAACTCCCTGGTGGACGCAGGAAGTTAAAGAGGCATTGAAGGAAAAGAAGTAAGCATATCAAAAGTTCCTGCAAATAAGTCAGCTTGTGCTCTTAGAAAATATAGAGACAAATGTGAGAAAGCTAAACACTGTTTAAAATTAGCTAAACAAAAGTCATGGAAAGAACATAGAAAATAAATATCAAGAAGGTGGCAAGATATTCTGGAGGTTGTTGATTATGCTCAGAAATGGAAGAAAGAGTGTTGTAAAAGGAATTAGAGATGATAATTATTATTATTATTATTATTATTTGACACCTCCAGGGAGTCCAAAGACTCATTGAGGGAGAGTGTGCCAACAGCATCGAACGATTGGTTCCCTTCCAACTACTAACCGCGCTCAAACTTACTTTGAAAAAATTGCAAAATGAAACAAGCAGTGACAGCACAGGGGTAAAAAACGCTCAACAGGTATACAGTCAGGTACACATATCCATACTTGAAGTAGAAAAAGCCATCAATGGCTAAAATGTGGAAAGGCAGCGGGAATAGATGATATTCAACCAAAAATCTGAAGTATGGAGGTATAAAAGTCTTACAGTGGCTCCACCGCATAGTTCAGAAGGCCTGGACAAAGGGCGAATTCCTGATGATTGGAGTAGAGCTGTCATAGTACCTATATATAAAAAGGGAAATAAAAATGTGAGAATTACAGAGGTAATTCTCACATTTCATCCAGCTTGTTCTTCTTGGTGAAGAAGAACAAGCTGGATTCAGGCCAAATAGAGGCAGGATCAGATCTTCACTTTACAACAAATAGTGGAGAAATCATGGGAATATAACAAAGATCTGTATTTAAGTTTTATAGATCTGGAAAAAGCATATGACAAGGTGCCAAGAGAAAAGCTATTCAAAACACTACAGTTATATGGTTTCAATGGGGCATTATATCAAGCAATACTTAGTCTTTATTTGAGTTTTAAGTCAGCAGTTAGAATTGAAGGAAGTACAGGAAGATGGTTTAATTTTAAATTTGGTGTCATACAAGGATGTACATTATCCCCCCTGTTATTCATTATCTATATGGATCACATTATGAAGGAAAGTGGTATTAAACCTGATATCAAAAATGGAGATGTTAATGTCAGCTCTTTGCTTTATGCGGACGATGTTATACTTCTAAATAAATCCGCTACAAGTCTGCAAGATTCCCTGACTAAATTGAATAACTGTAATAGATATGGTATGAAGGTTAGCAGTAACAAGACAATACAATGAAAATAAGCATAATCACTGGAAATGTGAACTGCATTGTAAATGGAGAACCTGTGGAACTAGTAAAACATTTCAGCTGCTTAGGCAAGGTTTTTAGTGAAGATGGTAAATTAAATATGTAAATAGACTACAGAATCAACAAAGCCAGCATAGTATGAAGTCAATTGAATAAATTCATATGTAATAAGAGAGCAATTAGTCAGAACACTAAATTAGCTGTACACAAGACAGTGTTCAAACCAGTTTTAACTTATGGATCTGAAAGCTGGGTCAGAAGTAAAACACTTCACCAAAGACTAGAGACTGTAGATACCAGATTCCTGAGAAAGATTAGTGGCACGAACAGATGGCATCAATGGCAATATCATATTAAAAACGAGGATATTAGGAAAGAACTTGACATTGTCATCATCCAGGAATGCATTAGCAGAGCTAATCTCAGGTGGTATGGTCACTTAAATAGAACGGTGAGGAAAGATTAGCAAAACAAGTATTCTCTGCCAGGTTGGCAGTAAAAAGACCCAGAGAAAGACCAAAATATAGGTGGATTGATACAGTAAAAAGTGCCTTACACCAGTTGTCTCAAACTGGTGGGCCGCATACAGCCCCTGAAGCAATTTTACATGGTCTGCAAATACATTTCAATTATGTATTTGTTGTAAATACGGTGCTTATAGTTTTAGAGACATAGAGATATGGACTGAGCCTATGTGCGCATAAGCTCAGTCCATATCTACAATTTACAATCAGTAAATTTAATTCGCCAGCCGGCAGTTCGTGGCGCTTCAGTATTCTGGTGTTTCCGATGCACAGTTCATTTTGCAATATAGATGGGGACAAACTAACGTACGGCTTACAAAACCTGTTTATTTGTGCTTGTTGTTAGATCTACATTATATCAATACCCATCGTTTAGAATTGTGCATAACTTTTGAGTGTTGCTTTCATACGAAAATTCATCTTGTTGAATTAAAATTGTAAATAAAATTATAATAGTGATTTTAATTAAGAGATTAAACTGCAAGCCATGTCTTTAACAAAGAGTAAAAGAAAAGTGGACGAAGAAGGACGTGTTTTTCAAGATAAATGGAAAATTATGTACTTTTGTGGTGTTGTACACAATAAAATTGTAGGTTTTATTTGTAATAAGGGAATATCAGTTCCAAAAGAATACATTTACGTCTCAATTACGAAACTAATCAAGAAGAAAAATTTGAAAAGTTGGAAGGCAAATTGAGGGAAGAAAAATTAGTTTCTGAAATCTGGCTTATAACTACAACAAAATTTTTTTTTTACTGAAGCAAATAAATCCAGTGAAGCAACAGTTCACGCAAGTTTTGCTCTTGCATACGTCATCGCAAAACGATCGAAACCGTTTACTGATGGCGAATTCCTTAAAGATTGTTTGAATAATTCTGCTGAACTTCTTTTTCCTAACAAACAACAATTATTTAAAAATATTGTTTGTCAGCCAACACGGTAGCATAATGTATTAACGAAATCGGCAGTGATTTATGATGTCAGTTAAAAGAAAAAAGTATAGATTTTGCAGCATTATCAATAGAAGTTGATGAGAGTACGGACATCACAGATATAGCACATCTTTCTGTTTTAGTACGAAGTGTTACTGATGAATTTGAAGTAATTTAGGTTTTCATAGGAATTATTTCCAATAATTCCTATGAAAGGAAAAACTGGTGCACAGGATATTTTTTCTGAAATAAAAACTGTAATAGATAAATATAAATTAAGTTGGGATAAATTGGTTGGATTTGCAAATGATGGTGCAGCTGCTATGTTTGTAAAATTAAGAAATATAGTGAAAGAAGAAAAATTTCAGAATAAATTTTGCACTATACATTGCATTACTTATCAAGAAGCACTTGGTGCCAAAAGTTTGCAGATGGATAATGTTATGGAAACAGTAACTAAAACAGTAAACTTTATCCGTGGACGCGCTCCGAATCATCGAGAATTTGTTGCATTGCTTGAAGAAATTGAAAGTGATATGGAGAAATGATTTATTATAACGTGGTGAGGTGGTTAAGTCGAGGAGCTGTATTAAAACGGTTTTTTGATTTAATAAATGAAATCAAAATTTTCATAACACCAAAAAATTAAAACCATTGATGAGCTACGTAATGATACATGGATAACAGATTTAGTATTTCTTGTTGACTTAGCCAGCCATTTAAATATTCAAAGCTGCAAGGAAAGAATAAACTTATCACTGATAAGTTTATTCTTTGCTTGTATTAAAGCTTTTAAAGTTAAATTGCAATTATGGGAAACACAACTGGAATCAAAAAATTTTGTAGTTTTTCTACATCTTAAATCCTGCCCTATTATTTCAAATGAAAAATCTCAAGAATATGCAAGAAAAATAGCATTATTACGACAAGAATTTGAAGAAACATTTTAATGATTTGGAGTGTGATTTTACATTATTTTCATTACCGTTAAAAACGAACATGAATAATGCACCAGAAAATCTACAAATAGAGTTAAATAATTTACAGTGTGATATAAATCTTATTCAAATTTGAAGATACAGATTTGATTAACTTTTATTCGTACTTGTCAAAAGATAAATACCCTCAGTTACGAATTTTTGCAATAAGAATAATCGCTTTGTTGGGAGTGCATTTATATGTTAACAGTTTTTTTTCGCAGTTGAAAATTAATAAGTCTAAGAAAAGAACCCGATTGACTGATGAGCATCTACAATCCGTGATGAAGATAGTTTCTAGTAATTTTTCTCCAAGGCTACAAACTATCAGAATTGAAATGCCGTCAAGTTGCAATAAAAAATAAAGAATTAAGTAAATTTTTTGGGAAATTCCCGTGCTACTCCTCTTAAACACTATTAATATAATTAACGGCTATTTTAGCCTGTTTTTGTTTAGGAGTGTCCCTTATATTTAATACATTGGCTAACATAACTCAAAAAGGTGTATATATATATTTTAGGGCATTACGGGCGAGTATAGAAGGCAATTATGGCAGAATAAAAAATGTGGAAAGATTTTGTACATACCTTGTTTTCGGTTTTAAAGATGCCTTCTAAATCCAAGCTCTTGCTGAAAGGTTGTATGTAAACGGGGGGGGGGGGGGGGGGGGGGGAACATGGGGATGTGCTTGAGGCACAGAGAAATAAGTTTGGAAACCCGGGTTACTATTAATAATATATATATAAATATATATATATATATTATTTTGTTGTGGGGAGAGGGGGGAAAAAACGTGGAAACTGGGGCAAGGGTTTACGGGGTGTGGACCGTTTCGGTCATCATCTGACCATCGTTGGAACTTTCTGGGAATGACTCCAGGGCTATGTCAAGGCTGCAAGTTGCATCTGCCAAATTTGGGCATTTGTTGTCGCTAAATGGCCAGAGGCATGGCATAATTTGTAAGTTTTGGAACGTCCAACATTCAGAAATTAGGTAACGGCGGTGGACGTTGATAGAATTTCCATTGCATTTTATGGCAATAGTTTCGGATATTCTAAGCATTGTTTCGTTTTCTTGTTTGTCAATGATTATGGCTTTGTCAATTTGGGGGATGTGTTTTAGTTCAAGGGCGTGAGCTGCAATTTCTGTCTTCCCTGTATTCTGTGTTTTGTTTTTCTTTTTGATGTTGCAATGTTTTTTTTGTGTTCAGATATTCCGGAATGGGAATATTGCAATCCCTGAAGTGCTCTTGTAGTCTACTCCATAAGGACCTAATTGTAGAGCCCGTGTAGGTGACGTCACAGTCTTTTTGACAAGGAAATTTGTAGACTACGTTGTGGTGTTCGAATATTTCTTTGTGAGTGAGAGATTTAGTAGGTTTCAGGAGAGTTGCTGATTTTTGGTTTGTGGTGAATACTAGCTTATAGTCCGTGATTTTGAAAATGTATATGTAAGCCTTGTATGTGTTTTGGATGTATGACAATTTGATGACCATACGTGTCGGGAAGTCTGCTTTTGTTATATTATTGTTAAGACGGGATTTTGCCGTATGGTTCGCGTAATTTATTAGATGTGTGGGGTAGTTGCGATTTTTGAAAACCTGTGTTAAATACTTGAGTTCTGTGTTAAGAAAATTGCTGTTTGTTGAGAATTTGTAAGCATTGATAAATTGTGATAGAATGACTGATTTTTTAACGGAATATGGGTGGTATGAATTGAAATGGAGGTAGTTTCCGACATGTGTGGGTTTGTGGAATATCTTCATGGCTATTCTGTTATGGCTTCTGATTAATGTAAAATTTAAGAAATTGATGGATTTGTTCTGTTCTGTTTCCATGGTGAATTGTAGTCTGTTGCTAAAATCATTGAGGGATGTTTGTAAAGCAGAGATGTGTGAGGGTTTGCCAATGTATAGAATATCGTCTACGTATCTGCCATAGAAGGTGATGCCGGGGGGGGAGTAGAAGTGATTCAATGTGTGCCAGGAATAATTCCGCTAGTTGTCCACTGATGTTTTGGCCCATTGGGAGACCGAAAAATTTGAACATAAAAGGAGTTGTTGAATTTAAAGAAGTTGGCGGATATTGTGAGTTTAATCAAACTAATGATGGCATTTGGTGTTAATTTTATGCGTGTGTGTAGGGTGTGGTCCTCAGAGAGTAGTGTGTGTACGATGTCTAAAGTTTTGGGAACATCCACGTTGGTGTATAATGAAGTTGCATCTAGTGAGGAGAGGATGTCATCCTGGGATGGAGTAGTGTTACTTAATTTCCAGAATAGGTCATCTGTATTTTTGATCACACTGGGCCAAAACATCAGTGGACAACTAGCAGAATTATTCCTGGCACACATTGATCAAACCACTACTAACAACGTCTATCTGTATGATCAAAAATACAGATGACCTATTCTGGAAATTAAGCAACACTACTCCATCCCAGGATGACATCCTCACCTCACTAGATGCAACTTCATTATACACCAACGTGGATGTTCCCAAAACTTTAGACATCGTACACACACACACGCACAAAATTAACACCAAATGACATCATTAGTTTGATTAAACTCACAATATCCGCCAACTTCTTTAAATTCAACAACTCCTTTTATGTTCAAATTTTCGGTCTCCCAATGGGCCAAAACATCAGTGGACAACTAGCGGAATTATTCCTGGCACACATTGAATCACTTCTACTTTCCTACCCCCAGCATCACCTTCTATGCCAGACACGTAGACGATATTCTATGCATTGGCAAACCCTCACACATCTCTGCCTTACAAACATCCCTCAACAATTTTAGCAACAGACTACAATTCACCATGGAAACAGAACAAATCCATCAATTTCTTAAATCTTACATTAATCAGAAGCCATAACAGAATAGCCACAAAGATATTCCACAAACCAACACATGTCGGAAACTACCTCCATTTCAATTCATACCACCCATGTTCCGTTAAAAAATCAGTCATTCTATCACAATTTATCAATGCTTACAAATTCTCAACCAACAGCAATTTTCTTAACACAGAACTCAAGTATTTAACACAGGTTTTCAAAAATCGCAACTACCGCACACATCTAATAAATTACGCGAACCATACATCCAAAACACATATAAGGCTTACAAATACATTTTCAAAAACAAGGACTATAAGCTAGTATTCACCACAAACCAAAATTTAGCAACTCTCCTGAAACCTACTAAATCTCTCACTCACAAAGAAATATTCGAACACCACAACGTAGTCTACAAATTTCCTTGTCAAAAAGACTGTGATGTCACCTACACGGGCTCTACAATTAGGGCCTTATGGACTAGACTACAAGAGCACTTCAGGGATTGCAATATTCCCATTCCAGAATATCTGAACACAAAAAAACATTGCAACATCAAAAAAAAAAAAAAAACACAGAATACGGGGAAGACAGAAATTGCAGCTCACGCCCTTGAACTAAAACACATCCCCCAAATTGACAAAGCCATAATCATTGACAAACAAGAAAACGAAACAATGCTTAGAATATCCGAAACTATTGCCATAAAATGCGATGGAAATTCTATCAACGTCCACCGCCTAATTTTACCTAATTTCCGAATGTTGGACGTTCCAAAACTTACAAATTAAGCCACGCCTCCAGCCATTTAGCGACAACAAATGCCCAAATTTGGCAGATGCAACTTGCAGCCTTGACATAGCCCTACAGTCATTCCCACAAAGTTCCGACGATGGTCAGACGATGACCGAAACGGTCCACACCCTGTAAATCCTTGCCCCAGTTTCCACATAAGGATACCCTTCCCCTTCGTTTTTCCCCCCTCTCCCCACAACAAAATAATATATGTATATATATATATATTTATATATATATTATTAATAGTAACCTGGGTTTCCAAACTTATTTCCCCGTGCCTCAAGCACATCCCCATGTTCTTTCCCTCTTCCCCCCCTGTTTACATACAACCTTTCAGCAAGAGCTTGGATTTAGAAGGCATCTTTAAAACCGAAAACAAGGTATGTACAAAATCTTTCCACGTTTTTTATTCTGCCATAATTGCCTTCTATACTCGCCCATAATGCCCTAAAATATATATATATACCCTTTCTCAGTTATGGTAGCCAATGTATTAAATATAAGGGACACTCCTAAACAAAAACAGGCTAAAATAGCCGTTAATTATATTAAAGAAATAAAGAAGTTTATAATTATTTACATACAAACATATGTATTTTTTCTGTATGTGTCGAAGAAAAATTTAATAAATAAAAGAAAGAGAATAGGTGGTCATTATTTATTCTCAAGTTATAATTGTTATAAAAGGGTTTCATAATTATAGAGGTTATAAAAGGGTTTCATAATTATAGAGGTTATAAAGGGGTGGTATCCATACATTAGGGGCAAGTATGGTTTAATATATATATATATATATTCACTCTCATTTTGTTAAAAAAAAAATTCCGGCCCATCAGCTGCTTTCACATCATGCATTCGGCCCACATGCAATTTGAGTTTGTGACCACTGCCTTAGACAATAGAAATATAAGATCTGATAATGTTGGAGTCTTGACAAGTAACAGACTAATTTGTAGGAAAATTGTAGATAGGAAATTAGTAATGATGTAAATTTTCATGTAGTACTGTATACCCTTAAGATACGTTACAAGAATTCTATGATGATGAAAGAAGAATGCGTAAAAAAGTTAATGTTGAACAGCTTTCATGTGTGAACTGTAAACTCAAATACACAAACATTATTCAAGAAAAAATGAGAATTTCAAAACAAGAGCCAAACCCAAGACAGCCATTAGTAAACTTTTAAGAAGGCAGTGATTCATTCAAACAGAGGGGCATGTGGTGAAGTAATCTGCAAGGATTGAAAAATCAGGACCCCATGGTGGACTCAGGAAATTAAAGAGGCTTTCAAGGAAAAGAATACTCCTTTGCACTCATTCCATTGTATCAGAATCATCATGGAAACCAGGAGACCAGACCTGCACATAATAATCCAAGTGAGGTCTTATCAAAGATTTATAAAGAGGCAAAATGACTTCCTTTTCTTTACATGTCAAAGTTCGTTTCAGCATTGCAGTTACCTTTTGAGTTGTATTTGCAATAATTACTATATGGTCCTTAAACTTCAACATCCTATGTACTAAAACTCCAAGATCCCTAGCCTGATCAGTTTCTTTTAGCATAATCCCACCAATATAGTATCACATTGGATATCTAATCACTTACGGACTTTATGGATGGGGATCAGACATGGGGACCATTGATGTCCATAATGTGAGCAACATTGTCTAGTCTCTTTTGACTAAAGGTGAGTTAGCCAGTCTAACTCACCTGGTATGGAGGTAGAGGGTTCTTTCACACCTGGAAACTCAAGTTTTTTAGTCCCTCAAAACAGGCAAACCAGCCCTGTGAACACCGTGGAGATTACAATCATAAATACTTGCCCTTAGAGGATACAGCAAAGGAGTAACAAGCCGGCTGCATTAATTCATTGTAAACCCATCCTAAGGAACGGATCAGAAAGGAAGGAAGGATATCTAATCACACTGAAGTGTGTGACTTTACATTTACTAACATTAAACTGCTAGCTATTTTCACATGCCCACAGTTCCAGCCTATTCAAATCATTTGGCAAGTGTTGCATATCAACCGCATTCCAGTTTACCCTGACTATCTTTGCATTATTAGCAAATAGCTGTATGTTATCTGTCAAATCCTTCCCAACGTCATTAATGTACAGATTGAATAACAGTGGACCAAGGACTAATCCTTGTGGTTCACCATTGGTTACCTTATATCCCTCATATGCCACTTTATAATATCTGAGAGTCAGCCATCTCCTCTTAGCCACATTAATATTTTATAATCCAATACCATGTTTTCCAATTTATGCAACAGTTCCATGGTATAGCCATTCTCTTTGTATAACTCAGTGGTAACATTTTTATAGAATGTGAACAAGTTGTTCAAACATATGACCCCCCCCCTTTAGTAAACCCATGCTTTCCATCGAAAAGTCCAGATTCTCTGTCTCAATCCATTTCTGAATACAAGCCCTAACTAACTTTTCCAAAATCACAACTCCAGAGATACTGATATGTCAGTCTTTGCACCACTCTTGTGTATTAGGATTACTATATATTCTTTCCACTCCTGTGGAATCTTCCCTGTCCTGAGACTCAAATTATATAACCTGGTTAAAAGTATAGCCAATTTGGTTGAACAGTCTTTCAGCACCTGTGCTGATACCCCATCAGTCCCTATTGCGGAATTCTTATTCAGTTTGTACAACAGCTGTAATACCTCCTCCTCATACACCTGGGTTTCTTCATCCAGTGAAGTGGTAGCAGTGAGTGCAATGTTGCATACATCAGGTTGATAGCTTTTAGCAAAATGGGCACTCATTAGTTGAACAACCTCTTCTACATATATTATCCTCACTAAATCTGCATTCAGTCAAGTTCTTCTTTCTTTTACTTGCAGCATAATGATAGAATTCTTTTGGGTTGTCTTTAGCTTGTAGAGGAAGTTTCTTTTCATACTCAGACTCTTCTGGCCTGCTCCTTATAATTTTTCATAGCTGATATCATCCCATTCTTACAAATCTCTTGCTTAATAAGATTACACATCCATTTCACTCCTATCCTATTTATTCTTTGAATTCTATGAATGCTTCCCCATTTTGTATCAGTATCTTCCCATCCAACATACTCCTCAGTCAGCTATAATTATTCATAATCTTACTCACTTCCCAAGTGAGTACCGTGTGATCACTGTCATTAACCGGAGGCAGAATAGTTACATCTTTAACTGAACCCCCCCCCCCGACATTATAATCAAATCTAACACTCTTTGACCTCGAGTTTTTGCATCACAGGCTGCTTGAGAAACATATCCCATGACAGCTCAACTTCCAAGTTTCATTCTTCTCATGAGATTTTACTGCTACCCAATCAGTATTTGGATAATTAAAGTCTCCTGCTATGATTACTCTTTCTGCACCCAACATCTTTATTTCGTGATGCATTTCTTCATCAGTAACAACCAATTCATTAAGTCTGTAACAGCAGCTCATCATGTATTTGATCTTGTTAGATTCCACCTCACACCAGATGGCTTCAGATTAATGCCACATAAAAAAACTGTTACTAGTATTACAGTCCCAGGTCTCATTGCTAACTGGATTCAAGTCATCCAATGTCATTAGCAGCATACCCTCTCCACTCTTATCCTGTCTATCTTTTCTAAAAATACTGATCCTTTACATTTAATACCAGTTAGTATATCTTCTAATAACTATATTTCTCTAATGCCTACAGTCTGAGGTCTCAGTGTTGACCAGGGCAACAAACTCTATCCCTTTTTTGATACTCTTAGCATTTGTGTACAGAAATAATAAGCTATCTGCATGACACAGTTAGCAACTTGTTGGTGTAGTATAAAATTTTATTCAAAAACTCCAGCATTATGTGGACGTTATCAGAGAGAAGACTGTTAACTATGTTCAAAATATGAATCACAATAATTAGTCATAAATCATGCGTATACTAGCTTATGTCTCAGTCACACAGCTCAAGAACATGATTACAATATTAGAGTAGAAAGAAAAAATTGTACAAAGTTGCATATATAAAAAATAATTTTTAAATAATTATTATTAAAAAATGTCCGCGCGGTTAGCCTAGTGGCTTTGCGCTTCGCAACCATATGCCTGGGGAAGGAGTGTCCTAGGTTCGATTCCCGTCCACGACGTGAGGAGCTTAAGGATCTTCCTCAGCCATAGCCAAGTTAGCCGGTCTTGGGCGTGGGCAGCAGGGTTTTTTCCACCAGTTTATCTGAGGTTTTTCATCCCGCAAGCAGGCAAACTGGCCCCGTGAACACACGGGTTACAGTCATAAATACTTACGGCAAGGAAGGCAACGGGAAACCACCTTGCTTATAATCATCTCTCCCTAGAATGGTAGCATATAGCTACCCTCCCACGGCCGTATGGCAGATGGGAACCAGAAGATTATTAAAAAAATTTTGAACAATTAATAGTGATCAATTCCCAAAACTGAGTTTGGCATGCAGTCTGATCGGTTTAGGTTTGGATGATTCATAGTGTTCCACATGTTGTGAGGAAAAGACGGTCAAATTTGAACTTGCTGGAATGAAGAAGTTTTGTTTGGTTCCAAAGAACTCTGTGCCTAGTGTCAATAGCATGTGAAGCAAGGCCAGACATGTTGGATTCCAAAAATGTAATACAGTCTCAAAGTTCTTCAATTCTAATTGAGGCAGAATGGCCTCTCTGTCCAAAAAGCAAAGATAACATGAGCTGGGTACTTGATAAGACACCTGGTTAAGGAAAGAAGTGGTAATATTATCCTTTGTAGATGGGAAGAAGGAAGATAGCTTTTGAGTTGGTTTGAAGGAAGTGTATAGGTTGAATTTATGAAGAATCTGTGCAGTTTGTTCTGAAGTTCCTTTATGGTTGGGTATTGAAATTCTTCTCACAGTGGATTGTAGTCTGGTAGAAGAATGATAAGTATCAATAATTTTTTGAATGTTAGTTTTGTTGTGTCCATTACACATCAGATTGCTTTTAATTTTATTCAGTTCATCCAACAAAAGGGAACCAGAAAAACAGATTGTGTGAGTTCTATGCACAAGCCTCTTGGTAATGCCCATCTTCTGTGATGAATGATGGTGGGAGGATGAGTGAATGTATCTGCCAGTAAAATGTTGCCTTCCGATAAACTGAAATTAAGATATCCAAAAAAAGGATAGTTGGGTATTCACATTCAATAGTGAATTTGATATAGGAGTACAAGGAGGTTTTTCTCTAGGAAATGAAGAACATAATTCTCAGAGTGGACCAGACTGCAAATACATCATCAATAAAATGTATTCATATGCTAGGTTGATGAAATAGTACTGCCCATTGCTATTCCTTCAATTTGTTTGAACAACTTGTTATGCCATGTAAAATAGCTTGCAATTGATGCTGAATTTAAATAGGTTAACAGTATCTTCTGGGAAATCAGATTGTAAAAAATGAAGTCTCTTGTAGCGGTGTGTTGATGAATAGGAAGACTACATCAAAAGAAACCATAATCTCGTTATTAGACAGATGTAGATCTTTTATTTTCTCTCTAAAGTCGATACTGTTTTGATATAAGAGCTGATGTGGCCAGAGAGATTTCAAAGATGACAAGAGAGATGTTTTACAAGGTGGTAAGTGGGGGAGCCAATAGAGCTGTCTATTGAGTGTAGTTGGTTGCCATCTTTATTTGTTTTAATAAAACCATAGAGACGAGGTGTACAGGTATGATGAATTCGTAACCTCTGAACAATAGTGGTGTTGGATCCTACTTCTTAATTTATACTTTGGATCCGACATTTTAGTCACTATGATGTTCTTAAATAAAATTATAAGTTGCTAGTTGATTTCTAATTCAATATAGAGAAAATTTATATTTATAGACTGCACCACTCTATATCTGAATTAGTTCAAGAATTGAAGAAAAACCAACTCACAACTATCCTCTTTTATATGATGTTATTATATATACTGGCCGAGTATATTTAGCTTACTTAATTTTCCCGCTTTGGTTCGAATATTTTATGAATGGGTGCAGTAAAAGAGATTCAGGCAAAACACAACTTTAGATTAACAAAAACAAATATTTAATTTTATAATCAAAAATTATACACTCGAGATTAAATCACTAAGTAAGTTATTGGAAACACTTCAGCCTTTCCTATAATACTGTCATACAAACTCTGACAATGGTAAATTTGTCATCTCTGATACAGTCTTCTCACAGTTCCTTAAGTTCCAAAATACAATAAAATCGCAGTAACACCGCTTTACAAGCAAACACTTTTAAATTTTCACTTCAGTTAATCTTCGCGATAGTTACTGTTAACATAAGGAAATTCTAGGATGAAACTCACACACTTCTCTGTACAGAGATATTAAGGTTGGAATAATCTTACTGATAATCTTTTCTTCTTCATTTACTTATACGTAAACACTTTTTATAACTGTAAACACTTTGAACAGTAAACGGCACTCATTAAAATAATTCTTCTAAGTAATAACTGAATTAATCATCGGTCACAATACACATAAACAAACGTTGTTGTATAAAGTACTACCAATCACTCATGAAATAAAGCAATACAATAATTCCTTAACTTTAGGTTTTATATGCACAGTTGTTCATTCCTCCGGCATTCAATTAATTGTTTAGGCAATATATTTCTAAGCACAGCTAACGGTAAACCTCAATTTTACAGCCTCTACTATAATTTAGTAACTTCGTGCTTTGCTTCAAGGTTCTGTATGTCTTTGAAAGGTCGGCCCTGAAATTGAATCTCAATACAAATATCGCTAGTCTATTTAGTAGACACTCAGCTGTCTTCCGTAGCTATAATTGTTATTCTACAACTTATTAGCTAACCGCCTCTCAACTAGTAGACTTTATTTAGCTACTTGAGTGACTTGCCGACTCGCTATTATCGCACTGTGATTCCCGAATGCCCGATTCCAACCTAATGCCAGTCTCTCTCTAATAAATCTCTAATCTCCTAACTAATTAATAATTCCGGCGTTCGTCGCTTATATATCGTTTTTCCCCCTAAATTGCTTACGTCATTTCTTTCTAAAACTCTTATCAATAAACCTCACGTGGTGTTCCAAAATGTGCTCGCTCAGTTACATACATTTCCATGACAACCAAACAAAATATAATAAAATTGAGGTATTGCATAACGTTAAACTTTCACAAACAGGAATAAATAAGGAATATTTACATTTCAAATAATACGCAGTTAATTTATCAAATACAAATTCTTATAATATTAACATAGTAATAAATAAAATAGCTTAATAATATTTAATACAGTCTTTTCATTATTAATACATATCTTGATTAAATAATTAAATATTAAATAAAGTTAAAGGTAGTTATGTGAATATTAATTTGTAAAATAAGTTGTTTACATTAAATAATATTTACAAGTCTAGCCTTTGTGATAGAAGATCATGTTGGATTCTGAAGCAAATAATAATTACTCTAATCTCTACATAATCAGAATCCAACAGTGGCACTCACAATTATACATTGTCTAATAATTGAATTTATTAAATTCTATGTATTTTTTGTTACATGTGTACATGTGTAAGTCGTGAAAGCTATAAGTAGTAGAAATATGTATGATTTGTTGTAAATATTCATAGCTGGTTAAAATAAATTTATAATTTCTTTTTGGTTAAGAGTAGATTCTACTTTTTTATCGTCTTACAGTAATTGTCAACGTATAAATCCATTTATTATCCTGATAATATACTCTTGATAATAAAGAATTACATCCATACATAGTACAAAAATTTTCAACTGATTATTTTTTTATTTTTTATCAGACTCGCATGCAAAAAGATTTTAAGACCTATAGCAAATCATGCCTTGTGTGGATAAGAAGAAAGAAGGAATCTGTTGTTGTGCTTCATGAACCATTGAAAATTGCAGTCTAGAGAAGAGAGAGTTTCAAAGAACAGAAGTATATGGAATGAAATTAGAGAAAGAAATTGGTTCAGTAAATGTAGAGCTGGATGATAAGTGGATTTTGAGTGGTGATGGCTCTTGTTATTATAGTCTTGGAAGAAAGAGCAGGGATGATGATGCCCAGTTCTGCAGAACATCGTCTGAGAAAGTGATTGGATGAATCAATCTATAAGAGGGCTCACCAGTTCATTTGGACTGCCCTCTTCTGTAAACTATCATAGAGTGGTTCCATGTGCACCACTCCAAATATGTGAGTAGTATTCATATTCCATAGTCCTGATAGATTTATACAGTATTAGAAGTTGTACAGGTAAGAAGTAGGTGGCATCTTGAGTGGAAAAGTGCCCTAAATGAAATGTGTTTGTGCCAGGAAAAGCTGGAAGTATGATTTAACCCATGAAGAGAAATTTGATTGTTTGAAGATCTGGGTGTTAGCAGAAGCAAGGGGAAGTGATGCAAGATATTTATTGCAAGAAATCAGAAATGGGGAGCAGTTATTTGAGGGATTAAGGTTAAATGTCAGAATTAGATAGTGTAATTGATTTGTATTATCATTGAATAGTAATTTCAGAGTTAATTTTTTTTTTCTCTTTTTCATGCTAAAAACCTTATTTTATTCAACAGGCACATCTTTGAAAGAGTTATCACCTTGAAATTGCCAGTAAAAAAGATGAAATTAATTTTTCAGAGGTACTTGAAAATTGAGCAGGAGCATGGTACAGAAGAAACTGTAAATAATGTAAAAAGAAAAGCTTTGGAATATGTTGAATCTAAAACGTAGCAGAGATCTCATTGTAAATATCTAAACACTGTATTTTTATAGGAATATTTTCATTGCTTTCTATTGTATATGTAATCCTTTTTTTTGTCATTAGCTGAATCTAAAGCCTACCTATGTAATACATCCCATTGTAATTATTTAAATTAAATACTTTATTTTTATAGGAATAACATGATTTCTTTATTATTGTATACATAATATTCTTTATTAACAAAGTAAAAATTCAAACCTCCAGTATCAAAAAACTTGATAAAATTGTTGACTCAATTGTGTGCCTGTTGCAGAGAACAGACAGAAAGGTCTGTTTCTGAAAAATCTAAAATTTGCACTTAACATTTTCTGCCACAATGCCTGTCATTCTTATGCTTGATCAAATAATCAGGACCTATAACACCAAAATGCCAACTTGAGCTCTAACATATCAGTTTACTGTTGGTGTTTCCTATATTGTGCATTTTTAATGGAATCCAAAAATTGTGATTTCAGTTTTTTACTTTAATGTAAGCAAATGATTCTTTAACAAGTGTACCAAAGCTTTCCAAGATAAAAATTCAGCATATCTTAAATGTCTGAAGTCAAAAACAACTCCACTTCAGACACTCAGTTCTCCAGAGCTATTTGTTAGGGAAGTCTTAAAATTGATACAGTGTGCTGATTTACTTTTTCCATGTTGAATACATAAAACTGATTAAGTGCACAATATAAATAATTTTTCAATGGATATAACACTATGATGCATAAACAAATCCAAATCGGACTTTAAAAGGAGCCAAATTGTAGGAAGCATGTTCTGTTTCAAACAGAAGTTGACCCTTCTGGTCTTTTGCCAAAGCTTTTGAGTGACTTATGTCTTTCATTGCTTCCATCTCTTACAGATATGCACACATTCAAATGGCACCATTCTAAAATCACCTAAAGATAAGACTGACTTTTTTAGCATTGGGCTTTTCTTCCAACTATTGCAATAAATGATGATTCTCCTGACGTATTTATGATGACTGTCAGATTTTTAGGGAAAGACAACATATACTATAATATTAATTAAAAAATCTTTAATTAATACTTCCTATATTTAGGTAATGTTACATTACCATCTTCAGGGAACATAAAAATAATGATATGTGCATGCAGGTGCTAACACTAAACAAATATGGCTGAAGTTGACCCTTTTTGTTCTTATTCTTTTTCTATGCTTTTCTTCCTGAGTCTTTTTTACTATCCTTTCTTGCAGGCCCCCACCAAATGGATCCACTGCCTCACCATGTTATTTGCAATGCAGTGTTACCCATGGACATAAGAGATCCAGGCAAGATGGATGGTCCTTCATTTCCTTTAAATACGTAAGAACATGGGCATTTGCTAGCACTTGCCTTCTTCTCCATGGTCTGGGAATAGGGCCCATGACTTGCTGTAGTGCCAGTATGGCATCCAGGGTAGCCCTGACTTTTCATTCCCAAGCAAAGTCATGCCTGCCAAGCAAGTGGGTGTCCACGTGTAGTTCCATGGTAAATGAGAAGCTCCGGTGCTGAATCAGATTTCCTTTGATGTAGACTAATTTTTCATCCTCTTGTTTATCAGAGGCTTTCACCAAGCCCAACCATGTTCAGAAACATTAACAGACTATAGCAACATTAACAGAAAACTAAAATAAAGAGAAACATTAGAAGCTCCAACAAATACACCACTTTTCTTAATCCCATTGAACAGGAGAACATCCACTTGAGAACATCCTGCTAACCCTTCTTCATCCAGAAGGGTTGGCAGAATCTCCAAAATCTCTCCAGGAGATATTCTTATTGAAGCAGCAGCTGTGACCCAATCCAAAAAATTGCTTTGTGCAATATACATTAGGGAGTACCAATTACATTTACTTCCTACAAAACTTTAAATTTTTCTAGAGGCATAATAACAGAGTGGCTCCTCGGTGTTCCCACTGAAATCTGCTCTGAATTGAAGGGCCAAGAAATGACAGCCATAATCCTCATACGTAGGAGATAAATGGGTACCTAGAACATTATGCTTACCTTCAACGCACCAAAACTGTCATCTTCCAATGGGTTATCTCAGCTATCCAGTAGGGCTCTATCCTGAATCCTTTGCATTGCTTTAAATGTCAGGAATATGGTTATTTTCAAACTGCCGGTCTTAAAATCATAAAAATAAAGACTGTAAGAGCAACACACTGAAATGCTCTAACTGTGATGGGACTACTCAGCATACCTCCAAGGTACCTAAGATGGAATGATGAAAAGCAAGTCCAAAAAATATCTAGTAAAACTCTCTTACTCCAAGAAGGCAACTGTAAAGAAAGTCTGTAGGGACACTGACATGTGTGTCAATTCCACTTTGTCACAACTACATCTCAGAATGGTATGACTTGTTCACTGTCTCCTTAGAGTGATTCAAAGAGAAAACCAATATGCCTTCAATTTAGAAGACATGCCAGAAATGGTTCTACAACATAAAAATCCACTTATTAAAAAAATAATGGAAATGTGTGCCACAGAGGATCAAAGACATGCCTTCAAATTCTCTAGTAAATGATCTGTTAACAGATGGAATGGACACATCTGTTCCCCACAAGAAGATAAAGCAATTGGTGAACCTAGCACACTAGATGGAGTCCAGTTTGGAAATGCCTTGGATATTTTTCCTGAAGAATGACACTACCAAAAAAAAAAATAATGAAAATATTTCTACAGTAGAATTGACATGAAAGCTCCCTTACAGAAAGTATAAACCAATATGCTTCTGCCTGCAGTAAACATACCCGAATCCCAGTGATAACCAGCATTACGAAATGTAGCTATCATTTGTAAGGATAGGACAGTCTCCAGGTTTCAGGAATGCTTCAGATGGCAACTGCCTCTACGTTTTCAGAGGCAGTTGCCATCTGAATTGGACTCTCAGTGTATACTGCAGCTATCTCTCGGGATGACCTTGATAATGCCATATTGCAGTTACCATCCCTCTTAATATGGGGGGGGGTTAAAGGGACATATCACTGTGGGGTAGTGCATCAAAAAATATCAGTGGAGTTGTGGAGTGTGCTCGACGACAGCAACAATTTCTCCTTCTTGAACACAGAAGCATCACCTACTTCCACATCCTACCTGAACATTCACATCCATTGACATAACTGTGCACTCTTTCTCATCCCACTGTTGAAGTGAAAAACTGAAGACCTGTATGGGAGTAACTATTTTCCTGTTATATCTACCTTTTTACATGGGCGACCATGTGTTATATCATGGACGTCAACATGGAAAGTTGAGCAAGCTGACTGGTCCTCCTTCTCTACTCTTCAGCTCATCTCTTATCATTGACACAGCGAATCATGTGACAGAGCGTATTACACAAGCTGCAGCAAATGCAATTCCTAAAACATCTAGTTTTTTTACATTTCCCTAAGCCAGTGTGTTTCTCAAACTTTTCCTATGATGGAACACTTCACAAATCCTGAACAAAACACCTTGGTTAGAGTTGAGTATCATCAGTCTCATATTCAATGTAAAGCTAAGTGCACATTATTGCTGCAGAAGGCTGTATTGCATCGCAAAAATGCGACAGCACACACTACAGGCATGCTGGGCTGCAGTGTATCGCATTGACTTTGATTGTGACCAAACGTTTCCTAGAATAGATACCTCCATACTTCACTTGCGCTCAGAGGTGTCAACAACCACAGGCGGCTGAGTCAAGGCCAGCGTGCACTGGCCTTAATAGCACAATCCACATGCAAAGTGAGATGCACCTGATTTTCAAATATGTTTGAACTTGTCGCAGCATTTAAAACCATTCCAGGCTCGTATTCATTTTGATAATTTTTCACGGAACACTTATTCACTTTCTGCAGAATGCTGGTGTTCCACGAAACAGTTTGGGAAATGCTGCCCTAAGCCATAGTGAAATGATAATGGCACAGAGACATCCACTTTTTTTGCCAAGAAAGATCAGAAAAAAAGCATGAAATGTCTTCTGTAGATACCCCAATGCAACAAACTTCATTGCTTTAAAAACATACTTGTTGTTTGGCGACATGTGTCTGAGGCACATGTCGCCAAACAACAGAGCCAAAAGTAATCCTGGATCCAATATACATCTTCTGTAACAAGAGCAAAGTAGTATAGGATAAAATACAGAAAATGAAAAGCAGATATGGCACCCACTAGTTCTCCATCCTCGAACATAATGGTTGCTCAGTTGTTAACACTCTCTGAGAGATCTTTGTTAAAAGATCAGTATCCTCTTATTCCCAAACCCAAATTCCTTGCCCAAAAATTCAAAGCAGAAAGCCAATAAATTCTGTTTTCTTTGAGGTAGTGAAGAATGCATGTGGCCATTCTCAAAAGAAGAAATGAAAGCTGCCTTGTTGGAATGTCACCCAGTTACTGTTTGACTAGATAATACATCCATCATGAGATGGTCAAATATCTGTTCCCGTCAGCCATGAATTAATTGGTGCACCATATTCTGTGAGAATGGATTTCCAGATACTTGGCAAAAGGTTATTATTATTGTCTTTTCCAAGCTAGAAGAGGATCCAAAATCCCCAATAAACTTATCCAATTGCTCTGACCAACTGCTTGTTTAAGATTCTGGGGATTGGAGGGGGGGGGGTAACTCTTTTTTTGGTTTCTGGAGAGAAGCAATCTTTTTTTTCCAGAACACAGTCTGATTGAAAGTTCCATTAGAGATGTCTTCCTAAAACATAAGCACCTAATATCGGTTTTCTTTGGTATGAAAAAAACATGACATTGCTTGGAGATTTGGAATATTGAAAAAACACTTTTGATCTCAAGGGAATCTCCCTGTTTTTATCTAACTAAATCTTCCAAATGGGAACTGCTCTCTCTCTCTCTCCCAACTAAAAAAGAGGGAGTCCCACAAGGTTCAGTTTTAAGTATCACACATTTTGCAAAGTGAGTTCAATGTTCAATAACTTCTTCCAATTATAAGCAGTTCCCTTCCTCACATATCATCTTCTGTCGTTCATATATGAGAATCATAGAAAGACAACTGCAACAAGCCACTGACCATCTTTCCAAATGGGATGAATTTGGATGAAGACCAAGGCTGCAGCAAAAGTTTCACTTTTGCTGCAGCCTTGGTTTTCATCCTGATCCAAAATGCACACTAGGAAACTTTAATCCCGGTTGCACCAGGAGCGAACTTTGGGATCGTTGGACCGTATCCACCATCAAGTTATAAGAACTGCAACTTGAGCATTTCAGACTTCACTGATCCCTAGTCTGTATATCAAATCAAATGGACCACCTTTATCACTTCAATGTCAACAGCTGTTTCTATTATACACCACAAAAATAAAATCCCTATCTGTCCATCTCCTGTGACCAACTTTTTTTGTTTGGTTTTTTTTTTTTTCAGTCTGTGGTGGGAAAATCTGTACAACACCCATCAGACCATCATAAAACTCTTTGGTTTGTGTGTGAACAGAAGCTCTCTTACAAATCTGGATATTGGGATAGACAACATAGCAGAGATGTAACTAAATACACTACCACTGTGGCATTCATATATACTGCTGTGCAGCTTTTCTTTCTTCAGGCTACCCAGACATTCCATTTCTTTTGTTGCCTACCCTTCTTTAAGCACATAGATGAGAATATTCTAATTTTGTGCCTGTCTACACAGATGTTTCAAAATCAGAGGACCTGATGGGAGCTGCTATCCTCCCAGACAGCATAATATCTACTCAGATCCCAAAAGAAATGTAACACCTTCACTCCTGAATTGTATGTAATAGAGCTTGCTTTCAATGACATAAGATTGCAATGATACCAAAAGTGCAATATGAAGTTCTCTGCAGGCAATAAAATATATTGCATTGTGTAAAAATCCAGAGCTCTCAAATCCAACACATCCTCTGTCAGTTACAGAGGCTACACTTGGATGTACACTTCTGTTGGATTCTGAGCCAAGTTGGGATTAAGGGAAATGAGGCTGCAGTATCTGCAGCTGCATCAGCTCATTTCTCAAGCTTCCACCATATGCTGCCTATACACTACACCAATTACAAGCAGATCATACGAAAGACTTGTATCTCAAGGCAGTAATCATAGAATAGAGAAACCAATAATAAGCTCTATTGAATTTACAATTTAATTGCAAGCCTGCAATTAAATTGTAAAAGTCTAGTCCACTCAAGGTCCATAAAGTTGCTCTTCCTCAGATGCACATAGGTCATAGTAATCTGACACACTCATTCCTGTTGAGGGGTGATGACATGCCTGTGTGTATGTTCAGTTGTACTGAACTAACCATCAGTCATATTTTGACTGCCCTCATTTCATCAGTGAGCACAGGCACGATTTTAACTGTGTTCATAATCTGTCTGAGTCCTATATGGTCAAGCAGATTTTACTACACTGTCCCTTTTGTTTTTTAAATTTTAATATACATTTTTTTTGAGAATACTGTATAGCTCATTGGAAATGATGTGTGTTTCCACAGCACTAGGCTGCCTGAAGAAAGTGTCCTAAGTTCGATTGTAGTCTTCAACTAGAGGAACTTTTTCTGAGCCTTTTTTTTTTTTTTTTGATCATTTCCCGAGTTAGGCAATCTCTGGCACAGGCAAGCAGGTTTTCTCCCATAAACTCAAGAAAATTGACCATAAAACCTACACTATTTCAGACAATAAACATAGCATTAGGATTAGGGACGACAAGATTGGCAGCACTTGTTATCCACCTCTCTTCACTAAATGCCTTGTGTGCTTAGTGACAGTCTTGGGCTAGCCATCTCTGACTACCAGGGGAGATTGAACTGCTCCCTCAGTCTCAAAAGTTAGGACTGAAACATCTACTCCCTATGAAGGTGGGGAGGGATAGCAGATTTTTTTTTTTTTTTTTGGTTTTATTTTGTTATTTTTCTCAAGTTTATATGGTTTATATTTACCTTGTATACTGCATTAACATTACTGGCACAGTATAACCGTAGTTGTCCTTGTGCCATAAAACCTTAGACAAACAATCATTTGTTATGGCAGTGGACCCAGTTTTTATCTCTTCATATTGAGTACCTGCTTGGGTGGAACAGACCTTCCAGTGATGGTACTGGCCCTTTTAATCTTTCCCTTTTTAGCATCCTTTTCTCCCTTGTATTCTTTTGCTCTTTTTTTCTCCTGTTTTGGGAGATGTTCCAGATTTTCATGGGTTCTGGTGTGTGTGTGTGTGTGTCGGGGGGGGGGGGGGGGGGGGGCTTCCTGCTAGTCTCACACTAATTTGACCCTGTTTTGACAATTTGGCATTCCTGGGCATATTCAGGATCAGTTGACTACTAGATTTGCTTGCTGGGATCAGTGGTAATGTAAATCTCCTTCCCAATATTCTGGGGACAGAGATACATTCCATGTCCAAGGACATGTATTGCTTGCCAGACAGTGATTGTCCATGTATGTCATGTTGGGTGGCGATTTGTGGTTCTGAACCAAAAAACCTTTGAATTATGAATCCTTCATCAAATTTTTCACATGCCTTTGCAGCCTCAACCAAGTTCAGATATCATGGTTACATCAACTGATAAGAGAAATAAGAAACAAAAGCATCTGACACACACATACATATACCATTGTTTCTTATCATCTCACTGAATGAGAACCACTTGTCAAGAAAATTATTGCAAAAATATCAGTAAAAAAAAAAAATGCCGGATACCTCCACAGGGGGGAGGGAGAGAGAGAGAGAGAGAAAAAGAGGGATACTTTTGGAACCACACCATATGTAAATTAAACACATGAACTGACCTAACCCAAACCCTGCTTATCATACATGATAGGGAAAATAGGGAAGTGTGAGAAATCCCTGTTATAGTAGCACTCAGAAAATGCTCAGCTATTCTAGAGGGATGATACCATCTGGAAAACATCAGAGATCTCGTTTTCCAGATGAGGTATGTTCAGAGCTTAAAGATCAAGGAATGACAGGTATGAGATTCATCCTTACCTTTCAACACTCAAACCTTCAGCATCAGTAAAAGCAGGATATCTCCTCAACTGGTGTCTTGTTGTACTCTCCATCCCCAATCTGTTAAGATTATTTAAAAGTCGGATATATGGGTTGAGTAAACTGCCTGTCTGTCATCTCTGTCCAATGTGGTAGTGAAGTAAATAGTAATAAATCTTGCTCTGCAAAGAAACTGAAGTGTGTCAACAGGGAGGGAGACCATCCATCCTGCTCCTGAATGAATAGAAGGATGAAAAAGCAAAAACAAATTACAAAAGATAAATGCAAAAACATCTCATATCAGGATACAGAGAATAAGCAACGATAACACCTGCCCTGGAATCCTCTTATGTTGAGAAAGTTTAAGAAAATATCAAAAGGAACACCACAAAACCATATGTGTCTCACCATCTGACAATTTCAGTATACCTAAATTTTATATAAGTTCTTTTCTCTGGAATGCATTAGTCACAAGTTGTCAAAAAAATTATGGCAAAAACATCAGTAAAAAAAAAAAAAACTGACAGATACCTCCACAAGGGGAGAGAGAGAAAAGAGGGATATTTCTGGAACCACACCAAATGTAAATTAAACACCTGACCTTCACTTATCAGATGATACATTAAACATTTTTCCAGAGGAAGAGATGAACACCATTCATCCATGCTTTTCAAAATCATTTGATAGGCACGGGCTAGACAGCAGTAAGCCATCAGCTTCAAGAGAATCTCATTAGATTTCTGAGTGGTTGAGGGCTTTGTAGACATCAATCTACAATGACAAAAGAATAGAGCAATTCTTTCAGTAGAAAGAATTGCTCTATTGTGGATTCTACCAGAATATTGAGGATATCGAAGTTCTTCTGCAGAAACATAAACCTCTGTTTTTTTTGTCTGTAGGACATATACAAAACCCACTGAGGACTTCATCTGTAAGGCATTTGATGTCATAATGACAACTGGAAATGGACTTGCTTGTGGATGAGTCATTATTCTTTTAGGCAACCATACTCCTTTTCAGCGCATCCTGCTTAACACACTTCTCTGGAATTGGTAGCCATTGACCTGTCAGTGGGATTTCTTTTGTAGTATGTTCCATTTATTTACCATCAGGTTCTGAGTTAAATCAGAACAACTTTATATTGTAACTGCCTCAATCCATATTTCTTATAATGGACACAGCACTGAGATAGTGCCAAAATGAATGGATGAGGCTATATTGTTGAGTATATGCTTATAAATAATGGGCTCTCTTTTCTTAATAATGGATGCAATACCTTCTTTTATATGTCTGCCCACTTGTATTCTGCAAGATTTTATGTGGACATCAAAGAGAACACATATGGGAGCAATCATTTCCTTGTAATTTGCACTATATCCTCACATGAACCATGTTCTTCTACATGGATGCCCATTTGGAAAATTGACTCAGGCTGACTTATGCATTTTCTTATCTTGTAAAATTTAATGCTGAGACAGTTAGCTGAACACCTATTAATGAAGCACTAATATAATAAATTGTATTTTCGAGGCAGCAACAACTGCAATTTCTACATCATCATCTCAGTTTCCACTGTATCCAAAACCATAGCTGAGATCTGAGTGCCAAGCAGCTGGGGAAAAAAAAAAAAAAAAAGATAGAGCATGCGATATATTTTGGAGACAACTGATCTGATTTTCCTTTTTCAGTCATTTCCAAAGGTAACTTTGTAGGCATTATCCACAAAGTATTCCTGGTGAGATTTTTACAGGGTAGTTCACCATTGCTTTCCCCAACCCCCCCAAGTTTATCTGTGCTTGGGACCAGCATATGGCTGGTGTATTCATTACTGTAATCCATGTGTGTTCACGAGACTGGTTTGCCTGTCTGGGGGGGGGGGGGGGGGGGGCAAAAAAACCTCCATATGAGACGGCTAACTCACCTGAGACCAGATAAAGGTTCCTTATATCTTGGATGGGAATCAAACCCAGAGCTTTCCGACCAAAGGTCTTCGTCTATACTGACTGAGCTAAGGAGGCTCTTTGGAGACAACTTACTACGTCAAATCTCATAACTTTTAACATGATCGAGCCAAAGCATGTTAAATGTCAAAGTTAAGAACAGTCTTTGATTTCCATAATCTAGTTTACATAATCAATCAATCATACAACCATTGCAGAAGTTGTATGAGATACAGTATGAAAAATGAAGGGTAAATATAGAACACATCATTCATCTATCCTAAAACATAATGGATGTTGTAGTTGCTGAACCCAAAGAAATTGCAGACATCTTAGGAGAATGCATTACTAGAAGCTCAGCAACAATTTCATATTTTCATGAATTTGTGATATTTAAAGAACAAGAGAAAGTAGTTCAGTTTGTGCTACAAATGGGCTGGAGCTGTAAAATCAGCCATTTGTGAAGGAGTAACTGAAAAGATCATTTTTATTCTCTATTATTCCACTGTCTTGGTGTCTGATGATATCCATTAGGAGATGATAAACCATCTCCCACCATCTTCAGGAGCCCTCCTCAACAAAATACATCCCAAAGAGGAGGTTTCAAATTCATGTCATAAGTCAATTGTTAATCCATTCCCAAAAACTGAAAGAGATCAGATGTAAGATATCATCATCAAATTCCTGCCATGTACCCTCAAGAGGGGGGGGGGGATACAGGATATGATAGTACTACATGAAAAATTTACATCATTACTAACTTCCTATTTACAATTTTCCTCCAAATCAGTCTGTTACTTGTCAAAACTCCAATATTATCATTATCAGATCTTATATTTCTATCGTCTAAGGCACATTGTACCGTATCAATCCACCTATATCTTGGTCTTCCTCTGGGTCGTTTTCCAAGAAAACCTGGCAGAGAACACTTGTTTTGCTAATCTTTCCTCGCCCAGTCTGTTTAAGTGACTATACCACCTGAGATTAGCTCTGCTAACGCATTTCTGGATGCTGACAATATCAAGTTCTTTCCTAATATCTTCATTTTTAATATGATATTGGCATTGATGCCATCTGTTCATACCTCTAATCTTTCTCAGGACACTAATATCTGCGGTTTCTAGTCTTTGGTCAAGTGTTTTACTTCTGACACAGCTCTCAGATCCAAAAGTTAAAACTGGTTTGAACACTGTCTTGTATACAGCTAATTTAGTGTTCCGACTAATTTCTCTCTTATTCCATATAAATTTATTCAATTAACTTCCTACCATACCAGCTTTGTTGATTCTGTTGTCTATTTCCATATTTAATTTACCATCTTCACTAAAAATCGTGCCTAAGTAGCTGAAATGTTTTACTTGTTCCACAGGTTCTCCGTTCACAACGCAGTTGACATTTTCAACGATTCTCTCTATTTTCATTGTCTTTATCTTTTTATTGCTGACCTTCATACCATATCTATTACAACAGTTATTCAACTTAGTCAGGGAATCTTGCAGACTTGTAGCGGATTTATTTAGAAGTATAACATCGTCTGCATAAAGCAAAGAGCTGATATTAACATCTCCAATTTTGATATCATGTTTAATACCACTTTCCTTCATAATGTGATCCGTATAGATAATGAATAACAGAGGAGATAATATACATCCTTGTCTCACTCCAGATTTAACATTAACCATCTTCCTGTACTTCCTTCAATTCTAACTGCTGACTTACAACTCAAATAAAGACTAAGTATTGCTTGATACAATGCTCCATTGACACCATATAACTGTTTCATATTGAATAGCTTCTCTCTTGGCACCTTGTGATATGACTTTTCCAGATTGACAAAATTAAAATACAGATCTTTGTTATATTCCCATGAATTCTCCACTATTTGTCGTAAAGTGAAGATCTGATCCTACCAGCCTCTATTTGGCCTGAATCCAGCTTGTTCTTCACCAAGCTTTCCTTACACAATTCTTCTCAAGTATACTGGAATAAATCTTACCAGGAACACTCAGTAGGGAAATATCTCTGTAATTCTCACATTCAGTTTTATTTCCCTTTTTATATATTGGTACTATCAGAGCTCTACTCCAATCATCAGAAATTTGCCCCTCTGTCCAGGCCTTCTGAACTATGCAGTGCAGCCACTGTAAGACTTTTATACCGCCATACTTCAGCAGTTCTGGTCGAATATCATCTACTCCTGCTGCCTTTCCACATTTCAAGCCCTTGATGGCTTTTTCTACTTCAAGTATGGATATGTATTCCTGCCTGTATGCCTGTTGATTTTTTTTTACCACTGTACTATCACTGCTTGTTTCATTTAGCAATTTTTCAAAGTAATTACTCCATATTTCAAGGATATCTTTTTCTCTGGTTTTCATGTCACCTTTATCATCTCTAACTCCTTTTACAGCACTCTTTCCTTTCCTTTCTAAGCTTCTTCAACAAGCTCCAGAATATTTTGGATATGTTCTTGCCAAAGTCCTTCCATGACTTTTGTTTAGCTAGTTTTACACAGTGTTTAGCTTTCTTACATTTGTCTCTGTATTCTCTAAGAGCAAAAGCTGACTTATTTGCCTGGAACTTTTGATATGCTTTTTTCTTTTCCTTCACTGCCTCTTTAACTTCCTGTGTCCACCATGGAGTTCTGATTTTTCTATCCTTGCACACAACCTTACCACATGCCTCTCTAGCTAAATCAATCAGTATTTTCTTCAGGGTTTGCCACTGAATCTCCAAGGTTTGGTTCCTATTCTCAAACTCTTTCATTTTTTAATTCAATAATCTTTGTGTATTTTAGTCTACAGTTCACATCTGAGAATTGCTCAACTTTTATTCTCTTTAAAACTTTCTTACATGTCATTCTTTTCAATATGAAATTCAATTTCATCCTGCTCAAGACTAAATAGTGATCACTTCCAATTTCAAATCCTGTCTACACTCTGGTGTCCTGCCAGAGGGAGAAAACATCACTATCAACAATAACATAGTCAATGAGACTTTTCTTATTCCTTGCCTCTTCTCTCCATGTGAATTTGTGCACATTTTTATGTTGGAACATGGTGTTAGTAATAACCCGTCCATGTCTTGAGCAGAAATCCAAGAGGTATTTGCCATTATTATTAGCTTTGCTCTTTTCTCCATATTTTTCCAAAATATTTTTGTATGTCTGACAATAATGTCCTACTCTGCTATTTAGATCCCCAACAAGGACCAACTTTTCCTTTTTCATTGTGTCAGTTGCTTTCTCTAAAGACTCAAAAAATTCCTCCACTTCTACCTTAGTAGAACCTTCTGTGGGACCATAGGCACAAACAAGTCTCATTGTCCATTTCCCTTTCTGATATTTTCCCACATCACTCTACTTGAGACTGCCTGCCATTCAAGAAGATTAGCCTCGTATTTAGTGTTGAGGACTGTGGCTATTCCTTCTTTTCCTTGATTGCCATTGCCTGAATATAAGATTTTGTATTTATTGCTCAGAAAGATCTCACCAGTTTTTGTCTTTTTTGTTTCAGTCACCCCTATTATTTCGATCTGGTACTTATCTAATTCCTCAGCTAACTCTACTAGTTCTACGAAAGATCAGCTCCCTCCTCTCTCTCTCTGCCTGGAGTTTACAAAGTACCCTGTTCCTGTAAGCTGACGTACTTTGGACAGACAGGCAGAGCAGCATCCATCCATCTAGAGGAACACAAGTCTTACATCTTCAAACACAACTATGGCCATTCAGGCTTGGCTGACCATGTTTTGGACACCACTCACAGGGTATCATGGAAGAAAACCACCATGCTCCACCACAGCAAATTCAAAAAAGAGAGACTTTTCTTAGAAGCAGCAGCAGCTCTCAAAAACCAACCAAATCTCAATAAATATGGTTGCATTAAGCTTCCGAAGATTTGGGAAACACTCATCACCAGAGTTCCCACCTTACATTCCAGGCCACCTACTACTGCCCTTAGAGGGCGCTCTACCTAGATAGGACTTTAGTGTCACCCACGTGGTTGGGATTAGTATTGTTTGTTATTTGTGTATATGTTACATTAATTGTTTTTGTAATCCCCGTAGATGTCCTAGTGACTAGGATGAAATATAGGAAGTATTAAATTCTATTTTAATTCTTTTTGAGTGTTGTAAAAAATCCATTAAGCCTCCAACATGATGTCCTCACAGCACTTAAGCCTCTACACACGTATTCTTTGCCATTCGTGCCTCTTATGTTGATAGTACCGATCTTTAACTCTGGTGATGTTGAGTTGGGGTGTGATTTCAGATTTGTTCCAGTAGCTGACTTTTTGCTGTTCACCCTGGTTCCCTGGTAAAAACAACGGGGACCTTATTTAACCGGGCGACGTCCCAGCCGGCATGAAATTTTGACATGTTGTACCAACATTTTGCATATTGGTTTAAGCCAATAAGAATACAATTTGGTCGGCTAAATCCCAAATTGCCTGCCCATCCTCGTTCGTTCAGTATCCAGGTAGATATCCAACAGGGTGCACCACGAGAAGGTGCGGATTGGATGTTAGATCAGAAGCGCTGGTCAGTTCTCCGCATTCCTTTAAAGGCTATGTTGAGGTCTCCTCTCAGTTATACAGCTTTGACCCTTAAGCACCCCGATGTACGATATTGAAGTGGTAAACACCAGACTTATGTGGTCTAGGGTATTAAGAAAGCAACAGTCTTTTCAAACACAGGTGGCTTTCATAAGACATCATAAGTGATCAACAACTGGAACATCTGGTTTCAGTTTTCTTTGATGAGGAAAAAAAGCTTTGACAGATATGGAGATATAGTATATTAAATGATCTCTATAATATATTATATGTATAAGAACATCCTGTTATACCTAATAACATGCCACACCATGTTAGTAGGTATCCATTGCACACTACATAAAGGTGAAGATTAGCCATTAGGTCAGAAACCCAAGTCAGTTCTCTGCATTTCTTGAAGGTAATGTGGAAGTCTCCTCACAGTTAGCTGGCTTTGATCCTTAAGTGACCCTTGTAATTTTTATTTTTATTTAAATAAATAAAAATAAATTTTTAAATAATTCATTTTCATAATGAATTCATAAAATCTCATTCATTTTTATCCTACTTTTTATTTTATTTTTTATGTTGCTCCCATCTATGAAAGATTATTTTGCAAACCTGTTATTCATTTTTTTATACTGTGTTTTATACTTATACTTTGATACTGCTAAGGAGACATTTCTTTCTTGTTTCTGCTCTCCATGTGAACTTGTGCATATCTTTATGTTGGAACATTGTGTTAGTAATAACTAGTCTGCATCCTGAGCAGAAATCCAGCAGATAGTTATCTTTTTTATTATTAGCCTTGCTCTTTTCTTCAAAGTTTCTTAAAACAATTTATATACCTGGTGGTATTCATTTCCTACTCTGCTGTTTATATCTCAAACAGGGACCACCTTTTCCATGTTCTTTATGTCAGCTACCTGCTCTAATGACTCAAAAAAATTCCTCCACTTCTTCCTTAGGAGAACCTTCTGTGGGACCACAGGCACAAATAACTTTCATTAACCATTGCCCCATTTTGAGTTTTCCCACATAACTCGAATTTAAATTGTCTTCCAATCAAGGAGTTTATCTTAATTTTTGGTTTTAAATGTTATTGGTACTTCTTCTTCGATCATTATTGCATGAATATCTCACCCATTTTATTCTTCTTTGTCTCAGTAATAATTATTTCCAGGTCTGCAAGTGTGACCTAAAGAAACCATCCAGATAGAACCTATCTGGATAGTTCTCATCTTCAGTTCTGATGTTATGTTTGTTGTTCTTGATTTGAGATGGAGTTTATTCCAGTAGCTTACTTTTCACTGTTTGCCTTGTTTCCCTGACAAAAACAGGGGCCTTGTTTAACTGGGTGACATCCCAGCCTTCGTGAAATCTGATCATGTTATGCTGTCATGTTTATTTCTGATTTAAGTGAATAGAGAGTACTATTTGTCAGCTAAGTTCCAAATTTCTGGCCCATTCTTGTTCATTCATTACCCAGTGGATACCTACTAACATGGAACACCACATGAAGATGAGGATTGGCCATTAGGTCAGAAGCCCTAGTCGGTTCTCAGCATTTCTTGAAGGTAATGTGGGGGCAAAATCCAGCAAATTGTGCCAAGTGGATATTCCAAATTTTGGCAAGTTCACTCTCAACCTCACAGATTTAGTAGCTTGGGTAATACTGGAGGATATTCCCAGAAGCTTGATGGGTCTTCTTAGGTGTTTTACCCTACCCTTCATATATGGCTCAATCTCCCTGAAGTAGTTATCGGGGATAATAGAAGCCTGTGAACCTGTGTCTACTAGTGCCTATCCCACATATCCTTCCTTCAACTGCTAACTCCGTGTTTCCCTTTTGATTTCGTCCCCCTTTCCTTCCCTCCTGTTTGTTACACACATGTGACTTTGCCTCAAAACGATAGTTCTTTGAATTCCCTTGTTTGCTGAAGCAGTTACGGGCTAGATGTCCCAACTTATTGTAGCTATAGCATCTTGGGGGGGGGGGGGGGGCTCCTGGGAGTAACCTCTAGAATTAGAGGTTACTCCCAGGATCTATGTCCTCCATCTGAGGACATAGGAGAATTCCCGTTGCATTTAGCTGACAGCTCTGATAACTTACTCATCATGTCCATTTTATCAAGAAATGGGGCCTGCATCTTCTCAACTTCCTGGTAGATCATGTTATTAATTCTTTCCCCTGAAAATGAGGAGTTCTCATGGTTTACCCTTGAAGCTGTTGTCAGTTGACCTAGTACAGCATCAAGACGCTCCATGATGGGCTGTTGTAATCTCTCTACTTCTTGTTGGATCAATGAGCGTACTTCACTAAAACTTGGGCTGCTGTTTGCAGCCTGGTAGACTGTCTCAGGTCTACTAACTTCACATCCTTTCTGTGCCCCTCTGCGTTTCTTTCCTCTCTGTATGATCTACCTTAGTGTCCTGATCCCTAATGTTGCTTCTCTCTTCTCTAATGACATTGACGGACCCAACTGAGGCTGCAAGACAAATGTCTCCAAGAAGTTGCTCTCTTTGTCTTACTGCTGTCAGGCATTCCTCTAAATTTGTTATGTCCTTCCCAAATGCTGTTTCCTTCAGTTCTTGTCTCAACCCCCCCCTCTAAAATGTTGGAAGACTGCCCAGTTGAGATGGTGCCAGTCTTCGTCAGAGGACGCTTAACGTATTGGCAAGAGCTATGATTCGGTTGTGGTAGTCTGACACACTTTCTTTGTCTTTTTGTACCATCTTCTGGAGCTTCCATAAATTTGGTCCCACATTCCTTACTTTAGAGAACTGGTATATTAGGACCTCCTTAAATTTGTTGTAATCTCTAGTTTCTTTTAAGACAGGCGAGGAATAAAAGTATGTCATTGCTTTCCCAATAAGCTTACTTCGGAGAAGAATTAGCAGTTGGAGCTCACTCCATCTACCAATTCTTCTTAGTTTTTCTATGTACTCAAAAAACACTAGAACGTCATCAGATTCCTCCCCTGAACTGAGGAAAGACCTGTTGAGGATTTATCATCCTAAAGAATTCAGAGTCATCTAAATCTGAGCTCGATGGTTGAGACATACCTGCATTCATCTTACAAACTTAATTATTACCTCTTTTCACACTCTTTGTTATTCCAACAAATGCCTGATTGTCTGTTACGAATCCAAGACCAACTTATAGTGATTATTCCCTATTAACCTTAAATTTTAGGGGCCCTGATCACATCCTGTCGACTGCGCCATTGTTATATCGATGTTTCTATATATGTTTTATATTCTCTTTTTGACAAACTACCAGTACTTTTACCACTACTCCTGTAATATTGACTGGTCTATAATTTGCTACCACTGACTTCAATTTTCCTTGATGCAAAGGAATGATTTTACCCTCCTTCCACTGTCTTGGGACCTTGCCAGAGCTGAGACTTAAATTAAACAGCCTAGACAAAGGCATCGCCAGATCCCCTGCACATTCTCTTAAAAGGCGAGCCAATATTCCATCCAATTCCACGGCTGTATTTGCATTCAGATTCTGCAATAACTGAAATACCTCCAATTCATCAACCTC
Source organism: Typopeltis vanoorti (assembly GCF_054136105.1). Classification (NCBI taxonomy): domain Eukaryota; kingdom Metazoa; phylum Arthropoda; class Arachnida; order Uropygi; family Thelyphonidae; genus Typopeltis; species Typopeltis vanoorti. Next base: position 28,585,247 of record NC_143553.1, read on the forward strand.
TGTTCTTATATCATCCCTGTAACTGCTTCCATAACAATATCTACACTTGGATATATACGCTTACAAAATGGTGACTTAGTAGCTCAACAATTTTGTCTGCTTTTGTTACCTCTCTACCATCTGCACTCATTAAAGTTATCTTTCCATAGTCATTTTCCCTCCTACTTGTCACATAACAACTCTGATTTCCTTTTGCCTGTTCGGCTAACTTCTCATAATCTGATTTTACCTTTCTTATCATGCTGATTGCCTTTCTTGCTTGACCCTTATACTGTTCATGAGTTACCTTTCTCCTTATATATCCATAATTTTTTTTTTTTTTTATACTAAATGATACTACTCATCCATCTAACTCCTGCTTGATATACCCTCCTGACCTTGGCTATATAGAGTGATATTGCATGCTCCAGATATCCCTTGGCTATCTCCCATGCACTTTGAATATCCTTTCCTTGCAAAACTTTATGCCATGGTACTATATCAAGCTGCCTCCTAAGTGTATCATAATCACCTGCCTTATAGTTCCATATATACCCTTTCTTAACTAGAATTTCCACATATTTTGGTACTTCCCAAGTCCAAGACCACATGATCACTTTCCCTAATTGGAAGTAATGTAGCCTCCTTAGTTATGAACAAATCCTCTGACCCTCTAACAAGTTTCAACACTCTCATAACTCGAGTCCCTCTCTGCCGCATTCTTCTTCAAGTAATTATCTCTCAATAAGTGGTATAAATTCCATTTTCCTTCCTTCCATTGATCTTTCCTTCTTCCAATCTATGTCTCTGAAGTTGAAGTCCAAATAATAATTACTCAACTTGAATACCAAATAGATGTTCATAGATTTGTCTTAAAATATTCCATTCAAAGAATAAGTTAATTAAATAGTGTTATATGTACCTGTTTCATCATTTTTATTCTTAAACATAAAATCAAAAGGTCGTAGTACTCTTTTTTTTTCTTTTCTTTGTTTTGTGAATGTAACAGCATACAGCAAATCTATAGAGAGTTTTATTATTAAATAAAACTTTTGCTTTTATACTAAAAATAGAGTGAAAGGTTTGTTATAATTTCAATATAAAATTATAAGAAATTATTTTTCTAGGTTGAGAAATCCAAGTGAACTGGAATTAGTAATATACGATTGTTTACCAGCACTGGAATGATTACTTACATTCTTTTTATATAAGTTGTTCCGTTTCATGTTTTTCTTTGTTCATCACCTCAATCTGCTGAAGGCTTGAGGTACTCAAAATTGATGTTTGGCAGCAGAGCATTCTGCAGATTATGATTGTAATGAATATTTTACAGCGCAACACATTCATTTTGTGACTAATGCCGTTAAGCAGCAATGTGGATATTTTTTCATCGTCATTTACCTGTGTTCCTTCAAGTAGTGTAAAGAAGTGATGTTGTGATAGTAATATACACTGCTTGGAAAGAAGTCAACAGACCTCCCCCGAGGAATATGATGCTCTCAAGTCAATATGTCCAGGTGAAATGAATGCAAAAAAAACTGATGGAGTTTGAAGAAGGTGTGATAGGATGCCATGTTGCAGGCCTATCTGTTCAGCAAATTGCACCATCCCAGTGATGTCATACTGACATAGAAGCACATGGAGTCAACTGCAAGTGGTACTTGCATTGGATGACCCACTGAATGTGACCATAGGGTGCTACAAAGGATAATATGTAAGAACCGCCAATCATTGACTGACACAATGAATGCAGAGTTCCAAGCTTTGACTGGAACACAAATCTGCACAAAAACATTCAGAACCAAGGCTCACAACATGGGTTTCCATGGTAGGACCACAATATGCAAGCCCAACATTACCTGAAACGATATGCAGCATCATTTTCAGTAGTGTAAAGAGCGTGTGCAGTGGGACACAGAAGCTTGGAAAATTGTGTTATGGAGCAATGAATCACGCTACACCCTCTACTGAGCAGATGGGCAGGTGTGGGCGTGGTGGATAGCTAGTGAACTACTCTTGCCAGCGAGCATAACCCTAGCTATAAATTCGGAGGTGGCTGTGTGATGGTATAGTCCTGTTTTTCCTGGTTTAGCCTTGGACCTCTGTTTATAGTGCCATGAACATGAACTCCGAGAGGTATCTGAACATTCTGAACAATGCAATGCTTCCTACTTTGTAGCATTTCTACGACACTGACCAGCTCTTTCAGCAAGACAATGCACTGTGTCATAAGGCTGCTGCTGTAACTCTGTGGTTTATGGACTTAAATGTCACCACACTTGACTGACCTCCACAGAGCTCTGATCTTAATCCTGTCAGGCATCTGTGGGATTAACTGAAAATCTCGTGAGGTCAAGGGACCATCTCCTCCACAATGGTCTAGGACCTCATTACATACCTACAGGAAGAATGGTCCAAAATTCCTATTGATTGCTATCATACACTTGTGGAAAGTATGCCCCATAGGATTGCTGCAGTCATCACAGTGAAAGGAAGTCCAACATCTTATTATGGTGTGCACCATGGCTGTTTGTCCCTCACACCATGGTGTCCGTTGACATCTTTCCAAGCAGTGTATAATTACTAGATTTGTGTTATTTCAAATTCTTATTTGTCAGGTTTCTAGTATGGCAAGAACTTACATTTTGGTCTTCTTGGTTGTCTTCTGAAGTCTTCCTTGCATGAAAAATCTCTTCCCCTTCCATTCTGTTTAAATGCTAATTCTGTTCAGACATTTGTGAATAGTAATGATGTTATAATTCTTCGTAAAACTGGTATGCAGATTGCCAGACAAAATATGAATGAATATGAAAAAAGGAAAATTTGAAGAGATAATCATATGTTGTGGGTTTTCTGTTTGGAATAACACACCATTCATCTAAGGCTATAGAAGCCATTACATTAACAGCTAGAAATTACATTATCTAATTCACATGTCCTCTGACCTGATTTTTTGATAAAAAAAAAAAAAAAACCTGAGTTTCCAGGAAGAAACACCCTGCACCCCCTTTTGAGACTGGTTGACTTCTTCAGCTGAAAAGCCTAAAAAACCCAGAATGGTTCTCTGCATCCTAAGCTGGATTTGAACAACCCAGTTCTTTCACCCGAAGGATTATTCCAAATGAAATGTGTTTTATGAGATGAAATACCTGGTTTTCCAGGAAAGAAAAACATGGCTACCTCCGTTTGTAATTGTTTAACTTATGTTCACTTGAAAAGCCTAAAATGTTTCTAAGGGTTGTGCTTTACATCCTAAACCAGACTTGAACTTGGAGTTTCCAACCAATGGTTATCATCAATTCCAACTAAACTGCTGGAGTTCTATATAATACAGTACATTCGGAATATATTTTGAAAATGAAATGAATTATCATTGGGCTGGGGAGTATAATATGTTATATTATGGCATAACACTCTTAATGCCCTTTTTTATTCCTCAGAAGAGTTCTTTGAGTGCAGGCTTATGAAAATTGGTAGCTAACTATACTCTACCCTTTACTATTGCACCAGTTGAATTTTTGTCTGATGGCACCTGGGGCAAATTAAAAAGCAAATACTGAAACACATCAACACAAGAAGTTAATAAAGTTTTATCAAATCAGATATTTTAATCTAAATCTAACAGATTATCTTCGGTGAAATGACAAGTCCAAAATTAGAGCCACAATAATAGATTTTTAAATTATAGGAACAGCATGCATGTGATAATACAGTAGACAGCAACTTCTAATTATAAAAAAATAGATTACTGCAGACTTATAAGCAATAAGACTCTCAGATTTTAGGTAAATAAAGAAATACAACCATTACCACAAATTGGAGTGATGTGTTAGCTCTTTAATATTTTTAAAGAACAAATACTCAAATTTGAAGGGGCACTGGAGAAGCAGAAGAATTTCAGACCAGCAGATTCTGTTAAGTGCCAAATCTGTGCTGCACGAAATGCATTTTTCTCAACAGAACATCCTATGTTCCCATAGTAAAACAGATAATGATCACAAGGAACTTGAGAGACACCTGCAAAGGATATAGAAGATAGTTTTATCCTTGGTGGAAGGTAACTAACCAAGACAAGAGTTTGTTAACAGGAAAAAAACATGGTTACTAGACTACATTTCTTGAGGAACTTTGAAATTGGTTCAGAGATTCCACCAACATAATAACATACAGATGGATTACTGAGAGTAGGCTTGTATGAGCTGAAAATGCACTCTTCCATGGGGAGAAGCCTTTCTATTGCATTATTGAGATTCCTGCTGTGAAGAATGAAAAGATTTGATACAAAAACTGCAGTTTATTTTGAATGGGCACAACTTGTTAAGCTAACCAGTACTGAAGAGCACCCATCCAGTGCATCATCTTTAGTCCACAAACCATACAGTTGGGTTGGTGAGAGAACAACTTAAACTTACATGTCATTATACATATTTTATTAAGATGGGCATCATGACTGTTCCTCATATTATGATATCCATTGATATCTTTCCAAGCAGTGTAGCTGAATTACTGAGTGTGCAAGTTGCAGGGATGTACCATCTAGATGATAACATTGCAATACCAGATGTGACTGACTGATAGGAGAGTAGAGGTTGAAGAAATGAAGGTGCTTAAAATTTTGTAGAACTGCAATTCAAACACAACCATGGAATTATATAGCATATCAGCCAGTGTATTAAGAGAATGTGCAAAGGAATTATCAGCTTCTTTGAACAAGCTGTTTAATTTAAGCCTCAATACTGGAGAGAGGGCAAAATAGGCCCACTGCAAAAAGGAGTCTCCAAGACAGTAGTAGTAAATTATAGGCCAGTCACCATCTCTAGGAAGTGGTAGTTGAGGTATTCAAGAAATTAGTTAAAGACAGACTTCAGGATTGGGTTGATATGAATATGTGGGACAACATGGTTTTGTGAAGGATAGATCTTGCCTTAGTAATTTCCTTACTTTTTATAATCAAGTGACAATAGAGTTGTATAAGAGAAATGGCTACTCAGTAATATTGTTAGATAAATTGGAGCAAATGAGGATGAATATGAATCTGGTGATTTGTATTAGAGGATGGCTGATAGACAGATATCTAAGAGTGGTTTATGGAAGAGTTGAGTCCAGGTGAAGACAAGTGACCAGTGGTGTACTACGGTTCAGTATTTGGCTCTCTGTTGTTTAATATATCATATATTAGTGATATAGGAAATGACAGGAAATATTCTGTGAAATGTTCCCTGGTGATGCTAAACTGGGAAGAGCAATAGTAAATGATGGTGATGCAGAGATCCTGCTGGAAGATTTAAACAGACTAGCATATGGGGAAAGGTAAATGACTGCAACATAGAGTAGTGACTTAAAAACGTCAGAGTGACTGACATGCGTAAATTGTCACTTATAAAACCACATATAGGTATCAGCATGTGGTTTATGTGATATGGTACTAATTGCAATGGTTGTTATGAAGAGAAAGAAAGCAGGAAGAGAAATTATGCAATTTGTAATAAATGAAAACCATACACGCAAGAGAGATGATCATACTGTTGGACTTCCTAATGTTTATGCAATGTCCAAAATTTATGAATCCGAAAATTACAAAGAAAAAATAATCAAACTAGAAAATTAAGGCAAATGTTATAAGAGTTATGAGGCCCTACCCACAGTTGAGTCTCAGCCTATAAGTAAATTCGGCGCTGCTCATAATGTATAGCAATATACACTTCCTTTTGGATGTACCGTATATTGTTATTCACAGTGGCAGCTCATGGCTTGACATCGGGGTGCTGCAACTTTTGAAATATACATACACACTAAATACAGTGTATACGTGTTTGAATAAAATATCAAAATTATGGTAAAAATTAAACATGAAAAAGTATTGTTTATTATCTATAAAAGTATAGTTTGGTATAATTCAAAATTACTTTAAAATAAAATATATTCTGATTTTGTTTCATGAAAAAATATTGTTTATTATCAATAAAATTATACAGTTTAGTGTAATTCAAAATTACTTAAAAATAAAATCCACTCCTTTAATTGTAATTAAAGGAATGGATTTACAATTTTTGGACATTACAATTAAATTCTTTAATTGTAATGTCCAAATATTTAAAGAGATGGATTAAAATGATAAGCACTATGAACACTACTACTGGCTGCAAACTGCATATGAACAACAGTGCAACTGCGCAACGGACAGTGCCGCATTATGCTAATTGCTCATATCTCACTATGACGTGCATATGCTTGCATGCGTAGCAATATGACACTGGTAAACACAGTGCTGCTAGCGTCCTTCACCCTCCTAAGTGCTACAAGATGGATTTTTATTTTTTATACAAAATAAGAGAAATGTATAGGATTGTTGATGATAAAATTAAATATTACAAGCAAATATAAATAAATTAATAAATATATTTATATATCGAGAAAAATTGGGAATGCCTATTCACGAGCCGCCCCTGGTTATTCATTATGGGATGTTCATTACCCAGACCAGTATCGACATTCAATTAGGTACTCTTAAAGTGCAGGTGACAGCCCTCCCCAAAAATTCCTAGTTACCTTCAAGATCACTAATAAATTCGTCACTCCCGGCCTGAAACCCTCCATGACAGGAAACTCAGCAGGGACTCCACTCCGTGACTAGCAAAAGCCTGCCACTAAGCATAACTGTCCTACTCCACCATCAGTGGGACCTAGAAGTCAGGCTTCATCAGTTGGGGTTAGACTAAGGATGATACGAAGGTTAGATCAATGTAGAAATGATATATTTTCCATATACATGTAGAAAATGGTGTATCCTGAAATTTTTAAATCAGTTTTTTTCAATAATATCGTGTTATAATAGCTCATAAATGGCAAACCTCTGGCATGTCAATGATTTACAAGTGATATCCTTTTATACGCTTATAAATTAACCTTTTCTTTTAGTTGTTACAATACATATAAATTAAATTTTGTTTTACACCAGAGAGCAGCTATGAAGATGTGCATATGATTGGTGCGGTATTAACAAAAGGTCGTGCAACCCAAAAACAACCTACAATTGTTGAGTTGAAATGCTAATTTTCTTCAACCAAGTTCCATAACATGTGAAACTGTCATAACAATATTCACTATATATCTTAGTTTTAACACATTCATGACGGGGTGTTGTTTATTGTTCTGACGGAACTTCTTTTTCGGTGGGCTAAACTTGCACTAAGTTTCAACCGTTGGTTGAATTTTATTGCTGCTTCTTTGCGTTTCAGTTGGCACAGAAACTCACACATGCATTATTTGGCATATTTCAATTCGTGGTAGAATTTTATTTGAAGTTATCCTTTGTGATCTGTCATAATGACATCGAGAATTTCAAATGAAATAAAACAAACACTTATTTCATGTAATTGAAATATTGGACAAGAGTTTTTAGTTAGCTATTCTGTTTCCAGTGCAACATATGGTTTTGCTCGAGTCTATACAGCATAGTTTCTGTGAGAGGGGACGTGATTATTAGTTAGCGTAGTTTTTATTCCAGCTGTCTCTAATTGCACTATTTGTTGAGAAATATATTACACAGACTGCAAAAGCCTTCGTGCCGTAATCAGGGATACAATAAAACTACTTGTTTTTCTTGTATCTGCAGTATAATAGCTATTGGGGAGGGCGTGTTAACTGCAGGGAGCGAGTTATCGCCTCGACGTGAACATGTTTAAACATTTTTCGTGTGTGAGGCATATGCAACACTTTAATGTCTTTTTTTCGTAAAGTAAAATCAGGAGTGCCAGTTATACGCGAGAGCGAATTATTTCCGAGTAAATATCGTAAGCGTTTCGCTGACAAGTTGACATCCTGCTGCTTCCCTTGCTCAGCTAACTTCGATGGTGTGTTATAATGCATAAATATTTTTCTCACTACTGTTTTTTTTATTGTATTATTGAGATGTCTCATCCATAATGAGACATCTCAATTACTTTAGATAGCAGATGCACACGCAAATGGTATACGTGCTTGTACATATAGAATTAAGCCACTAATGCACTTCCTTTTTTTAGGAAGAATCTGGCTTTTTTCCTTCAGTCCCTCCTTCTCTTTTTACGTATTTATGCCTAGTGACCCGTTACATTCGTATTAGGCATGGCCTATTACGATTTGAAGCTTCGAGGATGAGGTGGTTAGCCCTATGCCTCCTGGTGTGTCCTATGTCTGCAGACGCATGTGTTCACGAGGCAGGTTTGCCTGTTCTGAGGGTTGAAAAACCTAAGTTTCCAGGGGAAAAGAACTCCTACCTCCGTATGGGACCAGCTAACTCACCTATAGTCGAAAGAGAGCAGATAAAGGTTCCTTACGTCTTGGACAGGAATCGATCCCGGTTCTCTCTGACCAAAGGGCTTCGTCTATACCGACTGAGTTACAGAGGCTTCCCTCCAGTGTGCAAAATGTCTATGGTGACCGAAGCAAACGAAAACAGAAAGAGAAACAAACCTGCGTTTATTTAAGAGACTAATGTAATATATACTTTTGCAGAAATATAATGTTCTGTAATTGACAGGTATATTGTGTGAATACATGTAGTCACATGATCATGTATGGTTTGTTTCACTACTGTTACTTTATTTTCTGCTAGGAATTTGAGTTTAACACTTTCACTATAAGTAATGAATATATATATATATATATATATATTTTTTTTTTTTTTTTTTTTTTTTTCTCAATTCTTGATACTCTTCGAACATAATAAAAACTTGCCGGCCTGGTTGGCCGAGTGGTTAGCGTATCCGCTCTCCAACCAAAAGGCTGCGGGTTTGAATCCCGCCGTGGGCATGGATGTTTATGATTGTCTGTGAAAATACCAGTGGTGGTGGTTGGCGTTAGATGAAGTCGGTGTAGATGCGGTCCGTTGTATTTGGTAGATTGAGTGGTTGAGACAGAGAATTGTAGAGTAGGTGCCCTCCCTCGATTAGTCTGCACTCTCTGGAGGTGTCATGATAATAAAATGCATTCATCTTTGTCGACTCTTCAAGTTCCACAATATGTGATATATTCCTTTTTGAATGTCAGACAAAATTTAATATGTAATGATTGTTACTCAAGTTAGTGAAAAAAAAATTCATTATTCCTTTATCCACCGCATGCAGAATTTGTGACCATCAGATCAAAGAATCCCACGATTTAGATAAGCAGGAACCAATGTAGTTATTGGAACGTTGAATGTAGTCCTAAAAAAACCAAACATAAATTGTTTTATTATTTAACGACTGCAGGCAATTTGGAGCATGAAAGGAAGCATTTTGTTAGTAGTTTCACTATTCCGTCTCCATTCATCGTTTAATTAATACAGATAAACTCCCTATTCGAAGCACTCATAATAGAAAGTTCATCCATGTGCTTCGTTGTGATAAGGTGGAGAACTGAGTTCTGAAAGGGTAATAGGGCAGCATTAATAGAAACCCTAGTATCATCAGGAAGCTCACTTCCGGGGTTTTGAGAATACTTTCTTGGTCTAATAATGGTGAAACCGCCAACAGACAAAGAAAAAATTTCAATAAAGTATTTAATTAAAAAATAAATAAAAATTAATCTTCTCTGCATGTTCCAAAAGAGAGTATGGGTCAAAACGTGTTTCATGGAAAAATCCTGTTTGCTTGTCCAAATCAACTAACTTGAGAGTTGACCAGAGAAAAGCCTGGAATGAATATATATTTTAATTTTTGCAATTTATTTATAAATGCATATACTGAGATAAATTAAGAAAAAAAATTGACGTCAGTTAGGATTATTATTTTATTTTATTTTTATTTATTTGAATTGATATGCACATATCACTTGCAATCAATCAGTGTCACCTTGTTATATAATCGTGTCTGCTTTTTTCATGCACAAACATTGACAAAATGGGTATGTATAATTTTCCAGCTGGCTCGTCGAACAGATGAGGTCTCTGCTCTCCAACTCACTGTGGCGAGTGTGGGGTTTATCATTTATGTGGTTACTTTATGCGGTTTCCTCGGTCCAATTTTAGAAGCAAAGGCTAATTAGCCGGTCTCATATGACGGAGCATGGTTCACTTGACAAAGTTGCTAGAAGAGCATTTGCAATTAACAGACATAAATTATTGCCCTTATAGCTTCTACATTCCAAGCAACCCAAATCAAAGTATTTTTAGTTCACCATTACGCTTCTTCCTGGCAGTCTGAGTGATTCCTCTTTTGAAAGTAAACACAAACATTTTATTACATATACATATAATTATTCAAATGAGAAGTCAACCAAGTGCATTAGACCTTCTCTCTGGTGTCTCTGACACACTGAGATAGCGTTAACAGAAATTCTTTAACAAATAATAACAAAAAAAGAAAATAACACCTTATTAGACTCTTCTCATAACAGTGGCCAGTCAGATTGATGATGTATATCTCTTAAAGGGTAATACTGCCTTCCTCTAGAAGGCAGTGCCGCCCTTGAAAAGACGTATAAAAGCTTACCACTGTCTCCTCTTTTAACCTGCAAAAATGTTTCCTTTCTACTTGCCAAATAGTGCTTCTTGACTCCTGTCGCTTCCTCTCGACAGTTGTTTCGCACACGGATATCTAGTATTCTGCGCCTGAACTAGTGCTTCGTTAGAAGGGGGACTCCCTCTTTCTCTCTAAATGAACAGGTCTAAGCACTTAGTTCATTGAGTTCAGTTGAATTATAAAGATACCGCTTGAATTTTAAGAGATTTTCGAAAAAGTGATGGAATTATGGATGAAGTGCGTTGGCAGATTGTGTGTTTGAATCGCAAGAAATTTTTGTTTCTCGTCTAGTGAAATACCTACCTCCCCCCAGACATGACACAAGTTTTGCACTGCCTAGGTTTGTAGAGATCCTCTCTATATGATTTTTCAGTAAGAAACAACTTCTAGAAAGGAAGAGAAAACCTAGTGTTTGAAAATTGAGGAGGTTACAGATATCATACATTTATCCCAAGTGAAGTTAATCAAATTTGCTTATAACTAGTGATATAGCCATAGCGTTTTAAGTCATAAAGTCCTTAAATAACGCAGGACATAGGACATATATGGCGCAGAGGGTGAAGCTTGATGCTTTTTATATTCTCTAATTGTCTGTTTCGGAAACACCACCCAACGGCGACATATAACAACTTCTGTCCACTCAGGGCTAACTAAAATAGCTCGTCTGAGTGGACAGAAGTTGTTATATGTCGTCGTTGGGTGTTAGGGTGGCTTTTGGTCTTTTGTGTTTCCAGTGGTCATTACCGTCATAGTTTCCATTTGCTGTATTAGTTGGTTTGGATACGTAGATGTCTTTATAAAGAAATTTTCTGTTAGGGAGCGTAGTAGTAGAGAGATGTAGGGGATATTCATGTCCTGGTGGATCTGGGCGTCCAGAATCATTCGTAGGCATTTATTCTGTAGTCTTTCCAGCTTGAGGATGTTTGTCTTGGAGGTATGGCTCCATGCTGGGGAGGCGCATATAATTGTGGGACGGATCACTGTCTGGTAGAGTAGAATTTTGTTTCTTGTGTTTAGTTTGCTGTGTCTGTTAATCAAGTGGTACAGCTGAGCAATAACTTTGGAAGCTTTGGTGCATGTGCTCTTGATGTAGCTGTTGAAGCATAATCGTTTGTCGAGGAGTATTCTGAGGTATTTAGTTTCAGTTTTCCAGGGAAGTTTTGAATTGAACAGGTGATATCTCCTTTGGGGGATGCTCGTCTTCTTGTGAAGAGTATCGTTGTGCTTTTCTGGGGGTTTAATTGTAGTCGCCAGTCTGCAAACCATTTTTCTAGATTCAGGATGATGTCTTGTAGTTTTTTGGTTACGAGATGTGGTTGGCGGGATCTGGCTAGTATAGCCGTGTCATCTGCATAGAGAGCGATGGTGGATGTGACGGGATTTTGAGGGATGTCTGCCATGTAGATGTTGAACAGGATCAGGGCCAGAAATGATCCTTGAGGAACTCCGGCCAGGATTTTTCTTTGGGTTGAGACTGCATCATTTATTTTCACTTGCATCTTTCTGTTTGTGAGGTACGACTTAATCAGATGTATCATGTTTAGTGGAAGGTTTGTGATCATAAGTTTGTAAAGGAGGCCTTGGTGCCAGATCTTATCGAAGGCCTTTGAGATGTCTAGGAAGACAGCTCTGGTGTGCTGATTCCAGTTGAATCCTGTGGTGATGTGTTCTACTGGCCTATGGATCTGATGGGTGGTGCTGTTGTTTTGTCGGAAGCCAAATTGTTCTTGTGGAATGATGTTTAGTTGGTTGACATGATCTTGGAGTCTGATGAGGATGATTTTCTCTGCTATTTTTTCTAAGTTGGATATCAGGCTAATGGGATGGGGCGGTAATTTTCTGGTAGGTGTGGATCTTTGCCTGATTTGTGAATTGGGATGATGTCAGCTGTTTTCCATGACTCAGGGAAGTGCTGCCATTTGAGGATGGAGTTTATAATGCTTCCCAGATGTACTATGGCTTTGTGGTAGTGCCTTGATGACTTTGTTAGTGATGCCGTCGGACCTGGCGCTTTTTTTTTTTTTTGTTCTTGAGGTGGTTGATTATGACTATTTCGGTAGGTAAGGTAGGCTTAATAGGGTTTGGATTTTCGTCGGGACGATTTAGTGTGAGCCTGACTTTACGATGGATCTTGTATACGTGGCTGATGTTTAGGTTCTCGTATGCAGGACCATTGTTTTTCTAGGTTTCTTGCTATGGCTTCAGCTTTGTCAGCATCTGTGTATGCTAGGTGTTGTTCTGCTTGGAGGGGGAGGGATTTGTGGTTGTTCCTGAGGTTGTTTAGGAATTTCCATATGGAATGATCTGCTATGGAGATGGAAGGTGAGCTTGTTTTCCCATTGTTGATTCCTGTGGTTCTGGAGAGCTCGGACAGATTTGTTTAGTCTGTTGAGAACTCTTTTGTCCTGGGGAGTACGTGTGTTGTGCTATCTTTTCCTTTGTCTGTTTTTTTTTTTCTCTTATTAAGTCCATGATTTCTTCCAGGAGACGATTTTGTTTGTGGGTAATCATGGTTACTGTGGCTGCTATTATGGCTTTATTGATTTGATTAGTGAGGTTCTTTATTGCCATGTCTATTTCTTCCTTGGCTTTTATGTAGTGTGGGGAACAGGACCGATATGTTCTGGTAGCACTTTCCTAAGTTTCTCCCAGGCTATGGAGGATTGGGGGGAGGTGACTGGTCTTTGTTCCCTAAGTAAAGTAGGATTGCATTGTGATCTGATGATAATTCGTTCAGTGCTTGAAGGCTGTACTGGTATTTGATGTTAGGATAGCGATGTGTAGAATGTCGGCTGTGCCAGTTGGACTGTGGTGAGTTGGTTCGGTGGGTCCTGTTACGACGCCGTTGTTTAGTCCTGTGTAGCTGAAGAGGATGCGGCCATTTTTGTTTGTGATTCTGCTGTTCCAGGAGGGATGTTTGGAGTTTAAGTCCCCAGCGATGATGATGGATTCATTTACGCCAAGGACAACATCCAAGTCGGAAAATAGCAGGGTCTTTGCAGGGGAGTCGTAGGCTGCATAGATTTTAAGTCTTCTAGTTGAGTTTGTGTGGGCTTCGATGCTAGTGAGCTCTAGGTTGGAGGGTTGGGTATTCCATTGTGCCTGATGCAGTTTTTGATGAATATGGCTGTTCTGCCACCTCTGTATTCCAGTCGGTCATTTCTATACAGTGTGTAGCCTCTCCGTTTTGGTTTGTCTGCAAGTCTTAGATGAGTTTCGTTGATTAGGATGATGTCGGAGTTGTGTCTGTGAGAGAATTCTTGAAGCTTCAGTGTCTTGTTTTTTAGGCCATTGGCGTTCCAAGCGACGATCTGTAGTGAGTCTGGGATTAGTCTAGTTTTGTTCATTAACAAGCATTGATAAGATGGTCTGAGTTTCCTCTAGGAATCTTTTTGTGGAGTTTGGTGAAGGGTTTGACATACTGAAGTCTTGAAACATGTTTGCCAATGAGGCTGTGATGACTGTTGTCCTTTTAGTTGAAGTTGGTCCTGTTGGATATCTTTGGATGGGTGGGCTACTTCGACAGTGTCTTTCAAGACTGTTGGTGTTTTCCATTTGTGAAAGCTGGTGTTTTGTTGTCTTTTGTTGGGTGTCAGGCAACTGGGGAGCCATCGTCTCTGATGCCTGTGGGCAGGGTTGAAAGGAGATCTGTTTCCTTTTGTTGTCTGTTTTGTTCTTAGGGTAGTGACTGCAGCCTCTGTAGTTTGCCTGTGGGGGCCCCCCGCAGTTCGCGCATTTGGCTGGTGAGGTCCTTGGTTTTGAGCAGGTTGCTGTGGGATGGTTTTGTCTACATTTGAGGTATTTGTAGTCTGCTCTACATAGCTTCTGTGCGTGTCCGTATTTTTGACATCTGTGGCACAGGCCCAACGAGGCTCTTTTCCTTAATGGTTCAGTTGTGATTTTCAGACCACAGATCGTTGTTATGTTATATATATATTCTTGTGGGTGTTTTTTATCTCTATGAGTGCTAGGGACATTGGACTCTTGTCGACCCACAACATTCTGCTGACCTTGACAGGTGGGAGATCATGGAGGCAGAGGTCGTCGGTTATTTCATCTGTGCATATGTTTTCTGTTACTCCCCTGAGTACAACTTTTAGTTTTTCTCTGACTTCAGCGAGTAAGTATGATATTTAATGCTTAACTCGTCCATGGTTTTTGTGAGGTGTCTGTAGTCGCCAACTGTGGCAGGCTGAATTTTGACTCCATCATCCACGTTTTTTACCCATGAATAGGCAATTTGTTGGTTTTGCATAATAGGCCATCCATCTTTCTTTTTCCTGTAGTACAATTAGCGGTACTTTTTCGTTGTTGGGGGAGGGGGGGATCAGTGTTGGGGGGAGCCTTCTTCCATCCCCTCCTTTACCTGAGTCTCCGCTGTTTTACGTTTTTTTCGATCATGGGTTTCTGTATGGTCTGCTGGTGTGGGAGAAGAGATTATCAGGTTTATCTTCCCCTGGTGTTGAGTCGTCCTCTGTCGTTGATTATAGGTTTAGGAACTTTGGCCACTTTACCTCAAATTTCTCCAACAGTTTTTTGAGGAGGTCGAGGGCCAACTTCTTATCCAGAGACTGGACAAAGTCATCGGGACTTGAGCTGTTCATGCTTAAAAATATTCAAATATGCTTACCTGATATATATATATATATATATATATATATATATATAATATTCATCAAAGCTTGATTTGCTTCCTCAGTCTTAAGAAAAGGCTGGTTATATTCCACTAATTCGAGCCCTACCCAAGGGCCTATGAGTTGTGGAAAT
This sequence comes from Typopeltis vanoorti, assembly GCF_054136105.1. NCBI lineage: Eukaryota > Metazoa > Arthropoda > Arachnida > Uropygi > Thelyphonidae > Typopeltis > Typopeltis vanoorti. Next base: position 28,600,477 of record NC_143553.1, read on the forward strand.
ACTTTCTGAAAATGGAAGCTGTGCCGAACAAAGCGGTTTTTGCAGCTGCCCAATTTTTAATCCATCTAACTCGAGTGCTTCTAGATGGTTTTTAAATGTTTTAGGGATGGCGCATAAAGTACCTATTATTATGGGAACAACTTTCGTTTTCTTTTGCTATATTCGTTCAACTTCGATTTGCAAATCGCGATATTTTGTAATTTTTTCATTTTCTTTGTTGTCAATCCGACTATCTCCTGGTACTGATATTTCGATAAACGTAACACCCTTGTTTTCACTTTTTTCAACCACTGTAATATCGGGTGTATTACATTCCAAGCTTTTGTCAGTCTGGATTTTGAAATCCCAGAGTATTTTAGCTTTTTCATTCTCAACCACTTTCTGGTGAACTTTATGCTTCCAATAGTCTTTAGATACGTCAAACCCATACTTTTTACATAAATGCCAGTGGATTATCTTAGCTACGTTATCATGCCTTTTACGGTACTCAATTTGTGCGATTTTGCTGCATCCACTTATGATGTGGTCTACCGTTTCTTCCTTTTCTTTGCACAATCTACATTTACTGTCTTCTTGAATTTTTTGTATTTTTGCCTTCATAACGTTGGTTTTAATGGCCTGTTCTTGTGTTGCAAAAATTACCGATTCTGTTTCTTTCTTTAGTGCTCCATTTCTCAACCATTGCCAGGTCAAGTTGCTGTCAGCGCTGTCCTCTATGCTGTGAAGGGATTTTCCATGCAATGCCTTATTTTGCCATCTTTCGGTTCTCACTTTTACTTGGTTTTGTATTCCAATTTTGTCTCCATGAGTTTAAATAAACCCTCTTTCCTTACCTCAATTAGAAAATTTTCCGTTGTTTGCTCCAGATAATCATTTAAATTTCGTTTTTCTTCTTCAATAACTTGCTTCACTTGTAATAATCCTCTACCTCCTTTTTTGCGTGATAGATATAGCCTATCAATGTCACTGCGAGGATTGAGGGCATGGTGCACTGTCATTAATTTTCGAGTTTTTCGATCTAAATCTTCCATCTCTAGCTGGGTCCATTCAACAATGCCTGCTGAATATTTCAGAACAGGTATTAATTGCTTTTATCAAATTTCCAGCATTAAGCATTGACTTAAGGAGTTTTCTTAATCGTCTTATGTATTCTGCTCTAGTTCTTTCTTTGATCTTATTGTGCAGAATTTGTGATGCTTCTAAAATTCCCAAATATTTGTAGCTGTCTTCGAATTTTATTGCTTTGATTATTTCACCATTGAGCAGCTCGATTTCGTTCATATCTTCAAACTTTCTTCTTGTTATTCCAGCAATTGCACATTTGTCTACGCCAAAATCCATTGATATATGGGTTTGACGTATTGACTGAATATGTGCACAGTGTTTAGCAACGATCCGAGTTCATTCTCTGATTTTGCATACAACTTCAGATCGTCCATGTATAAAGGTGAGATATCTTTGCACTCTTTTGCGCAGTTTTATAACCATGAGCAGTTTTATTTAGAATTCTAGTTAAGGGGATCAATGACAATATAAACAATAAAGGAGATAATGAGTCTCCTTGAAAGATGCCCCTTTTTATGTTTACCTCTCCAATTTCTTCTCTATTTATAACCGACGTTGTTTTCCAGGTTTTCATGCTGGATTGCAAAAATTTTTGCACGTTTTCGCTAATACCAAATAGTTCGGTGCATTTTAAAATCCAACTATGAGGCACCGAATCAAACGCTTTTTTATAATCTATCCAAGCCATATGAAGGTTGATTTTTCTACGTTTGCAATTTTTAAGAATCATTTTATCAATCAGCAATTGGTCTTTTGTGCCTCTTGAATTTTTGCTGTTACCTTTTTGTTCAATTGGGAGAAGAGAATTTGCTTTAAGATAGCTGTATATTTTATCAGCTAGTATGCCTGTGAGTAGCTTAAAAGTTGTTGGTAGGCAGGTTATTGGTCGGAGTTTTCTGGGTTTGGAACTTTTTCTTTATCCTTTATGATCATATATATATAATGGCGAATTCCTTTGCGTAATCCCACTCGTGGATTTTCTTTGTTGCAAGCGCATTTAAGTTCATCCAATTCACTTCTCACTAATTTACCACTCCATTTTTAATGATCGTGTCATTAACAACCCATTCTTGCAAAAGCCTTTTATTTCCTTATAGGAAGTAGGCGAGGTCGTTTTAGCTCTAACTTTTTAGGTGACTGATTGGGCAATTAAATTTCCACTGGTAGCCAATGAGAGATAGCTAGTCCAGGACTGTTACGTATCCTGATGAAGACGCGACTGACTCCTCATCTCGTGGTCCCTAATACAATATCTTATTGTCTGAAATACTGTTGCTTCTACGATCGACTTTCTTGAGTTCACGAGGCGAAACACCTACTTGCCCGTGACAGGGATCGATGTAATCGGAAATCAGCTGACGAAAGGCTTAGAAAAAAGTTCCTCTATTCGGCGACTAGACTAGAACTCAAGTCCTTCTTCGGCGGCCTAGTGCAGAGGGTACAAAAGTCATTTCCACGAGTTACACAAGCCTACTATATTTCGAATCGAACTTATTTAGTTGGAACGACTTTGAAAACAAAAATTGGTTACAATAAAAGAAAAGGAATATGATATGGTAGCAGATTCAAAAAAATATTTCTTAACTCATTCTTGTTTTTTTCTTTTCTCTCTCTTTCAATTAGCATAAGCAGACTGCACAGTGCCGATGCTCTAATAGTGAACTATTGATATGCTAATGTAACTTATTGCTTTGGAGTGTCTCTTTAGAGTGTATGAGGCAAAAATTGCAACCAATTATTTACTGAAAGAAGACAGCCACAACTGTACATGAATCTATAGCAGTGGTATCCACTAATTTTTACGCACTTCTCCAATAAATATCCATCCGCGATCGAGTTTGTTTACTTAAAAAAAATCATTGGTTTATTTATTTGTACTTAAAATTTTCAATCGTTTATCTCCCCATCATTCTAGGATGAATAAGATTTTTAATAATCTGGGTGATAATAATGCTTTAATGATAGTTTTGTTAATGAAAAATAATAAAAAGAAACGAGAACTGTACTATTTTGAGCTTCCTGCGGTCACGATATTTGCATTGCTTGTTCGACACTGCAATGAGTCCACAATCGTTTTTTATGGCTGCGTGAGTGGAGAATCCATCAAGTGGAGTTGTTCAAGCAAAATTATTTCTAAAAATGGATGTACTTTAAGTCTTGCTCTGAAATCTACTACACATTTTTTTTTTTTTTTTACAAAGCGCGTTCTTGATAATTGCTGATGCTTTTATTAGGCCAGGATACTATCGATCAACAACCTCGAATTTGAAGACCCTCAAAATTGAAATTATTGGTAATATATTATAATTACTTTCTTTTTTCTATGGTAGGACCACATAATAAGAAAAAGAATCTTAAAAGATAACACAGAAATAATTTTCACGGATTTCTCCTTTTAAATGAATTATTTGAGTGGAATTTGAGAATTTTTTAAGTAAAAACAAGCATTGTTAAAATAGACAGTTTAATAATAATAAGTAGAAAGTCTTAATACGCAAGTGGAATGAGTGTAACCGAAGAAAAAGACCTTTCTTCCCTCGTTCATTTCCTGTTTATTGAAAAATCTACTTTCATCTGGGGGGGGGGGGGACTACCCAAATACACTCAGCATATATCGTTAGTAAATTTATAGTTAAAAAATTTAAAACGCCATCATATTTTCACAGAATTCACAAATACAAGCAAACATTGATTTTATTTAAAAAGGTGTGGATCTTTTTCATGAGATGTTTCGGATAACGATGCCTTAATGAACTTCGTTCTAGGGATCTTTTATTGATGCCTTATAATATGAATGATGTCAGTTATCCCAAACATCTAAGTATGATCGAAAAGCTTTTTCATAAAATAAATTATTGCTTATATTTGTAAATTTTGTGAAATATGATGCTATTCAAATTTGTACTGAGAAATAATTAATACAGATGAACGTATGAAGTGCGATCATTTTTTTCCCCACTGAAGAAACGCGGGATTTTAATCCAGAAACTCATGGGAATCGATTACAGAATTTTAGAGAGCGCGCGCGCGCACACACACACACACACACACACACACACACACACAAGGAATTTTTAATTAGAGCTTTTATTGTATGACGGAATTGATGACAGGGTTCCCATCTCTATAATTCCAGCCAAGTAGGTAGCTCATTTGTAAAATAGATTTCCCTCCTGCAAATGCGAGGGCTTCAAATCCTGCGTAACTTTTTGTTTGTTTGTTTGTTTTTGTAAAGCTCTGCTGTGGATTAGTTTGCACAGTTCAGTGAATTCACAGGTAGTATAAAAATTCATAAGTAAATAAATAACAACACTCTACACAAACACATCCAGCTGAAGTCATATCGAAAGAAGGCTGAAAGCAACTGCCTACCCGTTTCCAAAACAGTTAGGATTAAAAGAACGTGCCTACTCCCTCCCTTTGGAGAATGAAAAGACATTATGGATTTTATTTATTTAATATACATTTTGATTTTGATCTCACACATGAAGATTGCTAACCTATAACACATTTAGTACTCCTGAGTTAGAACAATCCGCAAAACTCGCTTTCTAGACAAGACGTGGAACACATCACTTGAGCACTCAGTAAGTAGAGTGCTGGCGTCACACCGAGCAGTAAAAATAATGTCCAATAGACTTTCATAAACATCCTTTCCACGGTAGAATTCGAACCCGTAGTGTGTTAACAGAAGAGAGAGAGAGAGAGAGAGAGAGAGAAAAAACGCTACCAATTCAAGTGGTAAGTGTACCTATAATACGAGTGGTAAGAAATCCACATTTTCATTATATGATGCATTTCTTAAAATGAAATCATTTAAAACATTAATTGTAAAGCCAATCTGTTACATAAATTTTTTTTATTATAAAAGAAAAAAAAAGAAAAGAAAACGTACTTTTCATTCTCCAAAGGAATTTAGCGAGGCTAATTTAGCTCTAACTTTTGGAAAGTGGGGGAGTCGTGGTCCCCACTCTATTACAAAGCCTTAGTCCGCCCCTTCCATCTCCTGTGCCATGTCACAATTAAAAAATAATAATAATAACGATAATGATAAAATAAAAGTACCTTATATTTTATCCATTAAATTTTCCAAGTATATTGATATTTCTAAGGACAATGTTACGCATAATAATATACATGCTACGACTATTTTGAAGTCGAGGGTAAAATGCATGCTGCTTGTATTAAGCAGCGTTTTTGAATTTTTTTAAAAATTATTTTAAAAGTATCAAGTCTGTCTTTCTAATAAAAAATAATGCATGTGAATATGGTTTAAATTTTTGGCATAACATCGTTCTACATATACTCACCTTCACCATCAAAGTGCGGTATTTTTACTATCGATGAACGCCCTTTATCAACAACCCAGCGCAATAATACCGTTTCATTTATACAAAAGTTTTCCAAGGAGTGAAGGATCTAGTAGCATACAAGCACAAGAATTTAGAATACTCAGATGAATGAACACCAGTACCGTCGACAGAGTGTAGCATAGAGGCAGCCTGCCTCACGGCGCGGCTTAATAAGGGCGCTCATTCAGCCATATTGCGGTAGGCGCAGTGCAGAAAGAAGTTTTTATTATTATTATTATTCGTGACACCTCGTCCGCGCGGTTAGCCTAGTGGCTTTACGCTTTGCAACCATATGCCTGGGGAAGGAGTGTCCCAGGTTCGATTCCCTTCGAAGACGTGAGGAATTTGAGGATCTTCCTCAGGCATAGCCAAGTTAGTCGGTCTTAGGCGCGAGCAGTAGGGTTTTTCCGCCAGTTTATCTGGTGTTTTTCATCCCGCAAGCAGGCAAACCGGCCCGTGAACATACGCTTCTACAGCCAAAAAAAAATATATCCCCCCAGCGGCAGACTAGGCGACAGGTCGGTTGGAGTGGTACTAACAAGTAGTCGCATCTAAGTAACACGCGGACCCTGCATAGGAAGCGGGAATAACGCGTACTGAAAGAAGAAGAAGAAGATTATTCGTGACACCTCCAAAGTCCGAAGACTCATCGCGGTAGGACACCCACTGTAACACTGTCCGTCTCCACCACTACACAGAATCTCTACTACCAATCATCTACATCAACGCCATCTACTGCCCACAACCACCACCATAGCTAGTATTTTTTTGTCTGTAAATTGCGTGTGTTCTGAAGGGCCGATTTGTCTGTATGCGGAATGAAAAACCCGAGTTTCCGGGAGAAAAAACCCTGCTACCTCCAAGCTTAAACTGATTAAAAATAATTTGCTAACAAGCAATGACCCAAGAAAAATTGGTCGGTCTAGCAACTATATCGATAGAGGCGAACATACCTTATAATTTAAATTTAGAAGAGCTTATAAACAGTTTTATTGTGCGATATCCCCGTAGAGCAAACTTTTAATTAATATTATTTTGTAATCGTTTTGCATTAATGTTTCTCTTGTAATAAAAATTAAATAGCAACTGGAGATTTTCTTATATTTTTGTCTTATAATCCTCTAGGGCGCGAGCGATCTAATCTGGCGATTGCCCTGATGAACACTTCAATATATGAGGAGAAACACAGTTAAAGGATTTGCAGTGATAATGACTGAAGCCAATTATCAATACGAGTCACTATTATCACAAATTTATGTTGTACTTCAAGAAATTCTCTCATTATTCGGAGAATTTTCTTCCTTCACTATTTAACGCAAACATGTCACGTGCTACAAATTAAAAGGTAGATAAAGTATTTAGCTTCAGACAATAAAAGAATGAGGAGCACGTGTGTGCACTTTCGCACATCTGGAAGTTTGATTAGAAACAGCGATGTGTCTGCCGACTTTCACAAATCATTACCGTAAAGTATTAAACATCCCATATTTAGCTTCGAGGAGGCTTCGCTACCTCTTCTTCTCGTTAGGAGTACAATATTTTCCCTTTCACTACCTCTTCTTTCCATTAGGAGTATTTTTCCTTTCACTATTGGTCATTTGCAGCAGAATTGTCCAATGAGAATTCAGTTTCACATGCACCTTGGTAAGCGCGTGTGAGTATCACTCACGTAACAAGTGTCGACCGTAATAGGTAATCAGGAAGATCGTTAGACTCTTGTTACGATAATTTACTTTGCGGAAGAAGTACAACTATGACTTGTTAGCGCCGGACACTCATTGAATACGTAACTTGAGTATGCGTTTTTCTGCTGTGATCTGAGTGTGGAATAATTTGATTTCCTCATTGTTGCATGAAAAGTAAGTACCGTTTATGATTGACCATTTTATTAAATTAATTAATATCCCTTTTGTTTACTTTTTTACTGGAAAGCGAATAACAGCTGAAGCAATCAGCACCTGCCTAGATAAAACTTTTGCTTAACTCTTAATGGTATACAAGTCATCTGAACATAAAGGAGAGAGGGGGAAACTAAAGTGAGGTATTCAAGATAATCTTTTTTTTTATTATGAATTAATTTTTTTTTAATATCAATCCTACGTAAGAAGTTTCGAAACCCATGTTATTATTATACTGATTTTATCCTCATTTGGAAACGCTATTTCAAGTGACAAACGTCGTGAGACGCATAAAAATAAACCAATGACTTTTTATTTATTTTTTTTAGATTCGTAACTATAAAAACTCAATGTTATCTTTACAGCGTAATACAAATTAGCCACGTATCTAAGACTGACGCTATTTGTAGAATAGTAATACAACCATTCGACATCTCATTGATCAAGTGCTTCATCTAGAGAGCTTCGTTTAGCTAATGGGCACGCACGCTTCGTCGTTTACTGAGTTATCAGTGGCGTAATTACAATGCGTCGAAACATCAAAGTTGGGGGAGGAGCGATGAGCTTAGAAAGTCCAGGAAAAGCTCCCAAGGAAGAACCCATAAAAAATGTAAAACACCCCTATCTAAAGCAATTCGGAGGTCTCCCGAAAACTTGTTGGGGTGGAGCAAAAATTTCCTGTTATCCCATCGGGTTTGACTACGTCGTCTTTCAGAACGTATCTGAATTTGTTTTGAAAGGAACATTTCCAATCCAAGGCAGCGATTGATTATCAAAATCATCAATCAGTATCCTCTGTTAGTGCTGTCAGATTTTAATAACAGGAATTATTTTTATTGTTATGAATGCTTGCAACTTGCTTCTATTTCGGTAAGCAGATTCTAACAAAAAAAAAAAAAAATGTCGTACGGGCAGAACTCATTACACGAATCATTAATTTATGTAGTAGATCATTTCCGAAGTCAGATTCCGATTCATGCTTTTTCACTACTTCATTGTGTCAAGAGAGAGAAGGTAGCGCGAAATGTGTACAGATGTCATCTTCTCCCCCCCCCCATTAAAGAAATAGCCTGTCAAAAAAAAAAAAAAGAAACTGTCAATTTATCATGGAGATTTGCTAAGAAAAATTCCAGGTGTTCTCTCTCTCTCTAAGTAAAACTGTAAGTTACTCAAATATACCTAACTTTAAAGGTTTGAAGGTTTTTAAAATTCTAAAAATAATTTTCTAATTAATAAAAATAGAATAAACTTAAGTTTTTAAGCAGAGAGAAGGATGAGATCACATTAACTTTGTGCTTTTTTGTTGTTATATGAAAAAAGGGTAGATGACATATCAGACATAAAATCTGCGAAATGGATATGAAGAATATCGGCCAGTCCACCAAATTAAATATGGAGAAAAATAAAGCAGTCGTGCAAGAAATATTTAAATATTTGGCTTAGTCGTAATTACGACCAAACAACCTACACCTATATGGAGTTCATCTGATGGTCGGTTTTCTGTGTGTTCTCGGGTCGGTTTATCAGTTTTACTCACTGTTCATTATGGGGTTTTCACTTACAAGTGAAAATACGAGCTCAGAAACAAAGGGTAAACTCGCCGGCCTCACGACTGCACTACCGAAGTGCAGCATTTTAGAAAGTATCAACGATTGCAAGAAAAGAAAAAAAAAAAAAAGTAAAGATTTGTAGCGGGTGCGAAAAGCTTATCAAAATGGGCTTAACCACGAAAAGACTACAGGACACAGTTTGCTTATTTTCCATATGAAATGTTTTCCAAAATATTTAGTGACGTAAACTGATATTTTTAGGTAGATATTTTTAATTCCAGAAATCTCTAAAAATTAGCGAAGTTCGTTGTTAACACAGTATATTGAGATAATCTGTTCCTATCGGTCTTGAGTTCGAAACCCACTGTAGAATGGATGTTCGTGATTATCTTTCGAATGTAAATAATTAGCTAATGCGAGATTATCGCTCTAGTTGGAGGCCTGAAAAAGTGTCTAGAGAGAGGGGGGGGTTCGGATAAACTGACGTAGCCCACCCAGGATACTAATGGAAGTTATGTTGACAACCTTTCGCGGAGGAGGTGAACATTAAAAAATAAATTCACCATACAAAAAATGGCAGCAAGGCATTAATTCATACTCGGGTATTCGGTCTGTTTTGTGAATGCCAGCTAGGACGCCCCATCATCCACCCAGCCAACAAATTCTGCAATTAAACAATCTCTCCCTTTAAATCAGTTTGTGTTCTCTACTGGAGAGGGAACGAATCTCAGCATTGATTATATAAAAGAAATTCATGGCACTGTCAATTTATCAAAATATTTGATGTTAATGACTTATTTTAAATTTCTGTTACACATTTTCTGGCAGAAGTGAACACGTCTTATACAAATTCGCGTAACCTTGACGCTACTTCTCCGCTCAGAACACACTAAACGGCTGATATCTGATTGTGAATTGTACATTGCTTCAGCTAAACTTGTTTCTTTTTGCTACTTCGTATGAGATAATCGTCGGACCCCAATGACGTCAGTCAAATACGACTCTTTGTGAAAGGTCTATTGCAGATACAAAGCATGTAGAAGTATCAATTAATATTAGTGAATAAATTCCTTTTGAACAGAATAAAATTATAAAATGTTTAAAATGGTTGATTTGCGATCTACTGATATATATATATATATATGAACAATGCGGATCTTCAATATTGATTCAGAAGTAAAGAATATCAATTTTCTTAACAAAAGAAGGTGCACGAATTATTACATTTTGTGGCTACACAGCGAAGGTGGAAGGATCCAGAATGTAGATGAAGGAGTTAAGACTTCCACGAAGAATCATGCATTTGAGTACTTCATCAGTGAACCGAATAATTGTTAACTTTTTAATGAGAGAAAGTTAATCTCTTGAAGGGGACGGGATTTAGTTAAGCTGTGGAAAAAACTTTAGGTTAACTGTGCATTCCTTATCGGCATATCTTATAGAGACAGGATAATTAACGAAATCTTTCTTCCGATAATGTATTTTTATAATGTTAATTACGTCTCGAATCTTAATACAAGCGAAAACTTTTAGTGGCTTAATTTTGATTAAATTGTTTGTGGTTTAGTTGAGTTCACCACATTTTGCTTAATGAACTTTACCGTTTACACTTTTGGGGGAAAGGGAACTGATGTAACATAAGATGGCACAAAATACGTCAGTGCCATCATTGTTTTATCATAACACAAATCACGCACATAACAAAAAATGTTTTTGGTTTTTTCACACGAACTTCAAGTCTTGATTGTTTTGTTTTGTTTCAACTAAACCATTTTCAAATACAAAATTTGGCAGAACGTTTCGAAGTTATACAAAATATAAGTCCATGATTGCTGGGTGTAATTAAATGAAATTTGGTGTTTTTGATGACAACTAAAAACCTATCCACCAGTTTTTACGAGGGTGGTTTGAAGAGTTCTCGGCCTCGACCATAGATAACAAAACTATCGGCAAGATTTTTTTTTTTCTAAGTTGGTACATCTGCCATAAGCATCCATGTGAAATTGCAAGTCATTCTATCAAGTAGTTTGTTTTATATAGCTGTCTCTGAAGCAAAAGTGTTGTCTGTATCCCTTGAAATGGATAAAATTGAGTATCGTGCGGTTATAAAATTCTTTGTAAAAGAAGGTTTAACACCGAAAGAAATTCGTTCGAAGTTCATAAAAGTTTATAGGCACTCTTTTCCTTCGTTTTTGACAATTAAGAAATAGGCTGCCGAGTTTAAATGCGGCCGTACCAGCCTTGAATATGATCCACATGAAGGACGGGATAATGGCACTGGAGCATCGCTGGAATAAATGTATTAACCTTAAGGGAGATTATGCCGAAAAATAAAAATAATTTTGAAATTATCAATTCGTATTTTCATTGTTGGGCTGAGAACTTTTCAGACCACCCTCGTATAACATCCATCTGATCATTTTTTAACTGAAAGATTTAACAGAAATGATATTAATACTTTCGCTCTGACTAGCTGAAATTTAACGAACTTTGATTATAATTTGTTGAGTCGTCCCTCATTTCTTGTTTCAATCAGACCATTTTCAAAACAAAACAAAACAAAACCGTCTGTTGTAATGTGATTTACGCGGCTGTAAGTTGAATTGTTAGGATAACGAATGGTGTCACTATACAATACTATATATATGAAGCGAACATTTATGATTTCCGATTATTTCCTTATTTGTTGTTATATTGTGATATAAGACAACCGCAGAAAACCCCGAAGCTTTAGATCCAGTAAAAGAGTTTATCTGTTTTCTTTTATTTCTTAGTTGTTGTTTTTTTCAAATCAACAAAATTCTACTTCAACATGGAAGTTTGTTTTACAAACACTCATTGCCACTATGGAATTCAAACCCGCACTCTGGTGGTTAGAGTGCGTTGACGCTGCAATCCACTCTGCAAAAAGATCGATTGTAATTTTAGCACACTGGAAATTAAATAAGCACAAAGTCCATATTGAGTAAACGTTACCATCCTTGTATCATCATTTCTCTTTTCATTCTTGGTATACAGAACTCGGGTGTTTCACCCCGTGGAAACAGGAAAACCGGCTATCAGAACAGTGTAATGAATACTCATTCAATCATTCTCTTGGCTTTCTTTCATATCAAATGAAAAAAGGCCGTGCATATCAAATTCCCGTAGTGATGAATAGGATGTACGCTCGTACTTGGCCATGATAATATTCTGATGCTTGGTCTCTGCACGTATTCCTTTAACTTAAAAAAAAAAAAAAAAAAAGTGGAGATGGGGGGAAATCTGATAAAATGCATAGAAATGTGAAAATAATTAATCTAGACTTTTTAGATGATAGTGCGCTCAAGAAACAAAGAATGTAATCATTCTTTGTTTCTTGAAAGAAGCGCAGTCTTTCCTCGAAATATTATTATTATATAAGGAGCCTCCATGGAGTTAAAAGCCTCATCGCTGGAGACCCAACACTGACATACTAACCATTATTCACACAATACCTGTAATACTTCTCCTTAAACTCATTCACAGAAGAAGCATTCACAACCACCACCTCTGGCAACGCATTCCACCCATTCACAACCCTCCAAGCAAAAAATCTAGTCCTAACACCTTTGTTAACTACACTCTTATACAATCTCCAGGGATGACCATCGTTCTCTCCCTTCCTGCACTGGTCTTAAAAAAGTTATCAGTATCAATCCTATAAAACCCTTTTAATAATTTATATGCCTTTATCATATAACCTCTCCTACGTCTACCAGCTAGTTTTTGAAGCCCACAGAATTTAATCTATCCTCGTAGGGTACATCTCACAGGCCTGCAACAATTTTCGTAACCCGCCTCTGATTTCTCTCCACCATTTCCACATCACCAAGAAATCCAGGTGACCAGATCTGTGCACAACAGTCCAAATGAGGTCTTATTAATGCCTTATAAAGTGGGACAGTCACTTCCTTATCCCTGCTTGTCAGCGTGTTCTTCAATAGCTATGTACTCTGATGTGAAGTTTTGGCAACCTTTGCAATATGCCCTCGAAACTTAAGTTCTCTGTCCACAATAACTCCCAAGTCCCTAGCCTCATCAACTTCTTGCAGTTCAGTTCCATTAATATAGTAAACAGCATGTAATCTCATCCTTCCGAAGTAGATCACCTTACACTTGGCCAATTAAACTGGCAGCCATTTAGTTTAGCTCAAACCGTCAGCCTATTTAAGTCATCCTGTAAGATATCTACATCATCTGAATTAACTATCGCTCTTCCCAGTTTTGCATCATCAGCAAACAAGTGGATATCTCCTTTCAAAGCATTCCCAATATCATTGATGTACAAATTAAATAATAGAGGACTGAGCCCTCGGGCACACCACTAGTCACCTGCATTCTACTGGACTCTGCTCCACCATAAACCACTCTTTGATATCTATCCACTAGCCTCGGATCCACACCCATTTGCTCCAATTTATGCAACAGAGTCCCATGCGAAATCTTGTCAAATGCCTTTGCCAAGTCCAGCAGGATCACTGAAAATGCTTCTTCAAAGCATCTAGGAAGCAAGACGTTTGACTATACCTCATACTCATGATGAAAACCCTTACTAGGTCAACATACTGAAATCTATTTGAACTGTATAGGCAGAATTTCGACTCACCACGAAATAAATTAGTGTTCCTTGATTTAAACCACATGTTATGCAAAATGTGTTTCTTTTCTTTTTTGGATGAAAGGCTTTCACATTGTTATCACTACGCATCCTATAACAGTAGCAGTGTGACATTTCACGTTATATTATGCAATATTACAATTTCGTTGTAATATTCACTTCAAGAAGCGGTTCAGATTTTCCCAGATAGTCTTTTCCCTTTCTTCTCACCAATATTACGTTTGTTCGTGAGGAGACGCGATACCGTTGAAGGATCGCATTATTAATATCAAGCAGTGAACATCCTCCTTATGAAGAACGAGAACAGCACTAAGTGTGATTAAAGGGCCATTAGCTCACCAATTCACGTTAGCAATGGTGCAGCCTTAGAGTGCATTGCGTCTAAGTAATCAGTTGTTATTGCATCGCAGTTGAGATGGTTATGAAATGGTGTTTGCTTGTTTTCTTTTGGATATATTTAATTTCATTAAAGTGAAGCTTGCATCCTCCCCCCTCCCCTACGTGTTGAGTTTAGTTTTTTTTTATTTTTTTATGCGGTACTGTATATGAAATCCACCGAAAGTGGTCACTTAAAAGCACTTGGCAACATCGAACTGATATCTTTTTTTAACCGATACTCAAGGCCAGCTGTAGATATCGCAATTATCTACTTTCATCATTTCCATTTTTGTCCTGTTTATAAAAAAACTTCACATACCACCGCACTAATCTTGCAACATAGATGCGCATCATTTTTCCTTCCTATCCTGATTCTAAGCAATTTTCTTCCGTATATATCAGCACACTGATGCATATCGCCATACCAGTCAATGCCTCCTGTATCCATGTTACCCAATGTAATATCCATTCACATTCCTTTTCGGTTTCGGTACCGATTTGTTATGTGTACATTCCCAAATAACGCTTTCGTGAAATTCAGAATTCAAAATTGCCTCATGTGATTCGCTTCTGTTTGATAAATGCTTTGCCCCATTATCAAGATCACTGCGGTTACTCTTATTTTTGATATTGTGGAAGTTGCTGAATATTGCAACCAAAACTCGAACTCTGAAGCTCCATTTTTAAGTTGAAAATTAGCAGACCACCAGTTTTATTCAACGAGATTCACAGTGCCGAATTTGAATAGGAATCACCGATAGCATTTAGAAAATAGCAAAAAACACACGCACAAATCTGAAATGTGTGAACTTGCTGTGTCACGAGGTAAGTTATTCCAAGAGAGTTTTAACTTCTGGAAATGAAGGTGTTCAGGTTGGGTAGTATTCGCGGCCGGTAATGTCTTGATCTTGGTGTCCTTTATTATTATTATTTATTTTTATTATAACGGTATCTCCGTAGAGTCAAAAGACTCATCGCGGGAGACCCAACACTGACATACTAACCATTATTCACATAATACCTGTCATACTTCTCCTTAAATCATTCACAGACGAAGCATTTAATCCATTTACAACCCTCCAAGCAAAACATTTAGTCCTAACACCCTTGTCACACCACATTAGCAGTAGGGGTGGCGCTTCTGACAAGATCAAGATAAGGAATCGTGACGAGATTGGCTGATAAGATGACGTCATCGTGTGAGTGCCGTCATGGTATTGGAATGTTTGGAATTTCCCTGGGATGTATCAGTGACGTCACGTTGTTTGTTTTGTTTGCTTATGGAATTGTGGGTGATGGTTAGAGATAAGGAATCGTGACGTCATTGGTTGATAAGATGATTGTGTGTGACGTCATAAGTGTGGAATTTTTTGGGGAACATGTGTCAGTGACGTCACGTTGTTTGTTTTGTTCGGTAATGGAATTGTAGGTGATGGTTAGAGATAAGGAATCGTGTCGTAATTGGTGGGGGAGTTTAAACCAAATAGGGGTAGGGTGTATGGGGAAGTGACGTCAGTATCCTGGATGTGTGTTGTTATCAGATGTAGATAAGTGACGTAATTTGTTAGTTGTAAATAAGTGACGTTATTGTTTTGAATGGAAAAGGAAGATATATTAGTGGATAAGGATTCATGCCGTGATTTGTGGGACGCTTTAAACCAAATCTATAATTAATTATTTAGAAAATGTTTAAATGCTGCCGCCATCTCTTCACTCTAAACTAAAATTCCCATATTCAGGAATGAAATACCTCAAACCTATATTGGAAAATTCCAACTATAGAGAAGCAAAAGCACAACGTGATGTCAATGGAGGATGTGTGTCACCCTGAAAAATTCCAAGATATCTCATCTCTAACCATCACCCACAAGCGAACCAAACACACCACACGATGTCCCTGACAGGTTTGGGGCCCCAGCGAAATTCCAAACATTCCATACTCTATCTTATCTCTACCCATCACCCACAATACCATACGCAAACCATTTCCTTATCTACATCTCATAATAACAACACACATCCATGACACTGACGTTGATTTCCCCCCATTCACTCTACCCCCATTTGGTTTAAAGTGTCCCACAAATCACGCCACGAATCCTTATCCACTAATATATCTTCCTTTTCAATTCAAAACAATAACGTCACTTATTTACAACTAACAAAGTACGTCACTTATCTACATCTGATAACAACACACATCCAGGACACTGACGTCACTTCCCCATACACCCTACCGCTATTTGCTTTAAACTCCCCCACGAATCACGACACGATTCCTTATCTCTAACTATATCCACAATTCCATAAGCGAACAAAACAACGTGACGTCACTGACACGTCTTCCCCCAGCGACATTCCAAACATTCCAATACCACGACGTCACTCAATGACGTCATCATCTTATCAGCCAATCACGTCACGATTCCTTATCATATCTTGATCTTGTCAGAAGTGCTACCCCTACTACTCGCACTGTTACACAAATCTCCAGGGTGGCTCCTCGTTCTTTCCCTTCCTGCACTTGTCTTAAAAAAGTCATCAGTATCAATCCTATAAAATTCC
This sequence comes from Typopeltis vanoorti, assembly GCF_054136105.1. Lineage (NCBI taxonomy): Eukaryota > Metazoa > Arthropoda > Arachnida > Uropygi > Thelyphonidae > Typopeltis > Typopeltis vanoorti. The sequence continues at coordinate 28,616,924 of NC_143553.1, forward strand.
TTTAACCCGGTGTTAGTGAGGGGGGGGGGGGGAATGTAAGAAAAGTGGTAAGGTTAGATCCCACAGACCCACCAAATAATGTAGTGTATTATATGAATCCATATCTTTTTTAATCAATATTAGTGGATTCTCTGAAGATTCTTCCTCACAGTATTTGCACACAGTAAAACGTATTTGCTTATAGTTGGTATGTAAAAATATAGAAGACGAAGCACTAACGATAATATTTTAGTAGAACATACATGAAAACACCTCACGTTTCGGAAGTAAATATAGTGACACTTTTGGTAAGATGGGGCTTTTGGTGGACCCCAGCAGACTTTACACCTCTGCACTCTAACCTTGCTTGTGCGCAACAGCCTGTCGTCTATGGCGTCGAGTAGCGGATTACGGGAGGAGAAGCTATACTGAGGCATGACTCACTGCCACGCATTGTTAAAAAGTTAGTCAATTTAAAATCTTTGGGGTCTGTGACACCCCACTTTACTAACGCCGGGTTAATCATTTATATGCCTCTATCATATCTCCTCTCCTACGTCTATGAGCTAGTGTTCGGAGCCCACAGATCTTCAATCTCCCCTCGGAGGAAACATCCCACACACCTGCAACAATCTTTGTAACTCGCCTCTGAATCCTCTCCACCATTTCTTCTTCACCGAGAAATTCAGGTAACCAGATCTGTGCGCAATAGTTCAAATGCGGTCTTATTAATGCCTTATAAAGTGGCACAATAACTGCCTTATCCCTGCTTGTTAGTGTGTTCTTCAACAACCATGTAATTTGATGTGATGTTTTGGCAACCTTTTGCAATATGCCCTTTAAACTTAAGTTCTCTGTCCACAATAAATCCCAAGCCCTTGCCTCGTCAACTTCTTGCAGTTCAGTTCCATTAATATAGTAAACGGCATTTGATGTTATCCTCCCTTCGGGAGGATGAGATCACACACCGTTTACTATAAACGATTAAACTTCTTTCGAATAAATGTCTCGTGTTATAGCTTAGTGCTTGAATGCGCATTTGTTTCTCCGATGGAATTTACGAAATATTCTAGAGGAGATAATTATATATCTTTTTGAATTTTTGCAATCATGTGAATAATTTTGGCAAGTTATTTATTTTAATTCATAGCTTTTGTAATCAGAAGACTTTTTTTAGAATCAATCATGGTGTTAACCGCACTATTTCTTAATTCCTAAGAATATTCATGAGTCTGAACTAGAACTGACAAATAAAATTATGAAATATTGTTTGCATGAACATTTATGGGAATGCGCCTCCCTATTTGTAAAGGGACTACTTATTTAGATATAAGTAAAAAAAAAAGAATCGAATTTACACACATGATTTTTTTTTCACTTCCTCATAGAATGGCGACGACAGATACCGCATCTCAAGCAACCAGTGATTCGCTCGAGGATTTCGACACTGTCAGTGAAGAGGAAAGGAAAGAGATGATGTCTGAATATTTATCCACTCATCCGCAATTCGCAAAAGAATGGTTCTGTGAGAACGCATGCGAGGATATCATACAAGAGTGGATGGCAGTCAGGGGACTTGCATGGAACGACGTCTCATTCCCGTCTGACCAGGAGCAAGAAAAAACTCTTAGTGTTTCGTATGCAGAGGTTGCAAGAAGTGGTCGTAATTCTGTGACGTCGGAGTTATTTCGAGAGCTGACCGGTCGAGGAAAGGTTAAGAAGCGAGCAGGACGGATGAACAGAAAACACTTGGAAACTTTGGAAGAACACGAACTTCTGATGCAGCTGATCCGTGACATCGCTAACGAACTAGACATGGACACGCTTTGTCATAAAATCCTGGTGAACGTGAGCATCCTCACTAATAGCGACAGAGCGAGTCTTTTCCTGGCGAAAGGTAGCAGAGGAAAACGATTTCTTGTAGCCAAACTCTTTGACGTCACTCCCGACTCAGTACTAGAAGAGGCCCTGGCAGCAGCAGAAGAACTGAAAAAGCTTCCGCCATTACCCTTTGGTGTAGGAATTATCGGACACGCTGCTGAAACCAAAGAAACTGTAAATATTAAAGATGCCTATAAGGTAAGTTGTTTTTTTTTTTTTTTTATCTCGCCATCAAATGATTTATTTTAGAATTCGTCACATTCTCTATTATGAGGTTCCAATCGATGCAGTCCCTTAGCCTACTACGTGTGTTTATTTGGTTGGATGTAAAATGCTATCGTGGATTTTTTATGCTATTTTTATCTTCCCACGTGAGGCCATCACCCTACGTAATCGGAGTAGTGCGTTTGGTGTGTGGAGCAGCATTTATCCAACACTTAATCCATTCACTGTACTAGTTTTTAAGAAAATAATACACATGAAAGACTGCATATCAACTTCGTAGCTGCATCGTTGGTGGGGTAAGGGACAAATAATCCGGAAATCCTGCTTGATCAAGAGACCAAGCACAGAATTTTTTGAAGCCCCTTCTAGTTGAAAATACAGACAATGACCGCGAATGATTTTTAATGTTTATTTTTTTTTAATGTCACGTGTATTATATATGGTAACTTGAATTAAATTATTGGGAGCGTAAAGCAGTCGAAACGCTGGAATAAATATATTTAATATACCAAATTAAGTTTACAAAAGTGGGAAAACCAACTGCTACTAGAAATTCTGAAGGGGTCCTTGCGAATCATTCCTGCTGCTCGAGATTAGCAGACGGCACTTCACGCTAAAGACGCTGAAGAACAAATTTAAACTGCAAATCGGTTAGTTTAATTAGAAAAGCGAATGGTTCCACTGCTTGGTGAAAATGATGGTCTGATTATTACGTTTCACAGAATCATTGCACTAATAGCTCACCCTATTGATAAGCAGTCTTCTCACTGGAGTGAAAGAGTAAACCCCGTGTGATGAACAAATTATACATGTCTCTGCAGCAGGAGCAAATTTAGTTCTCTGCGTGGTTCTGTACCAATGATTTTTCAAACTTTTCACTATAATGTACGCCCTTAATGCAGTTTTTGTTCTGCAAACGGTAGCGGTCTACATCGTCAACAAAATAAAATATAAAGCAATTTCTAAAATAATAAAAAAAAAAAAAGTTGATACTGGCTCCCCTTAACTCAAAGACTTAAAACTACCTGCAATAGTCTTAATTTTAAAAAAATCTCGAGCAAGGATTTGCATTGGCTTTGCATCTCTTTTACTTCTGGTTTGTGAAGCAGTGACCATGGAAGGGCCTGTAGAAAAGACACACCAAGAACTTTCTGTAAGGAAAAAGTCATCATTGAACCGAATTGTTCTCTTCTGAGCAGCATCGAGAATTTTTTTGGGGAGGTTTTACATACACACTCCCAATAGGTGGGCGGATTTCAGATTTGTATTGATTTAGTAACTGTATGAGTGAAAAATACCATCTTGGAAGAGGTAGGATGCCTAGTTGTGCAGAAGCTGAGGAAGCTATGGATGCGAAGTATATATGCCAGGAGATAGTGGAGCTAAATAATATTAGAGAGATCTCATTCTGTCTGGGGATTTGTGTATTACTGAGGGTAAGTATAGGTGAGCTGAGATCCCTTTTGAAAGAGAAAAGACAAGACTGCGTTTTGATTTCATTGAAGGGGAGCAAGTGATCTAGTCCCACGGAAGGGTGGTATTAGAGAACAGTGCGTAAGGCACTGGTTGTAGATCCTTAAAGCTTGGGACGTGCGAACACTGCGTGGTTTTTCGAATGAGAAGGATGAACGGAATGCACTACAATCAGCAATTCTAGTTTCCTGTGTATACTCACAAAATACTCAATAAATTCCTCGTAATCATAACTATCTTGCAAAATTATGAGGAGCTTGTTATGCTCAATTAAGTGCTAATATTGCTTCTTTTTCACATTCTATTCATATTTTAGAGATTAATTTCAGTCTGAATGTAATTTAACCTTTTGTTTTAACATCCTTACTAATATAGTTAAGGTTAGTTCATTACTCATCTCTATGATAATTAATATTTGATTTATGAGTTCTGTGCTCTGACCGACTCCGACGAAAAAAAAATTCCTTCTGTATCCATTTTGTACTAGTACCACTTCCATTAAATATTGCCTTAAACTTTTGAATTCTTTCATCATATGTTCGAAGGTAGGTATTCCGCCCACGATTTCTAAATAATCAGCTATCACGAAGTTGCGCCAAAACACTTCGCACCTTCTTGTATCATCGGAAGTTTCATTCTTCCAGTCAGTATCTTTTGCAATTGCAACTCCTCCCTTCTCCTTAATATTACATGGCTTTTTAAGTTACGAGCCCATAATAATTAAGTCTAATAAGCGTTCGAACGATGCTTATTAGGAACAACACATTTTCGAATTACTGACCTGAAGAGCAACTGAACATCATCAGTCTAATTAATGTAATTTTTCCCCGATAAGCCAGAATGCGCTTCCTCCTTTTCAGTTTCCTTGTTCAAGAAAATGCCAATGTGCCTGCGATATCAAGGACATCCTCATTAACCCGCATCATACTTTCCCCAGTTAATGAGCTTATTCTTGAGGTTTCGTGTGATGCCAATTAAAGTATACTTTATTGCCGACTTGCGTCTTCAGATAATGCGAAAAACCTTCCTTTTATTGTCGCAATTTTCTCTTTCTTTCGTTTTCACGTTTTAATAACGTTACTGATTTTATCTCTTTACGCAACTCGATGGATTCAAATGTTGTTTAATGGCTACCATCGCCATTAAACCAAATCTGAGTGTTAACAGACTAACACATACATTAATAAAATTCTTGGCTAATAGCTTTAAGTTAGTGAGATGTGGGCTATGGAAGTAATGAAAGTACTTTCTGATTTAGCAGTTAGTGAGTGCCAAAAATCCTTCTGTGCCAATTTTAATTATTCCTTTATAGTGGCATAAATTTCCTTATGAACAGCGTTTATTTCGATTACTTACTTTCGCCGGGCAAACATACGCAATTTTTCAAAGAACGAGCCATATGGCTTCATTTCGGCGACGTAAATGGTATAGAAATAGTGGATATCAAAGATCCAACATTCAAAGCCGAATAAGTGTCAGAAGTCACTACTCTTAAGGCACGAGCGCTGCCCTGTCGCCCGTATATTCGCACGTTCACTAGTGCGAAACAGCTGTCAGGCCAGTGAAACCTTTTTCAAATGCACTTCTTAATTTTCTTTTTTCCTGACTGGTTTCATGTCTTTCTGGATGAAGACCCCCCCCCCCCTTTTAAAAAGTGACTTGTTAAATAAAAAGTCCCAAGAACTTTCGCAAATCTTCATTTAGCAGTCCCACATGTGAACTGTAGAAGTTAAACAATTGCTTTTCTACACTTCAAAGCCTGAGTGATCCGATGATTTCATAATTGTTCGCTGCCTTCGCTAGCACTAACCTGTGATGGGCGATTAGAGGCCAGTTCTACACATGATGGCTCTCAATCGTTTTCCGTTCAACTTTCCTGAAACTTTTAATGGATCAAATTACTTTCTTGGTGACTTGTAGAATTTGCGTTTCTTTGCCTACTGTGTATCCCAGGCCTTTCCTACTACTGTGGATTAAAGACATTCTCATAACATCACTCCGTCCATTCAACATAATTTCGCCCAAGACTCGTTAGCTCACTGGCCTTTCACACTAATATTGACTTCATGTACGCTGATGGAATACCGCAATAATTTCAGTAATAAAACAACTAGTGTTATTCTTGGGAACCACTGTTACAGACGACTCGAATCTTGCTACTTGGTAAGTTTCTAATTCAGTGGCCTTATATGTTTAAATTGCTGTCAACTTTCTACTTCCTTAGTACTTGGTTCCCATTTATAACCATATTTCTTATAAGATTTATTTACTGAAAAGCTCAGTTTCCGTTAATAATGTTTATTGTTGTTATAATTCATTAACAGAAAGGTATAATTTCTATATTAAATTAATATTTACCAGCAGACTTCTGCTAATCGATAAATAATAAAATGTTAATTCCTCGTCATTAAGGCAAACTCTGGCGAAATAAAAGTTCGCTACAAACTTGATATTAACTAGGTCTACCTACTCACTGATGAGACCTCAATAAAGGTTGAAACCGGTCTGGGTAGTGACCTTCTCTCATAATGTAGAACAGAAATACAGCTCCTAGGAGCTAAGTTCACATTATGGGTAAATATCAAGAATAGTGATCGGAGCTTGCTCCACCTTAGACATGAGTTGCCTCAGCTTGCACTACCTTTAGGGTCAGTTGCTGCAGTATCCAGGTATTTGCTTACGCTTGGAATCGCCGAACTTTATATAGTTTCTACTATATTCGGCATGAAACCCTTTGAGTTTCTTATTCGGCTAAGAAACGATATGGGATGTAATATCCCTTAACTTAAACAAAGAAAAGTAAACATTTCTTGACAAACAATGCGGTCCCAATTAAAATTCCCACAAAGGGAGCAGCAACAGTGCTAATAATGGCAGGGAGATTATTAAATAAGCATTTTGAAATTGTGGATTGTGATCTATGCATTAAAATCTTTTGCGTCAGTAATTAGCCGAGCAGGAAAACACACTTTAGATCTTATTGTTTGGAATAATCACGATGCACGTTGACATCCATAGCAAACCACCAATGGCTCTTGCTGATACAGCCTTACGACGATCCCCTCTCGAACGACCGTTACCAATTATGACCAATGTCCATTTATACGGCACTACATACGTTCATACGAGAGTAGTGAATACATGACACTGCTGTGAATCAACCGATGAGCAGTTTTCGTGAATTGTTTACGACGTCGTTGCGTGCTGCGTCTCTATATATTTTGGTGTTTCTCTGTGAATTATGAACTGTTTGAGTATCTTATTTTATTGCTGTTAATAACGGCGGATAAAGTTCGAAGTAAGGGTGCTATTGCTTCCATTGAAAAGACGCGTAAACCTATTACATACTAAGATTAAAATGGTTAAATTTAGTGACGATGACACAGCCTAAACATACCTCACACTAATGTTGTTGCAGGTTCAGTGGCGGCTTGTGGCTTGAAATCGTGGGGGTGCTGCAACTTTCGAAATATACATACACATTGTAAGTACAGTGTGTACGTGTTTGGATAAAATATCAAAATTATGGTAAAAATTTAAAAAAAAATAATAAACATGAAAAAATATTGTTTATTGTCGATAAAAATTATACAGTTTAGTATAATTCAAAATTACTTTAAATTCTGAGGTCATAATTGTCAATAACCCCAATAATGTTCTAAAATAAAAACTATACCAAATGTTATGTCTTTAATTGTAATGTCCAAATATTTAAAGAGACGGAGTAAACACGATAAGCACTACGAACACTCTACTAGTGGCGCAAACTGTATTTAAATAGCAGTGGAACCTGCACGATGGACAGTGCTTCATTACGCTAATAGCTCGTATCTCACTATGACGTGCATATACTTGCGCGCGTAGCAATATGACACTGTGGTAAACACAGTGCTCCTAGTGTCCTTCGCCCTCCTAAGTGTTACAAGATGGATTTTTATTATTTTTTATACAAAATAAGAGAATTGTTGATAAAATTAAATATTACAAGCAAATATAAATAAATGAATAAATATATTTATATATCGAGAAAAATTGGGGGTGCTGCAGTTCTGCAGTGTCTATGCACGAACCGTCCCTGTGCAGGTTAAAAGCAAAAGTTTGTGAAAAGTACTACACCGAAATGGGAAAACGTTTAATTGGAGTAACTTGACCACACCAGTTGGCGTGTTCCCTTAAGCCGAACGACTCAGAATACGCTTTCGTTTTTGCGAAAATTTATTGAAAACTTTTTGTTTGCGAAACTGACGTAAATTAATGCTTTATTAAACCATTATGTACATCAACAAGTGAGGGGAGTGAAAGTGATTCGCTATACGACCGTGGTCTGGAACCTGATATGGGCGGGGTATGTCTGTATACACAAATCGAAAATGTGTTCACTAACTCTATAATTAATTCAACCTGAGCGAATTGCAGAACCCAACACACTAAACAACGCACATTGCCATACATAGCAGAAATACGGACAGTTAACTGTGGACAACAAACAGCCTGAACAGCGCCATGAAAATATCGGTGACACTTGTAATTACTCTAAAAACATTCGTATCGACCATACAATATGTTAAGTAATTAATAAATATTTTTTTCCCTGATAGCTTATTTGAGAACGTAGAATTTCAGTGTTTTAATTGCAGCTCCGATGCGAGTACACCTTTCGATTATCGTTAGTTGTTTCCTTTAATTAACTAACGTTAGAGAATTAGTTAATAATTAACTAATCCACTAACGTTGCCGTCCAGGCATTCGTTGCTGCAAAATGACAACTAGACCTTAGCTCTAAGATGGCGGATGCGAGAGGAAATACTTGGTCGAAGTTGGTCTATGGCTTATCTAAGAAGTGCATTTCTGTAACCACTATCTTGATGGTATGAAGAAGCAGTGGGAATGTGTGCGAAATAAGAAGTTGAAACTTTTTCAGTTTATATTTCGCATTAAATCATAGAATGTGCATAATAAAACATGTCGGATGCAATTTCATAATGCAAAAATAAGAAACTTTGCTCTCCAAATGTAATTTAAACATATAAATTATTATATTTAGAGTGATTAATCAACTAGGCATTAAAGGGACATTAAATGTATCTGGGTTTGTGAGGAAAATTGTAGATAAGAAGTTAGTAAGGATATAAATTTTTCATGTAGTCCTGTTATATCCTGTACCCCTTGAGGATATATGGCAGAAATTTGGTGACGATGGTTTGTAAGATATTTTTTTTCTGGATAGCGTTTAAACTATTAGAGAAACTGACCTTTTTGCTTGGAAACTGGTTGGACAAGTGAAAATAGCAAGAGTAAATCGATTTCATATTCAGGCATTTAAAATAAGGAGTCCAATACTTTGAGTCAACAAATATTAATGCAACAGATCTGAAATTAGTCCACTGCGAGCCAAATAGCTATCGCACACTCATGAATATTAAGGAAATTTAGGGTTCTACAATTCCACACATTCGTTTTTAATTTCCCACTGCGCGGTTGGCTGTGCGCTTCGCGACCATATGCCTGGGAAAGGAGTGTCCTGGGTTCAATTCCTGTCGCTGACGTGAGGAGCTTTGGATCTTTCCCAGACATAGGCAAGTTAGCCGGTCTTGGGTGTGGACTGCAGGGATTTTCATCCCGCAAGCAAGCAAACCGGCCCTGAGAACTCAACGCCTCTACAGACATAGGACTACCGCCTTATACTTGGTTGCGGTTAAATGAATAGGAAAACCCTCGACACCGCAAGGTAAAAGAGAGGAAAAGGAAGAGAAAGACTTTTACATGCTTCATAACATAGTGTTGCCTTTTTCATACCAAATTTATTATTAAGACTGAAATAAAATAACATATAACAAGAGATGATTTCGGGAAGATTTAGTTGCCATGGTTATCTCGATAAACTGGCCGTTGGGTTGTGACTTCGAGAACAGCGATACTGTATCCGCCATACGATATCTGAGAAGCTTGCTCAGCACGTGTCGATACAAATAGTAGAATCCTTTGAAATTCATAGTCATTTTAAATTTGAATGCGTATTTAAAGAGAGCCAAGAGGGCTAATTGCAGCGATCAAACTTTATTTGAAACGATTGTATGGCCTTTTCGAAAGTTTGGGAGAGTCTTAGCAAATGCTTTTTTTTTTTTTTTTTTTAAACATCACATCATTAGTATATTAGCGTGGTATGTGCCGTGAAGACGAAACCAATGTTGTATATTCTACCTTTTTAATTCTCCTTATTTCAGTAATTATGGTCTGTTATTTTGACACGTAAATATTTTCAGCATTTTAAGAGTGATGACAGCTAACTCTTTTGCTTATGATTATTCAGAGGTACACAGAAATTCACCGTTGATGTGATACCTTCGAGGCATGCTTGATGTATACCACACATATATCAGTTGTGATATTTCCTTAATTTGAAAAGTTTTTTTTTTTCATTTTATTTACAGTAATTGTTATTATGAATGCGTAGTTTTGTGTATTAGCGTCGGCTAATAATGTTCTCTGACAGTCAGGATAAGTGTATTTACGTACTCAAACTCATCTGGCTTAATGCTGTGAATTTCATACTCTTTCTGTTGAATGCAGCTGTCGATCGACAGGTGTACTTGTTTAAAATATAAATAATCTGATCTGCATATAATTCAGTTCCTAAATATGCAAACACCCACACATCAGCATATTAGAAACTCTTACAAGAGAAGTAAATGTCTAAAATTAGCGAAACTGGAATACTCAGCGTTTTATAAGCTTGAGATGGACTTTTCACTTCCTTGGTTCATAAAGAACATTATCCTGTGTTAGTCTTCTTCTTCTTCCTAACATGGAATATAGGCCATGTGGCCTGTTCCGGTCTCATGCCATCTCTTTCTTGGTCTTCCGATTCTTCTTTTTCCACTTATTTTGTATCTGTATAATATTTTTGGTAGTCTGCTGTTGTCCATTCGATTTAAATGTTCTAGCCATTTTTGTTTATACTGTCTTATGTAGTAATTAATTGGTTTGATTTTTAGGGATTGTAAGATTTCTTCATTTGTTTTGTGGTCCCACTTAGTATATCCAGCTGTTTTTCTGAGGAACTTCATTTCTGCTGTTTGAATTCGTTTTTCATCTTTCCTTTTCATGGTCCATGTTTCGCTTCCGTATAGTAGAGTTGGTTTTGACAAGACATTATATAGTCTGATTCTAGTGTGTTTTTGTACCAGGGATGGCTTAAATATACTGTTTATTATGCCATTTACTTTGACAAAGTTTGATATTTTAGTGTCTGTCTTTTTCTTCTTCGTATGATAGATCACATCCCAAATATCTGAAAGTGTTTACTTGTTCTAGTATTTTATTATATATCACTATTTTACTTCTTACTGGGTTTTCTCCTTTGAATGCCATTATTTTTGTTTTTTCTTTGGATATTGTCATATTATATTGCTTTGAGATATCATTTAATGATTTTAATGATCTTTGTAAGTCATCTTCTGATGTAGCTAATACTATTTGATCATCTGCAAATAGTAGTGTATCTATCTTCATTTGCGGGGTCATTTGTATACCAAATGGGTTATGCTGTTTCCAGATTGTTAATATTTCATTTATATATATATTGAAAAGCAGAGGTGAGAGGGTACATCCTTGTCGTACTCCTCTTGATATATCTTTCCATTCTGAGGTGTGTTCTAATTTAACTGCTATTTTATTTCCTGTATATATTTCTTGAATAGATTGTAAAAGTTGGTTTGGTATGTTTAAATTGGTTAATATTTTAAACAATTTTTGTCGACTAATTTTGTCAAAAGCTTTTTCATAATCAATAAACGCCACATGTGTTTCTTTTTGAAATTCTCTTCTCTTTTCTATTAATAATTTTAAAGTAAAAATTGGATCTATACAGGATCGGCCTTTTCGGAAGCCATTTTGTTCTTCTAGTAATTTGTTTTCTACAATGCTGCATAGTTTCTCTTTTAATATTCCTGCATATATTTTATATCCTGTATTCAGCAGGCTAATTCCTCTATAATTATTGCAATTGTCTTTATTTCCTTTTTTATAGATTGGGATGACCAGTGCTTTTTTCCAAGAGTTAGGGGTTTTTCCGGACATCCAAACCATATTAAAAAATTTCAAAAGTCTTTCATTAAATTTTTCACCTGCATTTTTGTAGAGTTCTATATTTATATTGTCTAAAATTAGCCAAACTGGAATACTCAGCGTTTTATAAGCTTGAGATGGACTTTTCACTTCCTTGGTTCATAAAGAACATTATCCTGTGTTAGTAAAGGAAGGATAGCAGACTCGATAAGAAAATCTATCTTTATCTATCGAGTGGTTCTATAAAGTTATTCATAGAACCACCTGTTTATTTTAGTCATCATCCTGGAAAAGTAAAACACAGTAATAGAAATAATGCATTTAATTTTTTTTTTTACAAGTATTCGAAAACTTTTTAAAACTTCTCCTTTTATTTGCTTAAGTTTAATAATCCATTTTATACTAGCAGTACCGTCAACGGATTTAACCTTTTTTTAATTGCTACGTGAGTTAGCGAAGACCCACCTCATCGGTTCCCAACCGGTGCTACGCGTACCCCCAGGGGCAGGGCCGGAGGAAGGGGGCATACGGGCGCCGTCGTCGAGGCACGGTTCATAAGTTCATTTTTAAGAAACAAAATTTTTATCATAAAAACAAAAAATTCTTAGAATGATCAATATTAAAATAAATAAGGCCGGATACACCGAATAAAATTTTTTTAAAAAATTGTATATTGCCGCCTCTTTGATCAGCCAGCTATTTACAATTTTGCAGCAAGAGCAGGCTAAATGATTGCATGCAGAATGTTGTGTCTACTGAAGTCTATCTAAAGTGAAACGGTGAACGGAAGAGAGCCAAGAGGGCTAATTGCAGCGATCAAACTTTATTTGAAATGATTGTATGGCCTTTTCGAAAGTAAATTTGGGAGAGTCTTAGCAAGTGCTTTTTTTTTTTTTTTAACATCACATCATTAGTATATTAGCGTGGTATGTGCTGTGAAGACGAAAATGTTGTATATTCTACCTTTTTAATTCTCCTTATTTCAGTAATTATGGTCTTTCTGCGCATAAAAAATTTAAGTAATTTTTATGCGCAGAAATGAATTTTCGTACAAAACATTTGTTGCTAGTTAACCAGTCATATGGTACGCATCTCAGTAGGCTACTGACAGTAGCGCAGTGCGGACTATTATTTCGTCTCTGTGTCGTGTTGTGTAATAATTTCTTGTGGGTATAAAACAGAAATGGAATCAAAAATTTCAAAAAAAGTTATCGGTGCACAAAATCGTATGCGTCATGCTGCGAAAGAAGCAGATATTAAGAAACAAACTGTGGCTCTTAATAAATTGGTTAAAATATTAAAATATTCTGATGCAGATTGTAACCAACTCGATACATCAGAAATCAGAGTTGAAGAACCGTGCACATCATCCAGTTTGCATGAAAGTACTATTGCAACTATTGAACAAGATAACTTAAGGCATGATTTAAGTGAAAAACAGTTAGGGGAAGATTTAGTTGTAGTTGACCACGAAACTAACACATTGTTAGTCTCTGTAAATTTAGCAGATCCAGATGAATGGGGAAATATTGATGAAAAATTACGAGTTGTTTTAATTGAAATGGGGCCTGTTCAAAAGAAAAATATAATATATCCCAAAGATACATATGGTCGTAAATTTGGCGACACGTATTATAATAGAAAAATAAAAAACGGGGAGCTCCTGCCAAGAACATGGCTCATTCATTCTGAAACTTTAAATTCTGTTTTTTTTGTTTTTGTTGCAAACTTTTTGCACCTACTGAATCAAGTAGTCTTGTAGAAGGTAATAATGATTGGAGAAATAAGTACAACTTTGCATAGACATGAGACTAGTTTAACTCACATGAAAAATTTCTTAAAATGGAAGGAACTTAATAAAAATTTAATAAACAAAATTACTATTGATTGCCAGACTCAAGCATGTATGAAATGGAAAAGAAACATTGGACGAGTGTTTTAGAACGCTTGATTGAAATTATAAAATTCCTTGGTAGCCAAAATTTAACTTTTTGCGGATCATCTGATAAATTGTATGAAAAGAATAACGGCAATTTTTTAAAATTAGTCGAACTGTTTGCGAAGTTTGATCCCGTTATGGAAAATCATGTTGAAAAGGCCCTACAACGAATAAATAGGGTAAACTATTTGAGTAAAGGCAGTCAAAATGAAATATTGAAAATTTTAATTAACGCAATCAGGGATATAATTTTATTATCGATTCGAAAATCTAAATATTAATCCATAATTTTAGACTGCACACCTGATGCAAGTAAAACAGAAGAACAAATGACCATTATTATTCGCTTTGTTTCCTGTGACAATGGAATTGTCAAGATCAAGGAAAATGTTTTAGGTTCAAATATATCAGAATCCACAGGACGTGGTTTATATGCAACAATAATGGAACATTCCCATTGAAGACATGCGAGGTCAAGGGTATGACAATGGGGCAAATATGAATGGGGAAAAACATGGGCTCCAAAATTTGCTTTTGAACAAAAATCCTCAAGCTTTTTATGTGCCATGTGCTGCTCATACTCTAAATTTAATAATTAACGATGCAGTCAAAGTGAATGCAGATACAATTAGTTTCTTTGCAATTATTCAAGAAATATACAATTTCTTTTTATTCTCTTACAAACGTTGGGTAATCCTTTTAAAGGTCGTAAAAATTTAACATTGAAACAGCCATCAGAAACGCGATGGGAAAGTAAAATTAATGCAATCCGCCCTCTATGATATCAGTTAGGAGAAATTTACGATGCACTTTTTGAAATTTTAAATAATGAAAATTTTAATAAAGAAACTCAGCTTGAAGCACAAACATAATGTTTGTGCTAAAATAAAGGACTAAAATTTATTTGCTCTCTTTATAACTGGGCATGATTTACTTCTTCCTAACATGGAATTTAAGCCAAGTGGCCTGTTCCGGTCTCATGCCATCTCTTTCTTGGTCTTCCGATTCTTCTTTTTCCACTTAGTTTGTATCTGTATAATATTTTTGGTAGTCTGCTGTTGTCCATTCGATTTAAATGTTCTAGCCATTTTTGTTTATACTGGCTCATGTAGTAATTAATTGGTTTTATTTTCAGGGATTGTACGATTTCTTCATTTGTTTTGGGGTTTTGTGGCATGATTTACTTAACAGAATAAACCCTGTGAGTAAAATGCTTCAAGACAAAAATTCTTGCTTTAGAATCTATCGAAAACTGAAAAATATTCTTACAAGAGTATCGATCAGATACAAATTTTAAAGAAGTTCTAAAAACGGCAAAAGAATTGAGTGAAGAGGTGGATGGAGAACAAGAATTTAAAACTGGTACGGAAGTTCGACGACGAAAGAAGACACGACAATTTAACTACGAGTATCATGACGAAACGCCACAATCGCCAGAAGATAAATTTAGAGTGAATGTGTTTTATACACTTCTAGACGTTGTAATGTGTTCGTTAATAGAACGTTTTGAACAACTAAAAGATATGATAATTTCAATTTCTTGTATAGATTACTACAAATTAATAACGAAGATTTACGAAAAAATTGTAACGATTTAGAGATTATCTTGAAGGACGGCAACAATAAAGGCGTAAATGCTACAGAACTATATGACGAGTTATGTGCTTTCGGGGATATTTTTCAGAAGGATAATTTAAATATTCAAAACCCTTTCGATATTCTCTAATTTTATTGTGTCCAATAATTTATCTTTCCCTAACTTTTCAATTGCTTTAAGAATACCGTTACCTTACCTGTTAGTGTAGCGAGCGGTGAACGTTCCTTTTCCAAGTTGAAATTGATTAAAACCTACTTGAGAACAAGCATGTCACAAGAAAGGCTTGTTAGTTTGGCGTTAATAGCTATTGAAAATGATATATGTGCGGAATTAGACGTTAAGACCATTATTTCTAATTTTGTGAATATGAAATCAAAAACCCTAAAGTTGCAATAAAAAAATTTCAAGTATATTTATGTAATTCAATTTATTTTCTGTTATTCTGTCAAGATGTTATTTTTTGAATACTTATATTAAATGTTCTAATTATTTCTGAATTCTTTTCTTATTTTCTCATCTATCTTGAATTTCTTTTATTTTCCTAAAAGATAGTTCCACTTATAAAAATTATAAAAAAAATTTTACACGTTATTAAGAATTTAGTACCTTGTAAATTGCAAGAATTTTTTAAACTTTAGTTCAAATAAATTTTAACTTTAATTAAAATTCATTTTAATTTTGTTAGCGATTCGGGTCGGTGAGAAAGCTATAATCCCTGTATCATTATATTGAACGATTAAAGCGAAGTGGCTTTGTCAAAATGTGCTTTAACTTTTGAGAATTTTTTGAATATTCGGGTTTTTAACGATTATCCTGCCTAGTGAACACCCCCCCCCCCGGTTCGTTACATTTAGCGTAACAACGTGTGGCCGTTCTGTCAAAATTTATTTAAGAAATTTCAAATAATTTAAATTTTTATTATCGTAAAAGAACCGCACACGCCCGGATCGTTACAGGGGCGCTTAAACAGAAATTGTATGCGGGTGATAAAGACCCTAGCGCCGGTTCTGCCCAGGGGTACACGATAAATAATCAGTAATGGCAGAAAAACAAGTAAAGTAAGCAAAATGCAAAACGTTAGTTATGGAACAATAAATGTCAGTATTTAAAAACAGCTATTTTAAAAACAAGGGGTACAATTTATAGAAATGGGTTTAAAAGGGGTGCACAAGTGGAAAAAGGTTGGGAGCCACTGCTTTAGAACTTCAGTTACTTCATCACTTTGGAAATTGATGAAGTGAGACCAATTTAACAAACTCTTTTACAGACTGAATCTAGCCAGCTGCGGCAATTCATTTGATATGTTTTAATGGTCAAAATCAATTACAAATTAAAATTAGATTAATTTATGCGGTAAGCACGGAATACGAAATAGTATACAGTGGTTCGTAGCGCTTTACCGCAGATTTTGAATTTGGTTTATTGAGATAAAATGCATATCCTGTAATTAAGGAAGTAATTGTTTCAAGTAAAATGCACCAGCAGAGAAGTATATGAAAAGCTTCGGTTACGATTTAGAAGCGAGTACTTTAATTACATTTTTATTAACATAATGTTGGTGCTTATCGTACTGGTCAAATTACAGAGGAGAAATTTACCTGCTTAGCAATTAAGAGGGTGCTCAAGTCAGAATTCCCGTCTAAGATGACCGCTGTTTTGGATAATAAGTATGAAGTTATTTTAAATGGTAACAAGTCTAGCCGATGTTTGGATTTTCTATTTCAGCGAACAAACGATTCCGATACCTGATATCGTAAAATACGGCTTATAAACGTTATTTTAGCAGTTGGTATATATAAACTACTAATGAAATGAAATATCGGTCAGTAACATATGTACAAAATCAAAAAGGAATTGGAATCTCGAATTGCAACACGTTTTAAAGTAAGTTTCATTCATGATTGGCCGAAAGAGAAGAATTAATTAACTTTTAACTTAAGTTGTAATGTAAAGGAAAAACCTTAGTAGGAAAAACCCTTTAAAAAAACGATTTTAATGTGTCCTCCAGCCACGAAAATCTGTAATCTTATCGGCAGTAGGCAGAATTCTGTCATTGCAAGGCAGGTGAAATTCATTTCTTGTCTGAAGATATCCAAGGTTGCAGTGAGATTTGAACCCGTGGCTGGAGAGCAGAAAGAACTGCCCGCTCGGCAAACAGGCCATCGAACTGCGTAAAGGAAAAGTAATTCGAATCTTCAGTAGATTTGAAATTGCGCAATTTGCACATCGTGCGTACTAAACGGCGTTTTTATAAATTAATGAGAAAAGTGCTTTATTGCGGGGGTTAAGATTCTAAAATAGATCCATTAACCAGTACATATTGAAAGTGCCTAAAATCAAATGCACTCCGAGGGATAGTGGGGCGATTTGGGTAAACGATAAAGAATTATTAGCGCTGTCCTTGTGCCATTTTGAGAAAGTGTTTTGATGAGATCTACAATTGAAATATTTAAATTTAGTTCAGGAAAGAATTAACATTAAGAGTGGGCGACACTTCCTCAAGCTTTCGAGATTGGAAGAGATGAGAGACAGAAATATGGGTTTATGCTAGGAAAGATTGGAGAGCTATTTTTTTTTTTAAATATTTTAATATACAATATATCACCTCCGTGTGGAATTTAATGTACTCCATACTAAAATAGAAAATACCGTGTATTAAGAAGAAAAAAAACCCCTAAAAACTGAGTTGCATAGACAGTGACGTTTCCTACAAATCGAAGAAGACAAAATCCGTACTCGTAGTGCGTATATTTATGACTTACAAGGTAACAGCAGCTTGTGGTTGGAATTCGCAGCAATATTGAGTAGACTGAACTGACGATAGTTCAGTATAGTTCAGTTACAAGATTTCTCATTCATCAGCAGATTATTTGGATATAGGTCGTCTACAAAATTTAGAGAATTAAAAAAAAAAAGCGACAAGATATGATCTGGAATATGAATTTTGAATGGGAAATGGTGATATCTTTCTTTCAGAAAATTGTGGGTATCAATACTGGTCAAGATTCCAGCGAAAGATCCAAGCAACACGTGTAGTGTGTTATTTTAGGTGTTAGGACGAGTAGCTAAATTGCTGCTATCTGTTAACTTCTAAATCAAGTTGAGGTTAATTTGGTTTAAGTGCATACACTATCTGGTGAATACTCGAAGCAATTGTTTTTACTGTTCGACATTTTTCAATGCGAATCCCCTTCACGAAACTTAGTGTCCTAATGAACTGTAAGTTTACAAGTTCATTAGGACACTGGATGAGCTTTCGGCAATTTTCTTCCCTTGCTCTAGAAACCCTACATGGTGCCTTTTTTAAACCAGTTCAGGTCTTTAATAAGCAGGATAGTGGTCTCACATCAGATGACAAAAGTTGCCCACCACCTAAAGACTTTCCCTAACCTCCGTACCATCGTCGGATTTGAACCAACAGCTAGTTAGAGAAGACGAAAGGCAAAATGATAAGATATGCCAATGATAGTAAAACAGAGCACCGATAGCGATCGTATATAAAAATGTTATTCTTATTAGAGTATAGTTTCTGGGAAAATTCCCATGCTACTCCTCTTAAGGATTGCAATATTCCCTTCCGGAATATCTGAACACAAAAAAACATCGCAACATCAAAAAGAAAAACAAAACACAGAGTACAGGGAAGACAGAAATTGGCTCACGCCCTCGAACTAAACCGTACCCCCCAAATCGACAAGGCCATAATCATAGACAAACAAGACAACGAAACAATGCTTAGAATATCCGAAACTACTGCCATAAAATGCGATGAAAATTCAATCAACGTCCACCGCCCCTACCTAATTTCAGAATGTTGGACGATCCAGAACTTACAAATTAACCCGCGACAACAAATGCCCCTATTTGGCAGATTCAACTTGCAGTCTTGACTATGCCCCCACACTCATTCCGAAAATGTTCCGATGATGGTCAGTCTACCGAAACGGTCCGCACCCCATTAACGCTCTCCCCTGCCCCAGTTTCCCCATAAGTAAACCCTTCCCCTTCCCCCCCCCCAAATGCGCCCCTAAACACAATAATATATATATATATATATATTATTATTATTAATACATAACCCAGGTTTCCAAATTTATTTTTCCCGCGTCAAAACACCCCCCTCCACGCTCCCTTCCTCCTCCCTCGTTATAAACAACCTTCAGCAGGATCATGAAATTGGAAGACATCCTAGAATCAAAACAAGGCATGTACAAATTTTTCCACCTCTTTTATTCTGCTATAATTGCTTTCTATACTCACCCATAATGCTCTAAAATATATATACCCTTTTTTGAGTAATTATAGCCAATGTATTTAAAATACGGGACACCCCTAAACAAAAACAGACTATAATAGCCGTAATGTTTTCTTTATTATAAAGTGTACAACGTGATCCCACACCGATTGGAATCAGGATTTGAAATGTTATCTGCTGAAGTCTTATGAATACCCGCATCCTTAGTTGCTTAGCGTGAGTTCTTTTTATCGAAAATTGACACGCGCGAGAAGTTTGCTTAAAAAATAACGTGCTCAATGCGTAAGTTATCGCACAGGGCTTACTCTTTCAGATTCCTGATATCGATTTCTTTGATCTACAAAGCGCAAGGGCAAACGGCGTAGGTTGCATCATCTATCTACTCATCATTTAATTAAGTTTCCCGTGACTGTATAAACGCACAAGTTCCGCTTGTACATCATGTAGTCATGCGTTGACAAATCGATTGGCTTTCTCGTCCGGAACGATGCCGTCTGATTAACTATTTATCGCTTTTCATGCCGCAGGGCGCATTTCTTAGAAACATTAAATCCGGACTACGAGGAACACACAGTCGCAACCGTCTTTGGATAAGAAAACTATCGGTCTTGAGTAAGATTTCTGTTCGTGTTTTAGTAGATCTCGGGCTCCCTTGTAAATTACGATGTGAAGCGAGATAAAATGTCAATCCGTAGATAATAAAATATGAATTATTCGCACTGCATCACCAGGAAACTGTCACACCTGAAGAGCAGTCGTGCACTGTTAGTTACAAGCACGATCGTATGATCAAATGTCCGAGATTTTCTAGTCAAGTTGTTTTTATCTTCGAAAATTGAACTTCGATATTTTGTTCACCGTTCAAGGTCACAACATCCAACCAAAACTGAAATCAGGATTGCGCTAATACAGCTTCATATAACGAGGCATCCAGTTCACAAGTGGAAGGAAACCTCGCTTGTCCAATAATGTCACGCGATTTCCACACGTCTCCAAGGTTGGAAACTATTCCAATGGGGGGGGGGGGGAGAGAGAGAGAGAGAAAAAAAGAAATAGCCCCGATTTTCGTCCTGAAATAGTTTTTCTCTGTGAGGGGGAGGGCTGAGTGGGTGCGCATGTTCACATAGCATTTATTCGTCCTTCGTGGAAGAACAGCCCATCTCTCAAAACATTTCGAAATATCTGTAGTGATCCGTACTTACCTTCAACTAAGAAATCTGTCTATTCAAATGAAACCAGCTGAGGATGTACATGCCAGGTATGATGGAGGATCACGACTTCATTGTTGCTCTCCATATTCTTGCCTTATGTCTGTACAGCATTTAAGCGAAGTGCAAATTTATCTCTAATACCCAACGCTGCGTAAAAGGCACAGTAACATATTCTACATATCCACTGTAGCGAAAACTAAGCTATTTGAGTAGCCTGTTTTTTTTTTTTTTTTTTTTTTTTCCCCTTTTATCATTGCGTAGCACGTGTCGAATCATCACGGCTATTTCGCACCTTCAGTACGGATCGAATTAAAAAAAGTTTTTTTATTATATTCCATCAAAAAACTAATTATCATAAATCCAATTTATTAATGGCTCGAAGAGCGTTTGAAGTGAATAATTCTCGATGAATATTAACGCAGTGCATCTCCAACACCGAGAACAAGTTTTATTTCCACCTCTAAAACGGGTATAGTGCAAATGAGATCGAGATTTTACCGATGTTTTTGAATATTGCCATTTGAAAACGCTTCAGTGGAGATAGAAATTACGTACAGAAGATTTCCAGATGATATGACGCTAATGATATACGGTGAAATTTAAATGCATTGCACAATCTCCTTAAGGCCAACTTAATTTCTAAACTTGATCGATTTTGGTGCAGGATTTTGGCATTTTATCTCAACGGCTGCTACGGTAGTTGACAGCTTAAAATAACACATTCCAATGAGATCAATCACAATATTATATAAATCAAGTGGATATTAAATCCAGCATTATTTCAAAGCCGAATGTAAAAACTATGAAAGTTTCGTAAGAAAGTTGACCAGAAAGCTTACGGGAATACACTCACCAGCATTTACAAATTGCCCTAACTCGGGCCATATAGAAAACATGATCGCTTGCCCATGTGTCCATATATTCGCCTTTTATTGGTCCATTTTGATAAGGTTTCACTAGCCTGACAGCTGTTTCGAACTTGTTGGTCCTCTTCAGAGACCAGGCAGAAACTTGAAGAGAGCAAAAACTCTCTTTTAGTACTAAGGAACTTGAAGTGTCGGAGAGGTGTATTTTTCATAAGCGAACTCTCGGTCGGTGCGTAAAGTATTTACTAAAGAGTCAAAAGGCTTCAGTTCGGCGATATAAAATTGCATTTGATTTATATAATTTTGCATCGCCGAACTGAAACCTTTTGGCTCTTTATTTTAGTCAATCACAATAATTCTATTCCTTCAAAATATCGGACGATGTGAATATTGACTTAACAGTAAGTTCAGTATTCTGTTGTGAACAGAAATATTGGTAGACCAGTGATGTTCTGGGCAGCAGAAAACGAGGATTCATCTGAAGAAGGTAACATCGTGACTGACAGCATATACAAAACGACTTTTGCAATCCAATCGAAATGCGATGCGTGTTTAGCAGCACGTGTTGAAACTTGAGAGTGAGGACTCCGAATAAGATGGAGCGGTGACGTTGTTGAAGAACGCTGGAATATTCAAACGCGAAACAATGTTCCCGTGTTATAACTTTTGTCTTATTAACCTTCCCCCCCCCCCCCCACACACACACACTTATATCACAGAAACATGGAAGAGCATAAATTTGTTCACAGGTACTAAATGCTCAAATACAAATATGCTATAGGTTTCACAACAGTACGCCGCGTTCGTAAAGCGAAGTCACGCATGTACTATCTCGAATGCTCACTGTACTCGCTCGATTCCAGTTTCACTAGCTGGTAGCTAACCTGATATTCCTAGCCCTTGCAATGGTTCTAAAAACGAAACAAAATTTGATAAATTATGTATGATGTTATCAGCATTGCACGTGATCTTTCGTTTTCGAGCCTCCTTAGTGTAACCAGATGGGTCGAATTCGAAGAATCACTGATGTGTTAATTAATATTTTCTAGCCGGTTTGAAGTTTCCCAAACTGAAGGGGAAAATTTTCCGGAAGGAGAGAATCCTGCCTCCGTTATGGTAACGGTAACTCGCATTGAATCGAAATTTCCTTATGAAGATTTTTCGCATCGTAGACAGCATGCGATTATTGCCTTTCAGTCCGAAGGAAGCGTTTACATCCAATCAGAAGAACGAAGCCATTTGGGTGAAGAGACCTACACCGAATTCTTGTTGACGTACGAGGGGAAAAATTGAAGATTTTGCAAATGAAGAGTGTATAAGTCAGTTTTAGAAGGTTGGTGGAAGTGATTTGATTGTCTCCGAATATCGCATGTTTTCATATATATATAAATATATATATATATATATATATATATATATATAAATGATAAGCCGTTTTATGTAACGTTTTTGTGTCACGTTTTTTGTCAAGTTATTTGAAACGTTTTGAAACTCAGGGGCTACCCTGAGTGTTGACTCTTCAAAATTCGAGTCATCAGAATTCAAGGAGAACCGGCCTACCAGTCCGGAACTCCGGGGGTTTGGGCGCCGTATGCGTCAGGGGGGCGGAGCCTCCCTAGTATATATATTATATTATATTATAATAACCGCAGTTATGCTTCGTGAGCTTCGTGATCAGCAGCAAGGGCATCGTATCTTATTAAATAACGATATCTCGTATTCAGATGTTCGTAGTTGTTGTAGTGATTTCATTTCTTACAGTGATTCACTTTTTACGATTCCTGAACAATATCTACTTTTGAATTACTTTTACAGTTAAAGAGAAAAAAAGAGCGAGACTTTTGGCCTTCTTGAGTAGCTTAGTCATAAGGCAATCGGATGGTTCATGGCGTGTTCAGTCTATCGGAAGTCCATACACACGAGCAAATACCCACGTGGCACTCCACATTATCTGCCCAGAAACTGGAAATTTTCAAAACTCTGCCTCCAGGATAGAGCGAATTTGGTTCTCCGGACCTGCACTGCATCTGGAACAACATGCTCTCCTCACTTTTTGAACAGAACGGTCACAATAAATAAAATAAAAAACCTGGCTAAATACTTCAAAAAGAATACCTCTACGATCCTCTTCAACTAGGCTACGTGTACACCGTATCCCAATCCTACATTAAATGTACGACAGATAAACTGGGTCTCTCCTGAACGCTCCTTTGGACGAAATCTCCACTTTCCTTAGACAAGTTAACGACTCCCAGGATCCACTCAGGTATACAGGGTAATCCCTGTCAATGTGCGATTACTTTGGAAAGACAAGATGAATCCATGGTAAGTAGAAAAACACATAAAAAAATATATATTTGGTATGGACCACCAAAAAGCGGATTAGCACATGCCTTCGATGAACATTTCATGAGATGGAAAAAAGCGAAGCTAATTATACACGAAGTAATTGTACATGAATTTTGACGCAGTGCGCTACTCGCACGTCAGCAATAATCACAGAACATCATTGCAGAATTGCACCACTGTCGCCCGCCACGCACGTGATTGTCCTTACTGTGGAGGTCATTTCAATATTAGACCGCTAAGAGTGCACCTTCAAACTGCATTCGATAATATTTAATAATCATCTTAAGCTGATGAAACGTCAGGTTGTAAATATTTAATTTAGTAAATTTTTTATTCCTGTTTCTACGTAGTTTTCATTCCAGAAACTTCACCATGGAAAACGATATCCCATACTTCAATTAGTATTTGAAATGAAAGTGTTTTGTTTCTAAAGAGGAAGCAAAGCACACTTCAATTCCAGATATTTTGTGATTATTCCTTACTGGCTTCTTCGCTCAACCAAAATATTCTTTCAGTGTTCAGCGGTGTAGAACATTAAGGAAAGGAATTTGCACTTAGTGTTTCATTCTGTCTAGTTGACACTGTTTTCTCTTAAGTCAATCCCTAAAGTAACCGTAGAAATTTAAAACATCGAATAGCCTTGGAAGGCTATCTTCCGGTCATCTGAACCATTCGACCTCAAATACATATTTTAAACGGAAAGGAATGGAACATGCTTAGATACACTTGCTTTGGTCTGTTTTCGTGCGATTCTGAGTTGAGTTTAAATCGAAAACATTGGTTGCGGTGTCTCAGAAGTAGCGAATCCATTTGTTTTGTTTCTTCCTAGATGATTATTGGTATACGATATTAATATGTGTCAAATGCATCGCTTCAAGTTACCGAGGTTTTCTGCTTTTCATATTTAAGTATCGTGCACGAGAAAACGTGACGTCACGTTGCCAAGGAAATTCCAACGTCGATACTTCTATTGGGATTCGTTCTCGTTTTAGCAGGAAAACAGAGGAGCGATTGCATTGCGAATGCACCAAGGGAATATGATGCAAATATATTTTTTCATGTCTCTTAAAAGTGATAAATGTTTTACTGTCATTAAATAGAAACAAAAATGTAGCATGTTTTGAGTTTTGAAATTTATGACTGCGTGCAACTTTTCTAACCTTAAAAGCATTCTTGGATTTCCTGTCTGCCTGGTTTAGCAGCGTGGACAGATGCTGTTTGGAATTATGTCGCCACAACTTGGGCTAAGGTGCCTGTGTAGCCTTCTGGAAATGGCTGACCAGAAGAAGGGCTGTTATGAGTTCGTTTCTAGTTGCCAAGTAGAAAAACTTTCTGTAGTAGCCATATTTAGCTTATTCCCTAGTCAGTCGATCAAAAGAGTTTTTAATCCTGCGACTCAAACTGACTGCATAAGTCACTGTTTCAGAAACAATAATGTAGTGGTTAGAATGATACCTATGAAATCATTGATATCGTTGGTGTAACATCACTTATTATTATTATTATTATTTTGACACCTCCAGGGAGTCCAAAGACTCATCGAGGGAGAGTGTGCCGACAGCATCGAACGATTGTTCCCCTTCCAACTACTAACCGCGCTCAAACTTACTTAACTGAGCCATTAGTAGCAGAGGCTCTGCCAATCGACCAACATCAGTGACGGAAAGAGTAATAACTGTAACAGTAACTTATTCCAATATCTGGAACTCAAAAATGAAACTATATCAGCTAATGTAGTCTTGATAGGTAAACACATTTGGGTAATTTTTCGCAGTGTTCGTTTTGGAATATTTTCATATTCAGTTTACATTATTCTGATTCCTTTGACGTTTGTGATATTTTTGTGGGAATTGTATAGTTTCAGCAATGCATTTAAATCCAATTATTTTGAAAAATTTAAATACGTTTCCAGATAAAGATTTATTTATAATACTCTGTCTTTAAATTTGTGTGTAAAGAAGCTGCTTAGTCTTAAACATTTAACTTAAGACTCAAATCTAATTCTGATGAAACAGTGAAAACCTAAGAAAAATGGGGGGGGGGGGGAATTAAAATTAAAAATATATAGGTTCTAAAGCTGGTAAGAGTACAAGTACCTTCTGGTCGGTTTTAGCTGTAACTAGTAGGAGAGGAAGTGCAATGCTGTTCACTTTATAAAAATTGCCAGCATTTGTATTTAGTTTTGAGCTTGAAGAATTTCAAAAATAAACACATCGATGGATATACGAATGAAGCGGATATCATGCAAATGCACTGTTCATTCTTCCCACCTTATTGGCCCAAAACTCCCTAGTGCGACACCTTTCGTTTCACCGCACATAGGTCTGTTTCTTTTCCCTTATCAGCAGCTTAACAAACCTTAAAAAAAAAAAAAAAAAAAAAAAAAAAAAAAAAAAAAAACGATGACGAAGATAAGGATTCCATATACTATTTGTGAAAAATGCTTCTTACAGAGTACCAAGCTGGGATAATTGCAGAAGGGAACCCTATTTTGAAAGAGAGAATAAATATCACAACTCCATTTGTTGTTGATCTAGCCGAGCGGAAAAACTGAGTTGTGCACAGGACGTATAAATGAAATTTATATGTTCAGAAACATTATGGAATAACTACGACGAATAGATGATTATTCTAGCTCAATGATTGGAAGATACTTTTGCAGTTTTTTTTTTTTTTTTTTTTGTGGTGGTGGGAGGGGGATACGGACTCTATTCAAGTCATTGCAGTTAATATTTCCGCCTGATTCAACTATTCCGCTATCAAACCCATTTCGAATTTTAACTTTCGCTGGTTTTAATTTGTTTTTCTTCTATGTCATTTCATGAGAGACGTAAAAAAAGATATTGTTGAATATATATAAAGAATAAATTTTGTTAAAGTAGATATTCAAAAAGTGAGAGTGGATATCGTCTCAGTTACTAACATGTTATGTTGATCTAGTGATTGAGACGGAATAATCAGTTATATAAGTGGGCCCATCAAACTTTTAGTTCGGGTTTCAGTATAACATGATGTATCCTGCAGAACCCAATAGATTCTTGAATTAAATTCCAATTAACTTGCCTAATCTCTTCAAGAACGCTCATTTTTTTCTGTGAATCCCGAATGAAGAGAGTGTTAGTCTATAGTACAATTAGTGCTGTCGGTGGGATAAGAGTTGCTTTTTTCTCTAGATACCAAACATTCATTTTTAAGTCATTTGAGTCCGTCAATAAGTAGTATGGCAATCTCACCTTGGATGAAAATTTACCAGTCACTTAGACATTCATAAAACATCCATGACCTCGACGAGATAGAAAACCCCAGCTTCTTATTTGGAGAGTGGATATGCTAACCAGTCGGCCAATCCGGTTGTTTTTATTGGAACAAAGAAACTAAATAACCTTCCCAGTGAGAGACCTATTATAGCATCCTTTATTACCCTTTACTAATGAACAAAGATATTCTATAATTGTGACCAGCATGCCCACACAACCTCTACTTATATGTTAGAAACATTTTCAACTTGAACTTTACGAAGGTGGTCGAGGACTTTTTGAGACGAAATTATGTTGTTTGTTTTTGGAATCGCGAGCAACAACTAAGCCGAGATCCACTAAGGCTACTAATTCATATATCATTAGATGATACGTAATCTACACGGTCACACCGCTCCACTTAAGACACAGAACTTAATATTCATCATATTAAAGTTCTATGACAAAGTGCCTACATTTTGCTTCCTTTCTGATATATAAATCTAGAATCTAATCTAATCCTGTGGCCTCCTCTTTTGAGATGGTTGCAGCTGCTGAACAGTCCTCTTCCATTCCCCTCTTGCTTCTGTAAGATTCCCGTCCAGTCTTTGATGTTGTCTTTCCATAGCAGTCTGGGTCTTCCTCTTTCTCTCCTTCCCTCCACCATCCCCTGCAATTCTGGGAAGCTCTTCAGAAGAACCCCCTCATCAAATGTCCTGCAAACGCTATTTTTCATCTTTGGATACTAGCCATATAGTCTCTTTTCCTTGAATCTTTTAAGAACCTCTTCATTGCTCACTCTTTCGGTCCAGCTGATACGATCCATTTTTCTCAAGCACCATGTTTCAAACGCTTTCAATCTATCAGTCATCTCCTTATTGATCCTCAAGGACTCGCATCCATATGTCCTCGCGCTCCAGATCATTGTCTTGAGAATTCTTACTTTTAACTTTTTATTCAGATTTCTGTTTCCAAATATGTAGAATACTTTGATAAAATTATTTTTCACGAGAAATTATAATGTATCAGTAATGATATACCATTTTGCTTTCATCATTTCTTGTAGAACTTCTTACAAAATGGATTTCTCTCTCTCTCGAGTTGTTTCAGTAGACTTCTCTGAAACCATGGCAACATTTCTTTTGTTGCCATGGAGAATAGGAAAAAGTTGACTTTCCCCAAAAAAGTGAGTTTAAGATCCTCAGGACTCTCATATTCTTTTTAACAGGAGTTGTGTGCTAATTACCGTAAAAATACAATCATCCACTTTGGCGTTAGTTATATTTCTGCATGTCGAGATCGTCTTATCTCATGACATCCAAGTTGTAAAAAGATAATTTAATAACTTTTGTTTATTATTCTGCGTTTAAAGTAAAAGCTTGGATGGATTAATGGAAGTCCTTAGCATATCTATGAATTGTGATATATTTTTTTAAATATATTTTTTATTACACTCCTGAGATAAAGCAAATATGCAGTATATGTTTTGAATCTGACCTACGAAAGGTCGCAATGATATCGTGTGCATTAACGCCATGGGTTGAGCTATGAGGCTTAATAATCCGGAAACCGTGAGGTAGAGACCAAACACGATACGTTTTTCGAGACATTTCAGGCCTCCAGTAAGCAGGGAGGTGATTTCAAGCATACGACTATATATATTTATCATTCACCTAAAGGCAATCACAAGTTTCTCTTACTATGGGAGCCACGCCTACTGCCTGCTGAGTGAAAAAATAGAAATGCGCTCTACTTTTGGTCCAGTAGTTTTGGAGATTTATATCCAAAGAGACCACAAACCTAAATGTCTATTGTGAAATTGCTGTTCTTGGCCTTTAAAAAAATGTCTAAAATTTGCAACTTTCCCTTCAAGAACGGGTGCTAAATTAAGCGTTCCATTCGGGATGCTTACCCACGTCAGCTTGTTTTAAAGTGGGTGTGTTTCCATTGTGTTTGTTCTCTTTCATATTCAGCTCAGGCCGGTCTAGTCGCTAACTTCATTCCCTTGATGTTTTCTTCTTTACAAACACATTTCAAGAACAATCCTTAGAGCCGTGTATTTTTAGTCATCACTTCCACATCCCTTCTACGACAAGCGCGCGCGTGCATTCTAATTGCAGCTTAGCGATGTTTTCCCTCGCGGCCACAATTATTATTTGCATCAAACCCTCAGTGGTTTAATCACGTTATCTTTCGCAACAGTACCACAATACACACACTATTTTTTTTTCTCTTTCCTGCGGCCAGTTTAACATCTCCCTTTCCCAACGAGTCGAATGGGAGGCCATCATTAATTTATCTTTTGATTCACACCCTGCAGGTTGAGGAATCTTATGCATATAGTTAAATATTATTGTAATAACTTTGGAAACTTCGAGGCTTAGGCGCAAATGAGTGCTGGACGTGAAACATCAAATCCTTCCATGATTGCGTCCTAACTGTATTATGAAATGCAATCTTACAAAGCTACCTTGGTGAGGGATACGCTAGGAAGAAGTCAACGGACACACCATGGGAAGTTTCACCGTACCACGTAGAGCGTCCGCAGCTCAGTCGGTATAGACGAAGCCTTTTGGTCGGAAAGACCCGGATTCGATTCCCATTCGTGACGTGAGGAACCTTTATTCGGTCTCATACGGAGATAGGGAGTTTTTTCATTCAGAAACTCGGGTTTTTCTTACCTCCAGAACAGGCAGACCTGCCTGTGAATACACACGGATTACAGTCAGGAATACTTAAGAAACGGTCCCTCCCAGTCATAGGCCTGATTCGTCAGCTATGCCGATCCCGAGCCCGGATAAAAAGGAGATACTGAGATGACGCTGTATCTCCCCGTAAAAAGGGGGTTACGGCCGTTGTATCATCATATGAAATAAATAAAAAAGAAATCGTGCCACGTAAAGAGTGACGTGTGTGTAGCCAGTAAATTGGAGGAATATGATGTTCCCTAATCGGTGCAACTGTGTCCGTGCTAAAATGGTTGCGAGAAGGGATCCGACGAAAGAGCCTTGTGATAGGATGTCATGTTGCAGGCCTATCTCTTCGGCAAATTGTTGACAACTTGGGCTATCCCAGGTCAACAATCGATGATATCATGCTAAGATGGAAGTGCAGGGAGTCGAGTGCTACCTGCAGTGGGCGACCCACCACGCTCACCGAACGTGACCTACCTTAGGGTGCTACGAAGGATAATATGTAAAAACCGCCGGCTGTCGCGTTGAATAGAGTTCTGGGCATCGGCTAGAACACGAATCTGCACAAAAAGCATTCAGAACCGAGGCTTACAACATGGGTTTCCATGATAGGACCGCAATATGCAAGCTCCATATCACCCAAACCAACGGGCAGCGTCGTCTTCAGAGGTGCAAAAACGGGTGTAGTGGGGGAGGTGGAAGCTTAGAAAGTTATGTTATGGAGCGACGAATTGCACTGCATCCTCTACTGAATAGATGGACGGGTGTCTGTGTCGGATGCCCTGTGAACGTCTCTTACCCGAGTATGTAACCCCCAACTATGAAATTCGGAAGTGGTGGTGTGATGATATGGTTCTGTTTTTCCTGGTTTGGCCTCGAATCTCTGTTTTTGGTGCCGAACATTGAACTCAGAGTTGTCTGAACATTCTGGGCAATGCAATGCTTCCTACTTTGTGGCATTTCTACGGATTTATTTATTTAGCGTATGGCATAATAAAGACACATGACATCAGAATATATAAATACATATTTGTGCAGACAATAAAAATGAAACAAGTAATGCACATATACAAATATCAGGTAAAAAAAAAAAGTCTAAAATTTTAAGTCAAGTTCAGACAGCCAATCAAGAGCTGAAGGATCTGCCTCAAAAAAGTCTCTCAGGTCACCAGGGTAGGCTCTTATGCTGCATTTCTCCACAATGTGCCGGATGGTTTGATTTATGGCCCCACAGTCACATTGGGGTGTAGGTGATCTTCCCCACTTGTATAAGCTGTCTGCACAGATACCATGTCCTGTGCGTATCCTATTTAGGCTTTTCCATAGGTGACGTGGAAACTCAATCCCTTTCGGATTTTGGTTGGGAAGAATATACTTGTTTAAATCTGGTGACGATTTTTCTTTCCAAGTTTCTAGACATTTTGAATTAACATTGAAATTGCTATTAACTAGTTCTTCAGCCAGTTTTAAGGCGATTCATGTTTATATATGGGAGGTCTTCATGTATCGGCAACAGGGGATTGCTGTTTATTTTTTTTTTTTGTATTCTTTTACTAGAGCATTTTGTCTGCGTAAGTTCGGTGGTGCAATATTGCTCAAAGTTGGAAGCCAGTAGAGGGGGGTGGATTTGACACAACCTGTTATTTTCCTCATCGCTGCATTTACTTGTGTGTCGATTTTCTTGATATGAGGACTGTTTAGCCATACTGGTGAACAATATTCTGCCGCAGAGTAGACTAAGGCCAACGTGGAGTGTCGCAGTGTAATAGCAGAAGAACCCAATGTAGAACCACACAGTTTTTGTATGATGTTATTACGGGTTCTGATCTTTAAAGAGAGATTCTCCAGATGTCTTTTGAAAGATAGTGTTCTGTACAGGGTAACACCCAGATATTTAGGGAAATTTTGGTGCTGCAGCATTGTGTTGTTAAAGCTGACCTGAAGTTTCCAATTTGGTGTTTAGGTGAAAAGAGCTAACCTCGGTCTTATTGAGGTTTGGTGTTAGTCTCCATTTATGAAAGTATTCCCCAATTGTTCTAAGGTCATTTTTGAGAATATCTTTTACTTCAATGCTCTTGTGTTGGATGGCGAGGGCTATGTCATCAGCATAAGCAAATTTTTTTGACCTAGTTGTCGGTAGATCAGATGTATATAAGTTGAATAAAATTGGTGCTAATACTGAGCCCTGTGGGAGCCCATTGTTCAGATTTCTCAGTTTGCTCATTTTGTTTCCCAGTACCACATGGAAGAACCTGTCAGAAAGTATGTTATCAATAAGTCTTATGATGGATTGGCATGGTATGACTTGTATCAGCTTGTATAGCATCCCCTCTTTCCATACCGTGTCGTCATTTCTACGGAAATGACCACTGTCTCTTTCAGCAAGACAGTTCAGGTTGTGCTGGAGCGGAATTTCCTTGTGATTATATTCACAAGGAAATCACAGTGATTACATTCCTACAAGAACAGTGGTCCAAAATTCCCATTGATCGCTATAATACGCTTGTGGAACGTATGCCCTGAAGGATTGCTGCAGTTATCACGGCGAAGAAGGCCCAATATCTTATAAGATGGACTCCGTGGCTGTTTGTTCCTCATGCTATGGTCCCTTTACTTCTTTCCAAGCAGTGTATACTAATATGCGTGTATTTACGCCCTTTTCCTCTATTAGAGTATTATTCTCTGGTATGTTTAAGGAGATATTGCACGAAAATATTTTGCATGGGGTATTTCCGTGAGCAATTTTGTATGTAGAAAATTAAACTAGTAGTAGTTTAATTTTTGCCCTCGTTCAAAATTTATATTAAAGTTCCTTTTATTTAATGTGTGTGCATTTTTCTTTCTTTTTTTTTTTCAGTCCTGGTAATTCAAAACTTACTTTAATTGTTTGTACGTTAATTGTAGCAAGAATGGTACAAAGTAAAACAAAAGTAAAGAGCAAAGCAAAGTTTACTTCGTAAAAAACAGAGCAGTCTAAAACCAATCCGATGCATGCAGTCCACTTCCAGTTTCTAATTTAAGGCTACTTTATAGTGACTCACCATGCATTTATATCTTGCACAGACACAACGTTCGTTCGCTGTCTAGATCGATGGATTACAAGTACCGACTGCATTTTAAAGTCTGATAACTTATTGGGCGGAGAGAGAGATCATTAACCACGAGAATCGCTATTCTAAAGTATTATCATTTTGCTACTATTTTATCTTTAAATGAAACAGCGATTTAACGCTGAGTTTTGAATGATTTCTCATACATTCATCAAGAGTCGGTGCAATGACGTAAGGAGAGTAGTGTGCTCACTAGCTATTGTAGCAGAAATTCCACCATTTCGGTCTGAACATAACTACTTTGCCACTTCAGTTAATTGAGACATTCAATAGGGCGTGAAATATAATTAATTCTCTGCGGACACCTGTACATAGATCTGGACTGAGGGTATGAAATGTAATGTACAGATAGAAATGTTTTTTTTTTTTTTTCAATTAATTTGTGGGAAAACTAAAGGATGTTTCTAAATTTTATCAGGTACGTACTTATTCGTATGGATCCAACAAAAGAATTGGGGGAAAAAATTGACTTATCCTTTAAAATATTCCAGTGGTATGAATGGATCAGAGCCGTTTTTGCCAAATGTTCAAGTTGCTGTTACCACCTCTATAGATCTATTACCAATTTCATGAGTATAATATTGTGGATTTGTAATACTGAAGTTGCTTTCGGATATATTTTTTTTCACTTAAGTGCATGTGAGAGAATAAACTCCAATTGATAAAAGCGTAGGCTGGAAGTTTTTCCATTTGGTTATACTATACATTAAAGATACTAAGAAATTACAGCCTTGGTTTAATCCTTTATCCAAGTGTAAACAAACAAAGTTTGCACCTAAAGTATTTTCAGGACTTGTCAACTCGTATATAGAAGCTAATGACTCCACATTACTTGCCTTAGTATCCCATAATGCAAAGCACATCCTTAAGGGTATGTGTAATGCTATACATTATGGGAAGGGTCACTACCCAGACCGGTTTCGACCGAGGTCTCTTCAATGGGAGTCAGACCCAGAGGTGATACCAAGGTCGAAGTAATGCAGAAGTCATATTTTCATATACGAGATGCCAAAAGGTTCACACCCTATTATTAAATTACTCTGGATTAGAGAAAACCGGTGTCTGGGTAGTGACCCTTCCCATAATGCATACCCGTAAGGGATATTAAGGCAAGTGATGTGAAGTCATTAGCTTCTATATACGAGTTGACCAGTTCAGAAAATACTTCAGGTGCAAACTTTGTTTGCTTGCACTTGGATAAAGGAGTAAACTAAGTATATAATTTCTTGGTATCTTTAATTTAAAAGGTATGCTGTAGATCAGCAATGAATCCTGAACGATTTTTTCGAGTCTTTTTCGAGTCTCAACCCTCCCCCCCCCTTATAATAGCCAAGTAACCTGCGACTCCCGCCATGTTTGCATAAAAAAGGCGTTTTTAATAGGGTAAAGAAAACACATTAAAAATAGATTTTCTGAATATAATTTTAACTTAATATTTAATCAACCTAACATCTAATGCGATGGTTGCACTTTCATCTGGGCAACCAGCTTCAAAATTCAGCTGGGTGTTAAAGCCAACCTCATGTCATCCTCAACATTCAGTCTGCTTCTTGCCTTTGTTTTGATATGAAGAAGCGTGGAAAATGCACTCTCGCAGAGATATGTAGAGGCAAATGGAAGTAAAACGTGAAAGACAAGCATGGTCACATTTGGATATGACTGATACATAGCACACCAGAATTGAGCCAGCAATTTTTCATAAAACAAATGACGTGCCGAGGAATCGTTCCCCAGATCCAAGAATTCATCCTGTACTTCATCAGGAATGCTGGCTACATTCAGGGAAGCAGATAAGCACAGAAAAGTACACTGCAGAGTTTTTCAAACGGGGCAATGTTTCCAAGATTTACTTTCCGACGTCAATTTTGCAGCTTGGATACAAATGCCTGAAGATTGTCTATCTTGAAATTGGATAATGTGTATTTCCTTTCCCTATAGTTTCAGATTCAACTTATTTAGCTGGTCTAAATAAGTTGAATCTGAATAAGTTGAGTCTAAATGCGGTTAGCCTAATGGCTATGCGTTTCGCAACCATATGCCTGGGGAAGGAGTGTCCTAGGTTCTATTCCCGTCAACGACGTGAGGAGCTTAAGGATCTTCCTCAGTCATAGCCAAGTTAGCCGGTCTTGGGCATGGTAAGCAGGGTTTTTCAGCCAGTTTATCTGAATTTTTTCATCCCGCAAGCAGGCAAACCGGCCCTGTGAACACACAGGATACACCCAGAGGATATGGATATTGTACGGCAGGAAGGCAACGGGAAACCACCTTGCTCATAATCATCTCCCTAGTATGGTAGCATATAGCTGCCCCTCCCTGGCCGTATGGCAGAAGGGAATAGATAGAAAATGTCTGCTGAGTAAGCAACTTTTTTCTTCCAAGCTTCATCATTCAAGTAAGTCACAAGGTCTTGTTTCCCTTGCACTTTCAGGAACAACTTGATTTCATCTTTCAACTGTGAAAGCACCACTGACAACATTTCCTTTCGACAACCAGCGTTGAGCCATATTGAAATAAGTGTTGAAAACCTTCGTGGTCATAAATCCAATAAAAATAATTGCAGCTAAAAATAACCATCTGATAATAACCCCTTGGGAGTCGCAACCCACAGGTTGGGAACCGGGGGATAGGGCAATAATTATGTACTGAACAAGAAATTACAAAAACGATTTGGCTTGAATGAAAGTCAGGAATCATTGTAAATATACCTTTTTAATGGCATATCTATACATGTTACTAATATGAACCTTTAAATGACTTATAACGTAAGGCTGGTTCTACTTCTACAATTTAAAAAAAAAAATCGTACACGGCGTAGCAGCCTTCAAATTTAGTTCAGAATATCCAATTGATTTGATTTAGCTCTGCCTACACACTCATCGCATCGTTCAACCAATTTCGACAATATTTGGAAGTTGTTTCTTACGTTGCTGAAACGTTTCTGCTAAATTCAGCCTAAGCGGATTAAAACATCGGAGATTAACTCCTCGGACACATCTTTCCCATCGTGCAACCTGTTTCGACTAAATTCGGAAAATACGTGTTTCTAACACGTAGTCGGAAAAATTCGGTTTAATCGGATCGAGGCAAAAGGAGACGGGGAGGATGAAACTAGAAGTTGTCTACCTATGCAGACACTTCTACAAGACACATAGTTTCCATCGTTACTTAAAGTCCCCTTGGCAAGCACCACACAAATGGACTAAAAAGAAGATTGGAGGTCGTAAAGGGGAGGGAAGAAAGTGAAATTCCTTACACACACACACCGCTACACTTTTTGCGCCGCTCAGCCGATTTCATTCGGCTGTTTGTTGACTGCGTTACTTACATCCATCAAAGTGACATCTCATTTAAAAAAAAAAAAAATAAATAAAAAATAAAAAACCTCAAATGGACAAAAAGTGAGAGCTGCACAAAGATGGGAGGTTGCCTGCAGTTTAGAACATCTCGCTAGGTGACGTTTTAACTTTAAGAATGCGAATTCCTCTTTGAAATTGAGCAGCGTTGTAAAACTAAAGTGATTTAGATGTACGTTCGGTCTCCAGAGTGTGGTTTCTATATTATCTAATCCTTAACCTACCCAACACTACTGGCATGATTCCTGCGCATCCTGTCGTGTGTGGGATTCGCATAAAAATACAAATCAGTAGCACCACTAATTATTAAAAGTACTTGGCCCACTACTTTATTAATGTTTGTGATATTTCACGACATAAATGCTAATACAAATATATATATATATATATATATATATATATATATATATATATATATATATATATATATATATATATATATATAATCGAGTTTTTTATATATTTGCACGATATGCTTGATTGCTGAAACAATAAACAGTTTCTTCCCAAGAAGCTGTTCACTGTTTCAGCTCCAGAAGACAAACAGCTTTCTCCTCGCTTCCTGAATATGGTGATACTTATTGTCCCAGCAGCATTCCTTCCAAATATGTTATGAAGTAGTATACGCACGGGTAATGCTTAAACTCTAAGATTAATAAGGTTAGGTTGATTTCCATATTTTACGTTGAGGAAAGGACGCTTGCTAGTAAATTCGGTTCATTTGGTAGTAGTGAATTTTGCAGAGGATTGGGAGTGGCAAAAAAAAAAAAAAAAAAAACAATATTGACGAGAGTAACATAACAGAGTGCGTCCTCTTCCACTCCATCCCTGTATCTGCTATTAAGAACGACTAACAGCTTGTCCCTTTATTTAGCATCCCTTATCGCGTGGTTAATCGGAGAACATAGACGTGAATAGAGCCGGTGTCTGCTGCTCCTGACATCTAGCAGAGACCTCCGTCCTTCGTAAACAGCGCCTTATGTATAAACCGTTGATATACGCGTATCTAAATAGCGAAATCGATAGCCGTAATGCACAGTGGCAGACAGTCTGCTGTATATCTGCAGATGGGCAATCTTTCACTGTTCTATATTTACACACATAATTGAATATTCGAGTAATGCAATTTGTCTTAATAACTTTATCCCTGTAAGGAATGAGTCTTTTTGTTTTGTAATGCGGATCATCCATTTCACGTTTAAAAATGTCCCTCTACTCGATGGCAACAATGCTATAATAGTGTAGGATTCTTATTTGAAAATATGAGAAATAAATCCATTCCACAAGACTTTCAATAAGCAGAATAAAATGAAATGTTTGAAATGAGAGAATAAAACTGCGGCTGTCGCTTCTGGCAGACAATTTTCCCCGTTGTTTTTATTTGCATTTAATTTCCGTTCATAATTTAATTCGTGTCCCTTTCTTTCCTAGTGCAGAAGAATAAGCAGCACAACTGTGACGCCTTCGTATAACCAGCACGTACTAACTGTCAGCTATTTGGGGGAGATTAAAAATAAGACGTACAAGCCCTATTTCTAATCTATACATCATTCAGTGTAATATTACGTTAATTACACGTAAATGTAATTACAAAAATGTTAATTACTCGATGTTACCACAACTGCGTTAATCCCGCTTACGGAATTTTGTTTTCTCAATCAGTATTCAAATAAGATATTCTTGCTTTGGCACTAAATTTAGAGAAAACGCAAAGAATTTCATTTTAGTTGCATGCTGTCTAATTAGCGAAGGTGGGGAATAGTCTTGTATTTTAGTCGCTTTTCAAACCAATAAGTAATACATTCAAAAATGTTTACATAAAGTGGATCGGGCTAAACTCTTTCTTGCAATTCGTTTCTCGGATTCATCGGGTTATTCACTTCTCGTGCTCCTATTATAGAAGCAGCTTTCCATTGATTATCGTTGCCCTTTTCTGTTTAGACAGCACGCATGAATGGAGTGGGCCTTGGAGTGTCTTGCGCTGTTTTAATTAGAAGATTTCAGATAAATTTTGAATGCCACAGAGCGCGCATGTTGGCATTGGAAATTTCTGAAGCGATTATTCACAGGAGCAAAGTCCGCTCTTTCTCTGTTATTAGCAAAAAATCTGTTTACTCTGTAGCAAGTTTTGTGAATAGCGAGTGACTTTTAATGAATCTGTCTAGCACATTTTTTTTTTATTTTATATATATATATATAATTTTGCTTTCACAATGAAACAAGCAGTGATGACAGCACAGTGGTAAAAAAACACTCAACAGGCATACAGTCAGGAATACATATCCATACTTGAAGTAGAAAAAGCCATCAAATGCTTGAAATGTGGAAAGGCAGCAGGAGTAGATGATATTCGACCAGAAATGCTGAAGTATGGCTGTATAAAAGTCTTGTAGTGGCTACACTGCATAGCTCTGAAGGCCTGGACAGAGGGACTAATTCCCGATGATTGGAGCAGAGTTCTCATAGTACACATATATAAAAAGGGAAATAAAACTGAATGTGAGAATTACAGAGGTATTTCCCTACTGGGTGTTCCTGGCAAGATCTATGCAAGTATACTTCAGAAACGATTGAGAAGAATTGTGGAAAAAAAGCTGGGTGAAGAACAAGCCGGATTCAGGCCAAATAGAGGCTGTCAGGATCAGATCTTCACTTTACGACAAATAGATGAGAAAGAATGAGAATATAACAAAGATCTCTATTTAAGTTTTGTCGATTTGGAAAAGGCATATGACAAGGTGCCAAGAGAGAAGCTATTCAATACGCTGCAGTTATATGGTGTCAATGGGGCATTATAATCAAGCAATACTTAGTCTTTATTGAGTTGTAAGTCAGCAGTTAGAATTGAAGGAAATACAGGAAGATGGTTTAATGTTAAATCTGGTGTCATACAAGGATGTACATTATCCCCTCTGTTATTCATTATCTATATGGATCACATTATGAAGGAAAGTGGTATTAAACATGATATCAAAATTGGAGATGTTAATGTCAGCTCTTTGCTTTATGCGGACGATGTTATACTTCTAAATAAATCCGCTACAAGTTTGCAAGATTCCCTGACTAAATTGAATAACTGTTGTAATATATATGGTATGAAGGTCAGCAATAAAAAGACAAAGACAATGAAAATAGGCAGACATTGAAATGTCAACTGTATTGTGAATGGAGAACCTGTGGAACAAGTAATACATTTCAGCTACTTAGGCACGATTTTTAGTGAAGAGGATAAATTAAAAATGGAAATAGACAACAGAATCAACAAAGCTGGTATGGTAGTAAGTCAACTGAATAAATTTATATGAAATAAGAGAGAAATTAGTGTTCCGAATAAATTAGTTGTATACACGACAGTGTTCAAACCAGTTTTAACTTATGGATCTGAGAGCTGGGTCAGAAGTAAAGCACTTGACCAAACTAGAGACCGCAGATATGAGAGTCCTGAGAAAGATTACAGGGGTGAACAGATGGCATCAATTGGAATATCATATTAAAAACGAGGATATTAGGAAAGAACTTGACGTTGTTAGCATCCAGGAATGCGTTAGCAGAGCTAATCTCAGGTGGTATGGTCACTTAAACAGAATGGGCGAAGAAAGATTAGCGAAACAAGTGTTCTCTGCCAGGTTGGCAGCAAAATGACCCAAAGAAAGACCAAGATATAGGTGGGATTGATATGGTACAAAATGCCTTAGACGATAGAAATCTGATAATGTTGGAGTCTTGACAAGTAACAGACTGATTTGGAGGAAAATTGTAGATAGGAGGTTAGTAATGATGTAAATTTTTCATGTAGTACTATCATATCCTGTATAGCCCTTGAGCGTACATGGCAGGAATTTGATGATGATGATTGCCTTCACGATTCGATTTACTAATATTCGCAATTATTCATCATACACAAAAACAGCCTCCGTACTAAGTCGGTATCTACGATGCCTTTCGATCACAAAGACTGGTTCGAATCCCGTCTAGGACTTGAAGAACCTTTATTAAGGATTTTGCACTTGAAGGTGAGGCAGCCGATTTCATTCGGAAGTGGAGGGTTTTTCATTCTGTAAAACAGGCAAACTAGCCAGAAGAACATGCGCAATTAATGGACATACATTGGGCTCATAGTCTTAAGTTGCTTTGGTATTAATTCCAAGCAACCCAATCCACCAATTGAATAAATCTTGTAAAACAACGACGTTTATTGTCAATCCAAGGCGAAACTTTACCTGAGAAATGTCAACTGATTCCCAAAGACTAGTAGATCTGCATTAACCTACTACTGTGAAAGCTGTTTAGGATTCAAACATCAATTTTTTATGCAATTTATGATTTTAAAAAAATACAAAATTTGAGTAATCATTTAATGTAACTACATTTCTTAATAAACAGGTAAAAGAAAGATTATAACTGGAGAGAAAAAAAAAGAGAAGGGCAAAAAGTATAGAAACGTTAATTATCACAGCAGTTGAACTTGAAGCGATTTTTCGTTGTGTGCCTTCGAAAATTTGCTTCGTAATAAGATTTTCTATAAAAGTATATTTTAAATGTAGTGTGTGTGTGTGTGTGCGTGTGCGCGCGCGCGAGCAAAATATATTTAATTTCTCTTAATTATATATTTCTGTAAATTTCTACTAAAATAACCTAATTTAAAACCCAAGAGATAACGTCACATATTATAGATCGCAACATTCAACCGATTTTGACCACCTTTGAAATATTTCAGACTGTTAAGAGCCTCTAAAAATATTCAGTACGTTGCACTAAAATGAAGAAAGATATAATAAGAGATGGGAAGGTCGATTTCTTCTCCTACTGTTTTACATATCCCATATTTAAATTAACTATCTAAATACCTCCTGCTCCCTCGATATTCACTCTTTTTGCATATTGGATACTCGTATATTAATCACGCAGGATCTTATCGATTGGTTTCTTGAGAAGCTGGACGTTGCTGTGGGGAAAACTTACGCTGTTCTGACAAGAGCGGAAAATATAACGGAAGACTACGAGTGATTGGTTTACTATGCTTGAAGCTAGTGATTGATGGACATTGAGCAACTACACCTCAGTTCATGTTTTTTACAGGCTTAGCGGAAGGTGAAGAAATGTTAAATGGCAGTTCAATGAAACAATGCCCGTAAAAATACCCACAGAAAAGCAAAGCAGAAACAGAATATCTCAGAGTGTGATAGAAGTGAGTCTGGTGAGAGAGAAGAAAGATAAAATCAACGAAAGAGAGAATGAAAGAAATTAATTATTGCTGTCGTGTGGATTGCATCAAGCATCTTTAAGGAAGTTTTCAGTACGCCAATCCCAAAGTTTGGTAACAGAATTTTAAAGTTGGGTGGTTTGGTATAAGGCTTGTGAGAGCAACATCTGAACGGAAAAGGCTACTAACTTTCATTTTTCAGGCTGTGGATGTAATGAAGGATTATATATACTAGAAAAAGAATTGTAGAATATTTCTATATAGCATCATAAGAACGGAGTTAGAATTCTGAGAGGATATGCAACATAGGGCCGTGAATAAGAACAGAAAAGGAACTGTTATGAGATACTCATCTCAAAATGGAAAAAAATAATCTTCATAGTTAGTCGTAAAACATTCATCCAAGTTAGATGATTGTCAAAAGCTGTGCAAATGAATTAACAGTGAAATGAAGACACGAACGTATTAAAAAAATGCGGTGTGAAACTGTTGTATAAATAGACAAAATGATTGATTTATTATTTTCATAACGATCTAAGTAACTTCTAGATGTGTCGGTGCGAGTTAGAGAAAGTGCTTGGTTGATTATTAAGTGTCCACAATGTACCGAGAATTGCCTAATCAGGTTTCACATGTGAGAGTTCGACGAAAATTTACCGAAAAGTATAGGAATTATAACATAGAGAATAGTCAAAATAGAAATTCAACAGAACGATATTCAAAGTACATATCGTTTATCGCTAAAGCTAGCACAAAAATCCCTATCTAAAAGATCTCTACTCTACTCTAAACACTTAAGTGGAAAAAGGTCATCTGATCCAACGAATTTAGGTTCCATTTGGTGCGTGGAGATGGAAGAGATAGAAATGGCAACATGAATGAAAGGACCCATCGTGATACTACAGGAAGAATACCACATGTGATGGGATGGGGGTGTTTTCTTAGCGTACGTTATGCAATCCATTCATTTAGTTTAACTAAAAAAATTGTTGAAATGATGGACATCTGCATTTCTCAAAGAGATTTCCTCATGACATGCGAAAGCCCTCTGGAAAATCAATTTCCGCATGAAATGGGATATTGAAATCTTCCCCTTCTTGACAATGCATATACATGTAATGAGGATAATGTCACTTTTATGCGCAAAAAGTTTTTCATACTTACGCACAGAAAAATACATTTTGAA
Source organism: Typopeltis vanoorti (assembly GCF_054136105.1). Classification (NCBI taxonomy): domain Eukaryota; kingdom Metazoa; phylum Arthropoda; class Arachnida; order Uropygi; family Thelyphonidae; genus Typopeltis; species Typopeltis vanoorti. Next base: position 28,659,547 of record NC_143553.1, read on the forward strand.
ATTCTTATTTGATATTTATTGGTTACATTCTGATGCAGCGATTATTTTTTCATAGCCAGATCATAGAAATAATTCTTGGGAAAGATACATTTTAAAAATCGACCTCCCACGCGTTTACCGATTATGGTTCCGGTAAAGAAGAGGACCCTGTGTTTGATAGCTGGTGTACTCTAATATAATCATATCCTGTATCATCTACATTCGCATTAAGCATGCTCAGAAATATAGTCCAGGATTCTGACATTATTTGTGATCTTTTCCCTTAAAAGATGTACGGGATACTATATGATAGTTCCAGACATTAATATTTCATTACTACTTTCCTATCATCAGGTCTATTATTTTCCGTCAGCATTTCAGTTTGTGTGCTAAAACACTTCTAACTGCATCAATCCTCCAATACCTTGGTCTTTTTCATGCCATTTTTGTATGAAATAGCCGTTTTGCGAATCCTTCATCTACTGTTTCTGTTAAGTGATCATAACAATCACGTGAGTAGTAGTAGGGGTGGCACTGGGAACTGGATCAAGATAAGATAAGGATTTGTGCCGTGATTGGTCGGACACTTTAAACTAAATAGGGTAAATGGGGGAAGTGACGTCAGTGTCATGGGTGTGTGTGTGTGTGTTGCTATCGGATGTAGATAAGTGACGTAATTTGTTAGGTATAAATAAGTGACCTCATTGAGTTGAAGTGGAAAGGGGACGTTATTGTCGTGGGTATGTGTGACTTCCTGTGTGTGCATGAGTTGTCTCAGTGTTTTGTTTTTGTTTGTTTGCAGTGGTGGCTTATGGGTAATAGTTTTAGTATAGAATTCTGTGTGATGTTTAGAGTACGAAATGTTTGCAACTTCCGTGGGAGGACCATTTGTCATTGACGCCACGTTGTGTCTTTCGTTCGAGTATGGAATTCTCGGTAATGGTTCGCGTAAGGCATTGTGGGTGATGGTTATTGAGAAGATAAGGATAAGTGACGTCATTGAGCTGATGATGATTACAGTATGTAATCCTTGGAATTTATCTGGGGATCCATCCATCACTGGGGTCACGTTGTGTCTTTGGTTCGAGTGTGCAGAAGCAACTTTGAAAGGGGTGAATGGGGATCTTTCTCTTTTGTTTAGAAAGAAGAACGAGTCTGCTAAATTATGGTAAAAATTAAAAAAAAAATTAAACATGAAAAAATATTGTTTATTATCGATAAAATTATACAATTCGGTATAATTTAAAATTACTTAAAAAATAAAATCCATTCCTTTAATTATAATTAAAGGAAATTAAAGGAAATTAAAGGAAAGGACATTACAATTAAAGGATTTAATTGTAATGTCCAAATATTTAAAGAGACGGAGTAAACACGATAAGCACTACGAACACTCTACTGTTCGTAGTGCTAGTGGCGCAAACTGCATATAAACAACAGTGGAAATGCGCGACGGATAGTGCCGCATTACGCTAATAGCTCGTATCTCACTATGACGTGCATATAGTTGCGCGCGTAGCAGTATGACACTGTGGTAAGCACAGTGCTACTGGCGTCCTTCGCCCTCCTAAGTGCTACAAGATGGATTTTTATTATTTTTTATGCAAAATAAGCGAATTATATAGGATTGTTGATGATAAAATTAAACATTACAAGCAAATATAAATAAATTAATAAATATATTTATATATTGAGAAAAATTGGGGGTGTTGCAGTTCTGCAGTGCCTATGCACGAACCTTCCCTGATTATATATATTTTTAATTCTTTGTCAGATTCAACATACTAAATAATCCAAATGCACTTGCGAGTGTTCATAGAACTGTTTAGTTTTAATGGGCATGACGACTTAAAAATGTGGAATTTTTTAAAAAAATATTTATTTGAATATCAGCAGCGACTAAGGATCATATTAATATATTAGAGGTCTAGGACCTTTTGTGGTTGTGACACTAACATGCAAAAGGAATTTTCTGTTAAGGAATTAGCTTAAAAAATGAAATGTGTCCACGGGACTAATTAATACGAAATGGATTTATTATCTGGTTGTTGTTTTCTTTAACGTAACTTAGCTAATTCGTGATCCATCTCGTAAGAAACACTGAAAATAATGCCATAGTATTCAGAGAGAGAGAGAGAGAGAGAGGAAAAAATAAAGGGATACTGTACTTACTCGTGTGTATACTCTTGTGCTTCCTCTCTTGTTCTGCTCTTCCACCGTGAAACAAAGGGTGTCTGGCATGACTGGTTAATTACTTTTGGGGAAATCTTTCTGACGGAGTCAAATTCATTACACAAGCAGGCACGCGCTCTTATTTTCGGGAGCTGGGCATCTCCTTTGAGCAAGCTATTAGTGTTCGTTTAGTCGACATGGCATAATTACAATTGCTATCCCCCCCCCCCCTCCATGCACACGAAAGTACAGTTGGTTAGCTTTCTTTGTAAAACAGAAGTTAAAGCGGTAACACATGTCTTTAATAAAAACCGCCCTGTTTTCATCATCTTTGTTTAGTTGACTAACCTTTATGATATTATGGTTTGATTACTGCGCTTCTGTATGTTTGTGAGGTATAAAACTTAATTATAATTATTCAATTGCACTTGTAGCGCATTTGTCCGTCGATTTAAAAGATATGAGACGCAAGGATCCCTTTAAGAATTTTCAGTTGAAGCGCGCTTACCATTCACACAAGACAATAGAATTTATCTGCAGAATTTCTTATCCAATTTACTTGGATGAGAAATTTTCTTATCCAAGTAAATTGATCAGCAGAACACACGAATTGAATGCATGGTGTCCAAAAGCCAAGGAGACGAAGTATATTTTTACCTGCATATGAAAAAAAATGTTCACGACTAAGGCCAAATGCAGACATAAATTTATTTCCAGCATACTACATTAATTACATTACACAAAAAATGTATTCTAAATTTCGTGCAAATTAAATTGCAATTCGTTTTTGGCAAACGTTACAAATTTCCTAAGGACGTGGTTAAAGAATTAATGCACTCGTACAGTGCTTACAGAAAATTATACGGAGAGTCATTTCAGTATGGAATATGTCTACCTCGAACTGCGATGCAGCTCTCACAATGTCGTACCATGTTTAGGGTCAAGTGGTTCAGGAGTTGCTGAGGCAAACTGGCCCACTCTTCCTTCAAGAACTTCTTTTCTGAAGGGATTTTTCGAACAGCAATGCGTCTCCCTGTTGCGTCCCGAACCTGTTCTATGGGATTGCGACCTGGAGAGCATGATAACCACTCGATTCGCATTCATTAAGCATAATGCCTCCCTGCACTATAATCCAAGCACCGCTGTATCCATCCTTATCAAGAACATTCTCGCGATGGTAAGCTGTACCGCCTTAACGTCAGATCAAGTGTCGTCTAGAATCGACGGAAAGACTAAAACGACTCTCATTTGTAAAGAGTGTATTAACCCATTGGTGTCTTATCCAATTTTAATGGTACTATACCACTGAAAAACGTGCTCTACGATGAGCTGCGAATAAAGAGACGCAGACTACGGGGTCTTCGGGAAAATAAGCTTACTTGTAACAGGCGTCTTGTCACAGTCGAGATATTATTATTATTTCAGGCTACTCCAGGGTCCTTAGACTCATCGAGGGAGGCCCTAAACATCATGTCCACACAACTATTCGACATTCTCACAGTATCTATCATACCTTGCCTTGAACTCGCTCACTGTCATAGCACCCACAACAGACTCTGGCAGCTTATTCCACTCATTTACCACTCTAAAAGTAAAGAAGCCAGCTCTAACACCCCTGCTAACCACACTCTTGCCCAGCTTCCATAGGTGTCCCCTAGTTCTCCCACCACCAGTCCTGATCTCAAAAATATCCTCTGAATTGATCCTATAGAATCCTTTTTGCAATTTGAATGTCTCAATCATATCTCCTCTTTTCCGCCTATCAACTAGTTTCACCAACCCACAAATCTTCAACCTGTTCTCATATAGTTCATTCCATAGACCTGCTATCATCTTGGTCACTCGCCTCTGGATCCTCTCCACCTCCTCCCCATCAAGAAGGAACCGAGGTGACCAAATCTGGGCACAGTAGTCGAGATGAGGTCTTATCAGGGCTCGGTACGGAGGTACAATAACTTGCTTGTCTCTGCTCGTCAAGGTATTTTTCAACAACCAAGTGAGTTGATGAGCTGATTTAGCTACTTTTGCAATGTTCCCCCTAAACTTCATCTCCCTATCCACCAACACTCCCAAGTCTCTGGTCTCATCAATCTCTTGGAGTACAGTTCCACCAATGTGGTATACTGATGCCAATTTTTTCACCCCAAAATGCATAACCTTACATTTTGTCACATTAAATTGACATCCGTTCTCCTTAGCCCAGAACTCCAATCTATCCAAATCATCCTGCAAGAATTTGACATCTTCTGCATTCACTATCGCCCTGCCCAACTTTGCATCATCAGCGAACAAATGAACTGTTCCACTTAGATCCTTCCCTATATCGTTAATGAACAGATTAAACAGCAGTGGTCCAAGAACAGAACCCTGTGGCACATCAGTCACAGGGCCGTATTTTGGACTCTGCTCCTGAATAAACTACTCTCTGATATCTCTCCATCAACCACCCACCTATCCATCTCACCAACCCTATATCCATTCCCATATGTTGTAATTTAAGGATTAGAATTCCATGTGGTATCCTGTCAAACGCTTTTGCCAGGTCCAGCAGTATCACTGTACACCCATTTCTCTTATCCAGTTCTGCCGTCACCTTGTTATAAAACTTGAGTAAGTTACTGAGGCACGATCTACCCTTCACAAAGCCATGCTGTCCCCTGTACAGTATCTCATTTTCATCAATCCATTCCTGTATTTTTCCCTTGACTACTTTCTCCAAGACCTTGACAACGACTCCTGATATGCTGATCGGTCGGTAATTTTCCACCATAGTCTTGGATCCTCCTTTATGCAGTGAAACTATTTCTCCCACCTTCTACGCCTTCGGGACCAAACCAGACCTGAGACTCAGATTAAACAACATGGTCAAGGGCACTGATAATTCCTTAGCCGCTTCACGCAGACTCGTGCCGGTATACCATCCAATCCCACAGATTTATTCACATTAAGGTTCTGTAATAGACTATTCACCTCCACTTCATTCATCACAGTTCCCGTATAAACTAATGGTTCCTTCATTTTTTCAATGTCACCACCTGGATGATATACTTTTGCAAAGTGCGCGCTCAGTAACTCCACTATATGGACTGGTTCAGTGACCTCCTTAACATCGTTATTCCTTAAAATCATTTTGCCATGTACAGTTTTTTTCTTGCTTGCAGCATACTGAAAGAACTGTTTGGGATTCTCTTTTGCTTGCATAGCTAGTTTCCTTTCATAATCGGCTTTTGCTGTTTTTACCACACTCGTTACCCTTCTGGCCTGCACTTTATACCGTTCGTGTGCCTGCAGGTCACCCCTTTCTTTAAATTCCCTCCACAGTTGTTTCTTTTTTTGCAGCTCAAGCTTAATGGTGTTATTCATCCATTTAACCCCTACTTGTTTTACTATTCGGACCCTAGGTATACAATCAGCCATAACTTTCTGTAAATGCTCCTTGACCACTTCCCATGCTCTATCGAAGTCCAGCCCTTGCAGTTGCACATGCCATGGCACTGATCCAAGCAATCTCCTAGGCTTGTCAAACTTGCCAGCACAGTAATTCCACATATACCCTGTCTTAATCAAGAATTCCACACCTTTAGCCACCTTCCACCTTATGATCACTCTCACCAATAGGTGGCAACATGGTCATATTCATTACAGTCAAATTGTGAGATGCTATTACCAGGTCAAGCACTCTCACACCCCTAGTATTTTCAATTACATGCTGTCTCAGATAGTTATCCCTTAATAATTGAATAAAATCCATTTCCTTCCTCATATGTGTTCTCTCCTCCTTCCAATCAATGTTACCATAGTTGAAATCCCCCATAATAATTACCCTCCTTCCACTCATTTCATCAATTTGTTTATGCATACTATCTCCACCATCTATTCTATCACCTGGTCTATAGCAGCACCCAACTGTATATTTTATTCTGCCAGTCTCAAACTCGCACCAAATAGCCTCAAATGAGCTCATTTCACTATCCTGCGATACAACTTCAATTCTCCTTGGCTGCAGTTCATCAGCTATCATCAATAACACCCCTACCCCATTTTATTCTCTCTGTCCCTCCTAAACACACTATAACCTACATATTCTATCCCACTAACTATATCATCTTCCGTCAGCCATGTTTCACTAATGCCAATTGGCTCACAGAAGAGCCAATCAAGGCCAAAAATTCTTCCTTCTGGTTCCTAATACTCCTGGCATTAGTATACATGAAATGCAATGATCCCTTTGTCCCACCCCTATCTTGATGCGTTATTCTAAATGTCCCATTCCCATTTTTTGTCCTTAGTGCTGGTTCAGGTACATTATATACATTTTTACACTCAACTGTCTCACTGAAGTTTGCATATCCACTCCCCCCCCCCTCCTTGGTAGTTCTAGTTTCCCTGGTTCTGCACATCCATTTTCACTTCATTCAGCAACACTTTTTCCAGTCTCCGCACACCAAGTCCATTCAAATGCTGGCCATCCATCTTGTATAAGTCCTTTCGCCCATCAAACTCATTCCATACGTCCACGAATTCCACACCACACCGTCTGCATAACCTGCGCATAATGTCATTTGCTATTATGGCCCTCCTTCTAAACTCCTCTCTGTCATACCGTGGCAACACACTCACCATTTTAACTCTGTCACTCTTTTCTTTCGCTACCTTTTAACAATACTTTCAAGTCCCCTCTCATAAAAAATGTATCACCTTTCAATTCATTCGTACCCGCCACAATTAGTAATTCTTTCACCCTCTGTTTTTGCACTCTAATACTCTCACTTACATCCTTAAATTTCGCACCCGGTAAGTACGATTTAGTTACACTCCCATCTATCACCCCTCTTAATAACGAGTCACCATACAACACTCTTTCCTTCCTTTCAGAAACTCTCCCACTCTTACGCTGTTTATTTACGTTAGCCGAATCACTCTGGAAAGCGTTTTGCAGGTGCTCTAATTGCCGCTGCGCATTTTGTATCACTGCGCGCAACTGCTACGTTTGGTATTTAAAGAGGAATGATTCAAACTTAATAAGAAGAGAGATTAATGAAAAAGAATCAATCGACCGTGAGATGCGGTGATTGATTCATTCAATCCAATATCCTTGGAGGGTAATGGATGGCAATTCTGTAGCCAATGAAGTTCTAACTGAGGCTCGGCTATTGCTGTTACCCTCCTGCCATGATCAGAGCTTTAATTGCTCAATAACACCTTATCCCTACACTGTCCTCTACAGATAACGGGGAAGATGAAAAGCATTCTTGCTTCGCCCCTTTAAGCCAGTCCTTATAAGGATAAGGACTTAATAAGAACCTGGCTTTCTTCAACCGTAACTGTCTCACAACCTGACACATACTTCAACTCCTCACTTTGCTTACACTTTCTGCACATTCTCCCACCACTATCACTTTCAATCCAAACTCCAGCCTCATTCGGGAATGCATACATTCCACACACATCACATTGGACAAATTCTCTCACATTATAGTTTTTGAACAATGGCGTCGTATTTTTGGACGCCATTATCTTACGTCGCATTGGCGCCATATTCAACTCTATGAAACGTATCGTTTAATACTGTATTAAATAACGGAATTCACACCAAAATCACACAGACATAACAAACTGCCAAAATTAGACAATATTACATTATGAATTTAACCTATATTCTAATTTTCATTCAAAATTATACTTGGCTTTCGGGATCTCCCTGAAAATACGACCGACCGTCTGGCCCTCTAGCGGCCAAATATCCCAGTACCTGTGCTTGAATGGAGCAGACTTGCAAGTTGACCTGCCGTGGTGTGTCGATTACGTTTTGCTGTTATAACCAAAAATCTGTCACCTCATGCTCCGTGGTAGAGCGAGGGCTACCTCTTAACAAACTTCTGGAACACATTCCGTTGGTTTGAAACGCTGCCCAGATCCTGGATACAACGTATTCAGATCCTAAACTCTCTGGCAATATCAGTAATTCTGCGGCCTTCTTCAAGCCTTCTTTCCAATAATTCTTACCCGCGTGGAATCATCTAGATGATATCTTTGAGACACTAGACGATATCCAAGTTTGCAACTTTATTCCTTCAAACACAGTTTGCTTAACGCATCCTTTTGCCTTTTATCCTGTCAAATGTTAAAACGTGACCACTTTGCGAGGGATTCGAAATTTGAATGCATACTTCCTATCTACTCGAAATCGTCATTTATACAAATTGCCACAAACTGATTCGTCTGAATTTGTGGTGGTAATCTTCAGAAATCGTGTTCGTCCTTTAGGTTTTGGACACCGGTGTAGTTGGAGCTTCGGTGTCCAAAACCTAAAGGACGTCTTGACGTCTCTAAAGGAACTCTTGACGTCTGTCAAGAGTCGATACAAGTCGTCCAGTGACTGTCATTCGTTAATTATAAATATTTTCCAACAACCAAATCTCGAGAATTGGAATGAGAATGACGTAATGAACGCAGCGATCAAGTCACAAAATTATCCCTTGCACAGTTTAAGTTTCGACGACTTTCCTAATGAATTCGTCACTTTTGTGTGATATAATTAATTAGTTAAAAGTAGGATTTTGCATCTCAGTATTCCAAATAATTTCGTAACACTTCATCTCAAATTTTATAATGATTTGTACCATATTTAGTTTCATCTTGATGATGGTACGCTTTTGATAGAAAACAGAATTAAACCGTTGTGATATCATGCTTGATTAGTACCACCAACGTCGATGCGGTTAGCCTAGTGGCTTTGCGCTTTGCAACCATATGCCTGGGGAAGGAGTGTCCTGGGTTCGATTCCCGTCGCCGACGTGAGGAACTTAAGGATCTTCCTCAGCCATAGCCGAGTTAGCCGGTCTTGGGAGTGGACAGCAGGGTTTTTTCCAGTTTATCTGAGGTTTTTCATCCCGCAAGCAGGCAAACCGGCTCCGTGAACACACGGATCTACAGCCATAAATACTTAATCCCCCATGAAGGGGGCTCAACTCGCCCCAATAGGGACTGGGGAGAAAAGGGAGGAAACTCCATATGAATAAATAAAAGTACTACCAACCGCTATCAAAATATTGTAGCAGTGTTTATCAAATCTGCGAGAGCTTTATTCAAGGAGGAATTTGTCTAACGCAGCAACTTAAGACGAAAGCGGCAGAGTATATGTAAATTACTGTAGTCGAGAAGTGTGCTTAGTGTATTTGCAATGAGTTCTCTCAGCATTCCTCTGTAACTGGAAGGAGCTTAATTTGTGAAGTAGTATTTAGCTGTCGATGCATTCTAAAAGTGATAACTTAACAGATGTCTTGTTGAAGTCTGCGCAGGTTAGCTGGAAAGATTATATGAAATGTTACCCTCCCTGGTTCAAAATTTGAATTATCCGGTTTCATACGGGGATGGCAGAGTTTTCCTCGCAAAAATCAGACAAATATGTCGCATAACACATGGCTATAATGGCATTAGGTGCTTCGGTGAGTTGAAGCAATCCTAAGCCTTTTCGGTTTTAATTTGACCCTCATTGCATACAAGTAAAAATCATGAATGCTTTCATCTTCGGTGGAAATAGTATTTGAGGTGTGTGTGAGGGGGGGGGGGGGTTCGTTGGATGTCTTTAAAGAAAGAACCTGAAGAGATTAATCTTTAGACCATTAAAGTGTTCGAAGTTTTGTCCTGGCTTCGATTTCGAGTTTTTTTGCATCCTTATGAAGGGCAGAAAATTCCGAAACGTCTGTGATGGGATTAAAGTTCCTTTCAATAGAGAACGTGAAGGAAGACAAATTTCTTTGTTATCAATAGGTCTTTTGAGCAGTACAACTCCTTGGAAAATGTTGACGCAGTTTTTCTCTTCTCGCTGCTAATCGGCAGATGACCTTCAGAATGGAAATTTCCGTTTTGTTTGTCACACGGGTTGGGATTGTTGTTCTTGTTTGTTATTTTTAGGTTTTTGTTCATGTCATTTGGTGTTACAAAGTATACAAGTGTACATTATTCCAATATTCATCGGCCATTTGGCTAAAACACAAGTAAATGTTTTGACGGATCTCAACTTTCCACAAATACAGGAATGGACATTATCTAAAATTATCTTGTGATTGTGGAAAGTTTCCATATTAACACCACTACGTTCCGATTTCAGTTAAAAACTTCGCAATGGGGGTGGAGGGGGCGAATAATCACGGTGCAAGTTTCTAGAAAGAGTTAATTGGCCTACGAATGTATTAGGTTAAACAGATTCTTAAAAAATTTTAATAATCCCTGATTAAACTTTTTTCCAGAAAATTTATGTAGTTCAGAGTTTATTCCATCTTCTCCTGCTGATTTTAACATTTATTAATATTTCACTTCGGTTGTCATTTAATTCTTTCACTGTTATCATCGTTTAAATCATTTTCTAGGTCTCTGTAGCTCAGTGGAAGTGGCGCATGCTTCCTCTGCGCTAGGCTGCCCGAAGATAGACTTATATTTCAAGTCTAGTTTTCAGGAACTTTTTTCTAAGCCTTTCTTCGACCGGTTCCCGAGTTAGTCGATCTCTGACATGAACAAGCCAGAAACGGGAAACTCGGGTTTTTCGTCCCATAAACTCCAAAAAATCGACTGCAGAACCCACATTTTTTCAGACAGTAACACATCCTGTTAGGGTTAGGTATCAAGCGATGAAAGCACTTGTTTGCTGGTCTCTTCATCGGTGGCCGCTGTAATTAGTGATAGTCACGGGCCAGCTATCTCTGATTGGCTACCGGTAGGTAACTATTTGGTCTCGACCTAAGTTATAATCTGTGGGAGTCCCCTCTAACGACGATTTTTAGATTAACGGGTGGATAATAGTGCAGTACACAACCACCTTGATTTCATGTGCTAAACTCGAAGTATTATTATTATTTGAAATAGTGTATTTGTGGTGTTTTTTCTGATTTGTAAGATTCAAAACATGAGTTTCCAGGAGAACAACTTATTTGTGCCTAAGCTCAACCACCTCGGAATCGGCTAAAAAAAAGCCCAGAAAAAAAATCTAATGTAATCTAGAATTCAACCTGTGACTGGTAGCTGCGTTCTTTATATGGCCGAAGAAGCCAAGTCTGTCAATTGCATGTTCTTGCCAGTTTGCGTCTTACCTGACCGAAACCTGCTTCCCTGTATGAGTCTCGCTAACTCACCTTTGGCAGAAAAGCGCTGATTAAAGTTCTTCGCCTCTTAGATGGATTTCGAACCTAGGACTCTCCATACAAAAGGCATTATTGATACTGACTGAGGTACATAGATTCGTTGACTGTGTGGGCGGTGGCATGTATATTTATCAAGAGACTACACGGATGCTTACATAGCTCAAAACCGTCACATGTTCAATCCTAGATTAGGTTAACTTTTTCTAGGCCATTTTTTCGGCTAACTCAATTACTACTAATGATGACATAGATCGACGCCGGCTGCCTACTGATTTCCTGAAAGTTAAGTGTTCTTCCTACTTTAAGGAAAAAATGAAAAAAATTAAATTTTGTTTGTGTTTATAAATAATAATAATGCTTACAACATTATATAAGTGCAATCAATGTCAAAACATAAGTATTGGACTTATGTTTTGACATTGATTGAATAGTTAATGAATTATTCGATTAACGCTTTAGATTACGAAACAAATGCACTGCGATTTAACGCCGATATTCGTTTGCGCTTGTCATTGCACGTTACGTCATCAGATATTGCCGCTTGGGCAGTGTATCATAAGCTTGTGCGCATTATTTCTGTAAGATATGAAACGTTTATTATTGGTGCATATTCGTGGTGAACTATTTTTTGTGAATCTTATTTTATTTTGTTAAAATAACATATAATTATTTATTTATTATAGATACAAGGCTGAATTATGACGAGTGTCTCTGTTGAAAATATGAAAAGAATTATATTTTTTCAATTATCGTTACACGAAACAAATGCACTGCGATCTAACGCCGATATTCGTTTGCGCTTGTCATTGCTATTGATACGAAACATTTATTATTGCTGTTTGTTCGTGGTGAGGATGAAATATTTTTAATAAGCAATTTTTGAATATGTAAATTTATTTATTAATAAATTCATTATTGATGAAGAAAAAAAGTTTTTTTTTTTTTTTAATATATATGCAACATCCCCACTTCAAATTTTCACCGGCCGCCACTAATTTATTGTATGTTATGTACCGCCTCTGTATTATCCTTATGAGTGAATGAGTTACTGAAATTTTTCCTTGGAAGTAACCCTTTAGTTTCGTTAGATTTATGGAAAGTGCGTGTTTATGCTTAGATGAACAATGCTAGCTGAGGGTTGGGTTGTTTTAGAATTAGCGGCGAAGCAGATAAAGGTATGAGGCTAGTGTATTTTTTTATTTTTTATTTTAATTGCTTCTGTTCTTCTGGATGGTCTTCCTAGAGGGAACCTCATCTGCGTACGAGACTGGCTAATTCACCTTCAGTTGAAATCCCTGATGAAGGCCCTTCACTTAGACACAATTCGAATTCAGGCCTTTCCATTTGAAGGGAAATCAGTTCTGTATAGACTGAACTATGGATTTGCTAGCTTGAGGTAAGATAATCGTCGGCGTGTAGATAATTAACCATCATGCTCTTTATTCAAGAATTACTCTGACGCAGTTTGTTTTACTATAAAACAATTTTCAAATTTTTATTTTTCTTCTATTTCTTGCTGTTCTTTCTTGAACAGAAAGTATATTCTTTCTTTGCCTCTTGCCTCTATGTCCATGCATTGTGTTGAAATAATATTAGCGATAGCACTATTCTTAGCATTCTAAATTGCATACTGCTCAAATAGTATGCTTCCCCCTCTTTCTCTCCTCCGATCACACTTTTCGCCTTTTAAAGCATATTTCCATTAGTTTAAAATAACGACTCAGGTATTGGACAGTTCTTCCTTTAACCTAAAGGAAAACTGGGCCCGAAATAAGCGCACCTGTTTCGGCTATTCTTACATTTTTCCCCCCAAAGATGCTTTATTGGGTCCTGTGGCAGCCAGTTAAGATTGCTGATGGTAGAACACTGAGGTTATGCAGCTCTTTCGGTAGTGTTCAAATTTTACACTGGACTGTCGCCGTTTCAATACCGCCCTTTGTTCCTTGGTATTAATTTCCTGCGTTTCATAAGCTACTGACATGCATCGCGTGAGTACTCTTTTTTACAGTCAGCGAGTTAATCATGATAACATGACGTATTTACCTCTATGTGCATATGTTTGCTTGTATAACAGCATAAGTCAAACAGGTCACATATGGCGTCAAGAATGTACGTATCAGCGTGTTTCATGCATAAGACAGTCCCCATACTTCTCTCGCTAGATTATATGCTTCGACGTAGGCATACCATCTGGTGCGCCAAGGAATGATTTCTTATTTTTGGCAAAACGTTATCATTGGAGTGAAAGTTTATTTACGATTTGAAATAGAATTTGGTGGATACATCTAGAAAAAAAGTTTATTTTCCTTTAAAGAAAATTAGATCACATGACCCCCCCCCCCCTATCCTTTTAGGAACATTCTTTACTGATAGATAAAGAATCTTCATAATTTCTATTGTTGAGAATCAGCAGTATGGTAAGCTGTCTTCTTTTTTAGATATCCATTTTTATTTTCCTCCACCTTAAAAAAAAATAAATAAATAAAAGTACTCTGCTAGAGAGACAGATGACAGAATAGTCACAGTAATCTTAAGATTCTGTGCATAGGGAAGAAATTTAAATTCCAGTAATTATGATACGTGATTTAGCTTGGCTTTCCATTTCATCGCTAGCACAAAATAAGTCCTTTGGCCATTCATATAAGTCCTATTCTAAGATTTCGGATCCTTTCCCCCAGATCTAATCTACATCTCTGCTTTAGAGTTAATAGTACCAAATCGCTTCAGTTGAGCTTATATATGCGATGTGGAATGCAGTCAAATGTGTTATCGCTTCCCTGCAGCTCATTAACATACAGAACGACCTGTTTTGTATATAAATAGTTCAAGCTTTCTTAGTTGACTGAAAGTAATCATCCTCCCAGGCGAATACAGCAACTTGTCTGTGAGGACTGCTTCATGGAGACTTAAATTTTTGTGTTCATGTTAGTCTTAATTCCTTCTCCATGATTGCAGAATTTAGATGTGTCCGCTTTTAGAGAGATCTAAGCTTATCTAAAGAGTTTTTTTTTTTTTAATGCAATAATGTTCTATCATGTGTCGGTAAGGCTGGTTTTTATTGCATCCATTAGAGCTTACAACTAAATTACGGACTTTTATGTAATAATTACATGCGCAACACATATTAATATCAAAGAAAAAAAAAATCCAAGCTGGCTGCAGCATGTATTCCATTTGATTTGAGTTGTAAAAGTACAACTAACGTTGTACTTTTACCTGTTTGTGATATGACCAACACCCGTTGAACATAGCGAAGTGGAATTTCAGTTGTTCGATACAATTACACAAGAAATGTCATTTCAAGCTATATTTAGTTTTACTAACATGCTTAGTTTATTTTTAGCTACTGAATTCGCTGCCGGTGCCAATACTCATTTTCATTGTCACTTGGCAAGAAGAAATCGATTTTTCCTTCTCGATACAGTTTCGTTCTTATATATCGCTGTTGGCTTCTGAAAAATGTGGAATCAATTCGCTGTCTCCTCTCCGGAGAATATCAGTCTTGCTATAAACTTGGCAATGTTTCCTAAAGCTGAATTATGTTCCCTTTGTACATTTTTTTTTTTCCCCATCAATGCGGCAGTTGCCGCAACTTCAAGCCAACACACACCGCTTTTAATAAACGACCGCTATCAACCTTCTTTCGCTGCCGACTATCAGTTCTCCGCTGCCGCCTGCACGGACACGTTTCACTTTATGCAGACGAAGTTCGTTGTTTATGGACTTCCAGGATCAGTAATTTGTTAGGTAAAGAACCATTTCCTGTCCATCCTTCATCCTCGGCTCTTCAAGGCTTATTGGAGTGTTATTGACAGCAACATTAATCTTATTACAAGCACTTGGGGTTACTCGATGAGAATAATAAATTAAAATATCTAGCCACCGACAGGGGCTCTTGTAATCCGACTACTACAAAAAGTTCTCCTTCATTATGTTCGTCGTCCTACGGACTTGTACGGTCATGTTAAGCTGACCTTGCTCTATTAGGGATAGAAGCACGGATGAACATCTTCGTTGGTTTCTATGACAACGGTAATTCCATGTATAGCTTTCATCATATTGACACTTAACGAGATTCTACTTAATGCTGACTCCTCGAATAGTCTTCATGTTGTTTACGTAGACGTGATCGGCTTTCGTAATGGTCTGACTAAATCTAACGCGTAGTAAATGTGTCAAACAACTTGGTGTTCTTTCCCTGATTATAAGTTTTCTTAAACAACTTCATCTGCGATAGCATATGACAATGGCATTCCTGTCTTATCGCATTTGCAAAAGACATCATTGAAGGCACTCGGTGTAGTTTATTGGCTTTTGAAGAAACGACATTTCAAGAAAAATGCTGATTTCATTGGAATCCGATGAGCATAATAACATCGTTCTTCCGTACTTTTAAATGGCCGATGCTCTCATGCCATGGAAATAATTATAGATCTAACAATTCTTGTAGATCCACTGAAGTTCGTTTCGTTTTCTTTCTTCAATGGATAGTTTATTTTGCGGATGAGAAATCCTGTAGCCGTACAACACAAGTTAAACCTTCGTAGTCATGCAGTCTGTTGATATAAGAAATTCTAACACGATCTAAGTTGTAATGTAAGATCGATTCTATTCATTACCTGCTTAAACATATAAAAAGTCGAGAATATTTTTCTCGGTAAAATGCTAAAGCATTTTTAAAACTAACAAAGAATATAGTAATACTGGCCCAACACGTTATCCTTCATGTTGTCAGTATAACTCGAACTAAACACATTTCGTTTGTTTCAGAATGAGGAATCATGTTTATGTGGCAACAATTTCTGTTTACGTAAAGAGTAGCCGGCTGTGATTCGTTCTTTCGGCGAGCTATCCAGTGAAAAGCTGTACATACTAACGGATTTTTTTTAGTCTAACATCCGCCACCTTCTTGATTTGCAAAGGGACATTTCAGCTCACTGAAGTGCTAGTGTTTGATAAACTTCATTACATATTGTAATAAAAGATTTATTTATAAAGTTCCAAAGAATTCAGTTTTCGATCATCGAATCGTTTAGAATAAACAATAGATGCGTCTGTACTCGTACGAGATACAACCAGTAGGTGCTTTGCGAGAAAACACTTTTAAAACGCCTTTCATTTCTATATTTTGAAATATTCATAATATTATACTACATCTGAAATAATGATAAAGTTTTTAACTAATAACCAGTCCTAAGGGACGGATGAGGAAAATTAGGGGAATCCCACACGATGACGACGACAACAAGCGGATTACTTAGCACAACTCGCACGGTAAATGATGAGCAGTACATTCTTCCTAGAAAATTTCTCGCCAGTGCCTAGATGGTTATTTTATATCAAAACAGCAAGCACCGTAATAAATAGATAAAACTAAAAGGAACGAAATGGTCAGCATTAAGTATATTTATTTAATTAAATATATTAGCGAAAAACAAACTTGTCGCTTCAATATCGCTTAAGTACTGCAAGGCGGCACTGACAACTCGAATTACAAACATCATCGGAGACTAAACACGGACAGACCCGGAGGTCTGTTGTTGCAATTAGGTTTCGAGAGGAGGTGAGTGCTATCGATCTTGCAATCTTTTGCGGAGGTATCCAGCAGGATACATGCCTGTCAGATTTCAATTCTTGAAGAAATTAAATCCCTTTCTAAGGCTAATCAAAAAGCTTC
The DNA here is from genome assembly GCF_054136105.1 of Typopeltis vanoorti. NCBI lineage: Eukaryota > Metazoa > Arthropoda > Arachnida > Uropygi > Thelyphonidae > Typopeltis > Typopeltis vanoorti. Next base: position 28,676,515 of record NC_143553.1, read on the forward strand.
TCATACCCTTCCCGATAGTTCAATGAGACATTTCGGTATAATCGGGCGAAAATGAACGGGGGATTTTAATGGCGGGAGACGATAGTAAAATGCCTCAGAAAAGGCTTTCAAATTGCAGTTGAAGTTGAACAGCTTTTAACCAGTTATGCTTGGACTCTTTTACCTATTTCATTAAAAAAAAATCCCATAAAGAACTTGTAATATGAAAATGTGTTGGTGTAATTTAGAAGCGGGTAGTTACCTAACATTATTGATTTAATCATTTGGAATGTAAATTCCTGTCTGAAGTATAACATCAGCAAAGTTAAATGGCAGTTGTCCTCTGGCTTTCTCAATACGTAGGCCTCAAGTATTCTTTTGAATATGGAAGAGAAAGAACGAAATTATATTTACACCTAACAAGCGTTCTGCGCCCGGTACGCTGAAGTACACATATAAACAAACCATTATTTTCACTTTAGTAAGAGTATTTTCATAAACAATAACGTTTTACACAATTCAGTATGCATTCCTTTGTTTTAGCGAGTCTATTCAGTTGGCAAAACTGCATTCCCGTAGAGTTCCTATAGAACTCTTGGGGAACACTTCTTCAACTGAAGATGAATTATCTGCCTCATATGAAAATTGTAGGCTTTCTTTCTGGTAAAATAGATGCAGTTATCAGACAGATTATACTAGTCTTGTAGCTTTAGGGCTTCCACCTGATCCTAAACAACTAGGAATAGAGTTGTTTAGAATCACGTGATTTCCAGCGTGAGGTCAGGCGCGCGCGCACACACACACACAGAGTTTCAGATCCATTTTGGAAGATACCAAGCTTAGTTATCAACAGAGTTTTTATTACGCGTATTGGGCTCTGTAGGCAAATTTTCACTGTTGCTGTACAAACTATGATGCTGCTGAAATTTGATACCATCCATGAAATGTGAGAATTATTTCAGATCTTACATTCTAGATGTTCTATCACCACCCACCAATGCATTTTCAGTCCACCGATGTGTGCCCAGTTGCACATCCGTAACATCCATCTGTTAAAATAACTCTTACACTCGATCTCTTCTGACTTCCGAGAACGATGTTTAGAAGTACCTATGAAGTCCAAACAGTTCTTTTCAAACACGATACCATTGCAAATGAGCGTTTCCGTTGTTTTTCTTGGTCGGAGATATTTTTCTGAAGTAAGCATCTAAAGTTTAGATTCTCAACCTTTTTTTCGTCACGGTACGCTTTTAATAATTTTAAAATTTGGCGGCACACCAACAATAAGATAAATTTAAAAGAATTTTACTTCGTTAATTAATTCTTGTACCTACAATATATTTTTATTATAGGTATATGCATTTAAATATCTTTGTTAGCCAGTAGCCAGAACTATAATAGACATGCGCATTGGTTCAGCCAGTCCCCGCTAGGAAAGTAGAACTGATTGAACCACTTGTCTGACGCCGCTTATGTATGGGTATTCGCAGTGGCAGCACACTTAAAAAATTTCGCGGCACAGTGGTTGAGAATCACTGATCTAAACAATGAATTAATGATAGTTGTTAAGAACACAACTTGGAATTCCATTCATTCGTCTATTTTTTTTTTCTCTCGTTTACTTCAATTTAATCTAGTAAAGAAGAATCGAGTACTACAGAAAAAAAAAGGTCTGGGAGGGTGGCTTGAATACGGCATTCAAAATAAGCAGTGTGAAATTATGACTTGATTCTCTGGGGTTTAAGATATTTTGGTACTGTTAATATGATGATGTGCCACTCTTCAGATTCAAATATTCGTTTAGTTCTATTTTATGTAGCTGCTTACATAATGAAGAAATCCGAGCACAATCGGAAGCCTTAAGTTTGATCCCCTTGTAGGATACCAAGAACATCTTCAAGACTTACAAACTGTAGGTGAGATAACCAATTTCATACAGTAATGATAGAATTATTTCCTTCTCGGAAACGCGGATTTCCATTCTGAGAAATAGACAAACTGGCCGGAGATCATGTCTGTCAATACACTCGTGGTCATACGATTAAGCAATCACGTAAATGACCCGCAGCCTATTGTTGACTATTGGCGGATGTACATGAGCGATCAGAATGTAGTGTATTGTACAGAGTTCCGTGACAATGCACGACAGACAGTTTTAAGGAATACACTTGTGCCTGAAATAAGTATTTGTTTTTCTTATTTCGTAGCAGATACTTTTAAGAACGATCTTTATTGAGACGACAGTCTTCGCACAGAATAGTTTTGTTTCATTGTAGATATGAATGAATATAACATAAAAAGCATGCGTGAGGTGCACAACACACTTTCTTCTTTGTACGGTACCGAAACACGTTGCCTTGTTCTGGCACAAAAACAGGTCGCCGTTAATGCCAACCGTTTATCTCTCTATGCGACATTATGCACATACAAACACCAGCACTTATGAGCACCCGTTTCATTCGTATTATCCGGAAACACCCATCCTTTTTCTGCGACGTAATAAAGTCATTAGCAAAATAGTCCTTTCGTGAAGGAAAGTAAATCATTCGCAGTCGACTCGCCTAACTAGGGGAGAGAGATGTCGCGAAAAAGCATTAAAGGACAGTAATGTCATCGGAGCTCCTACCTGCTACCATTTCCAGCTTCACGAGGTAATGTTACACTGCTCCCATTCGCAGTACTTCCGATGGTTAAGTTATGACGGCATGACCATATACTCCATTTCCCCCATCTTCCCTTTCGATCAGGATATGAGTGTTAAACGCGGTAAATAACCTGCTAAAGTAGGAAAACGCGTGCGAGTAAAGATAGCAAATGGAAGAGATGGTCTGGTGGTTTCCCCACCCCCGTTTTTTTTTTTTTTTTTTTTGTTTTTCCCCTTAACACTGTTTCAGTTCCCACTGTTTCTTGCCAGGATAGCGAACTTATTACTCGATGAAAGGTTCTATGGAACACTCATGATTACCACGTGTCAGCGATTTCGGTATTAAATCAAGTAATTGCGGCACTTGACAGTAATTTATAGCTTAGAAAACTACGAATGATAACAACTATCTACACTGCCATTTATTAGCATTTAGCTGACATACTAGTCGTAACCAGAGCAGGATGAAACAGGATATTTATGTGAATTTTTCAATGCTGCTTTTGTATTTCGTCACCGTACTATCTGGAAGCACCTACACTTTTTTGGTTTCAACATTTAAAGGTACATTTTTATGTTAATTCCGCCAATGAACGGCTGTAAACCTATTGCACATTAATACTGTGGACGAGCCAAAGGATTGATCCAATGGAAAACTTCTGCTCTAGAGACCAAACATGGGATTTCTTCAAGAGACTTCAGAACTTCAATAAGCGGGGGAGGGGGTATCACAATGGGCGACGAAACTTATCTCCCGCCTAAAAACTCGCCGCAAACATCCATGTCCCAGAAGGATAAGAATGGCCGACTTCATTGAATATTTGTACTCCAATGAATGTTTGAGTGAGACATCAAAGATAATTGTAACCTTAATGCCAGACACTTCAATATTGCAACTTAAATGTATGTTTAACGATATTAAATTAAAACTGCTTCATTTTCTCTCACCTGTCTAACCTGCTCTTCAGTGTCTTAAAATCGATATTATCCTCTATTGACACGATCCTGTTAATCCGAGATAAGAAATTGAAAATTCCGTATTCAATGAACAAATAAGAATTGTCATCTTCAGTGTTTCGTTTGTACGTTCAGTGAACACCAAGTTGATTTCCCACCCACTTTAAGGTTTACCAGTTTCTTCGTGCTTGGTGCACATCTATGAAGATTATTGTTCATATCTTAGTTAAATGTTTTTGGATTACACAAAGCTATCCCTTCAAGATAACTTTTCCGTAACGTGGATAAAGAGAGAGAATTTCGTATTATCGCTTTACATTATAATGATGATAATGGAGCTGCTTGAGTGTACGTGTGTGCGTGTCGATAGTCTCACGGGCTGTTTCCCGGTTATATTTAATTTTGCCGGAGGTGTCTTTGGTAACAGTAGTAAATTGTCACTCAGTCATTAGCCAAGATAAATAAACTAATATATCAGGTGCTCAGTTATTGTCTTTGTCTCTACAGATGTCCGAAACTTAATAAATGTAATGCAATAGATATGGTGCGAATATACTATGCGACGAACGAACCCGTCGGGCTTTGTTCGAATTGTGGTTAGTAATGCATGACAGCTGAGCTTCCACAGCGTGAAATAACCGGGACAGCTTTTTCTGCATCGAAACGTCTAACACAATCGAAAGGACAATCATGTAAGACAGTCGTCAGCATCTTCTGGAAAATAATGTGGTAGCTTCGCTCATTGTGATCTCAAGTGGAAGCATATTTTCACCTCCGTCGCCCTGCGGAATTGGATGTGCTGATGGTTCAACGAATGTCGATTCAATTACGCTACAAATATTGACGCGTACAAAATATATGAAATGTTATAATAAATGTTTACTCCATTCATCTGTGACCACATACAACAAGGAAGTCTAATCACTGTCTTCGAAGTGCGTTCATAGGCATTTCACACACACACCCTTTAAAAAAAAAATCTTTGTAGGGGAAGGAGACCAGGGAGGTGCTATGCTTACCTCTGGGACACTGCAGTTCCAAGATCTCCTTCCCCAATAAAGTTTTTTTTTTTGTCCTTTTCAGTCTGAAAAAAAAAAAGTGGTGGATATAGTCGTATGAATACCACCCATATGAATAACAGTAGTTGCAGTGTCTTGAGCAAATTAAGAGGTATTGAGCACTTAAAGGATTATTAGAATCGATGCGTCCTATTAGAAGGATCGTCTTTGAAGAATACAATTTACTTTTCGTGCTTTAACCCTCTCCCGAATAATTTTGATTAGCTCTGATATATTTCCTTCCTGATTTTTACGGCATCCATAAAATGTGTGCAGAAGGAAAGGAAGAATGGCAAAATAGGACAGCCGTGCCGCTAATTATTTTCTTTATATAACATGAAATCACATTAAAAGGGATGATAATATGCAACCATTATGATTTTTTATATCTGGTAGACAAACAGTGTTTGCGATTTGTGCTTACAATGTTTCGAATGTGCGAGAGGACATTGGAAGTTAAATAAGCTTCTGCATGATCTTCCCTAAAACAATTTTGTTATTAAAATTATTTTATTTAATTCATTCACAAGTATTTCAATCCACACTTTTTCATAGAAAAGTACAAAGAAAAGAAAGCAAAAGAAACTTCAGGCGGTGATAAGTAAAGATTTTAAGTGTGTAAATTTAGTAAACAAAATAGATCTCGAACTGCCGTAAATTATTAGTGGGTTGATCTGAAGTGGGAATGCAAGTGGAAAAAAACTCTTAATTTATAACAAAAAGACTATGAGTAAGTCCCGCTCATGTTTTCTTTTCAGTGCTGACCAACTAACGTTGGCTTATCCAATGTATAGTTAATAAGAGAGCAAAAACTCTTTAGTTGGCGAGAGGGAGAAAGTAGGTAAGAAGTCCAATGAAAACAGTTAAGAATTCTGTTTAAAAATTGAGGCTCTTAAAAAGATGGTGCATCTTCTCAAATACTTCATTTTTCTTGAACTTTATTTCTGCAACTTTAGCATCGTAATTTTGCAGCGATGATTCATTTTCGAAAGACATATTTCAATCATATTTGTGTTTACATTTTTAAAAAAAGTGAAATATAAATTTACAGAAACACTGAGCATATTCAGCGTTCAGTATTTTTGCAATAATTTTCTTGTAACAGTTAACCGGCTGAATTTCGTTAATTTATAAAGTTTACGATTTCTTAAATCTGTTCTTACAGAAAGGAGATGAAGAGAGTGGTTTGTTGGACGGGGGGGGGAGGGATGATTCTGAAAGTTGATCAGGTGTAAAAATTAAAAAAAAAAATTAAAAAAAAGGTGAAATACCAGACACCACACATCTTAAAAAAATGAAGATATTAGGAAGGAGTTTCTCATTATAGGCTTTTACAAATATGTGAGCAGAGTTAAATTAAGGTGATTTTCTCGATTAAACAGAAATGGAAGACGAAACGTTGGAAAAACATGTGTATGATGACAGAACAAGAGGAAGCGAACTAGGTGGATTAGGCATCTATTTGCGAGGGAGGACATCCATCTTACTCTCGAGAATGCCAGCATCTCGAGGTAGAAAGATGAAAAGGCGATTCAAAAGATTAAACCGGAGCGGAACATACTCTTTCCGGAGTATGTTCCGGGGAGGGAGGGAGCATGTACCGCAACAAATTCTAGCGGAAAAATCCTCTTACGCTGAGAAGGCAGGAATAAACAAAATGCCAAAGGGGACGTAATCACATGTGTCAGTCCCACCTTCTCACAATTTCATTATCCTTGAGCGGTATGATTAACTTGCAATCTCTATAGAGTGAATTAGAGAGAGATGGCCTGACTCTTGAAATACATCAAAATCATTCCACAATATTAGCAATTCTAGTATGAAAAAGAATGGATTGCGCACCCTAAAGAATAAGGTATATCTCAGACCCATTAATAGATTTTATGGATACCTCCATTGCCCCTTTAGAGAGAAAGCAAAACTATTAAAATAACTTGCATCCTTTGCCGGAATAGAATTTGACGTTTTGGATATCTTTCCTGAGAAGAAGAGACTAACACTAACCAACCACAGTTCCCCAAAAAATTAAGATCCAAGAGTGATAAAAGCATATTCTCACAAAATCAGAAGCCAGGCGCATCCACCAAACATAAAAAATTCCTACAATGGAATTGTTGTGTAGTCCGCCAAAACATGAATCACATCAATGTCCTCTAAGAACATAAACCACTGTGTCTGTTTCAAAGAGACGTACTTGAAACCATCTTGAGGTTCCTGTGATGAAACCTCAAAATGGAAACCGCATGGAAAGGATAGAGGGGAAAGACTTGCCCATAGAGGAATCATTATTCACGTGGGCAAGAATATCCCTCTCTTACAACTCCCACTCAGTAGTGACGCTTCCAATTCGCCTTTCAGAAGGATCTCTTTTCCCTCTCTCTCTCTCAGTACAGAGCAGAATACTCTTATTTTATACTTGGCTATACACATGGTTCAAAATCAGTCTCCAAATGGGATTACTGAGCTGACTGTTGAGAGATGATGGCACGCCTACGTGTGAGTACTGTAATTGTGCGATAACCATCAATTGACTACCCACATTTCTTCAATGAGCTTAGTCATTATTTTAGCACTTTTAATCTCCCTGGGCACTCTATGCTCAGATTTTTTTCTAATTTTTCCGATATACAATGTGTTTATAAATTTTTACAAACGACTGATCTTTATAATTACGTATAATTTTCTTTACATTACTTTTGAAGAGAATTTTTTTTTTTTTTAAATTATTCCCGACTTTGTATTTTTCTTGTGTATACTTTCTATGTTAATGATTACCATGGTTTTGCATAATTTTCAACGATTGTTGTATCCATTATAGTTTAAGTTCCCGATATCCCAGACAAAAAGCAATCGCAAAGGTATGCACCAAGGTTTTGGCGCGATAAAAGAACCGAAAAAAAAAAAAACGGTCCTTTCATTACAAGCAATAACACCTTTGCAGGCCAAGAAATGCAAAATATCAATTGTTTCTTTGCACCTTTTATAGAGAAAAGAGTGACACCCCCTTTTAAAGATAGCACTAAGAAGTGTCTTTTATTGCAGGACCCAAGGTTTAACAAAGAAATAGATGCTCGCACAGGATACAGGACTGTGAGCATCATGTGCATGCCTATCGTCAACTATCAGGGTGACGTCATCGGAGTAGCACAGTGCATCAATAAAGTGGATGGAAACCATGAGTTCACCGAACAGGATGAACAGGTAAGGACCTATCTTGAAACCAAGAAAAATGAATGAAGAAAAATTTACCTTTAGGCAACGGCCGACCAGCAATAAAAAAAAAAAAAAAAGTTACCTAAGTAAACCATACGCGTTAGCAAAGAGTTCTTTTGTACGCGTTTTGTTCCAATAAAAATCTCGGCTACACGTTAGCGTCAGGAATCTGCCGTTATTACCTGCTGCTTTAAGTATTGTGCCTCGTCACGGAACGTTCTTTGGTAGGAATCAATCGACCGTGAGATGCGGCGATTGATTCATTCCATCCAATACCCTTGGAGGGTAACGGATGGCAATGCTGTAGCCAATGAAGTTCTAACTGAGGCTCGGCTATTGCTGTTACCCTCCTGCCATGATCAGAGCTTTAATAGCTCAATAACACCTTATCCCTACACTGTCCTCTACAGATAACGGGGAAGATGAAAAGCATTCTTGCTTCGCCCCTTTAAGCCAGTCCTTATAAGGACTATAAGGAACGTTCTTTGAAATAACTCGGTGTTCCAACGAATAGAGCGATGTTTGAAAATATTAGCGAAATAACCTTAATAGCATAATTTGATCAGTAACAAATGAGCGTATCTTCTTTGTACTCTGAAGATATTAACAAAAACTGTGAATGTGTTTATAATCATGAAAGAAAAAAACTACATTTAAATTTCAACGCAGTGTTTTTTTAGAAAAAGAGTGTTAAAAGAAATAGGAAAATCTGCTTTTAATTAGGACAGTGAGGTCATCTTAATCAGCTTCACTCTCCTGTTATATTTTGCTGGACTTCCTGATTTGAGAGAACACTGCTCAACAGCAAGTGGATTGTAAATGGATTTCTAAATACCTGTAGGTTGGCAACCAGTAAAGCACTATCAGCGTGGATGAGTTAAGGAAATAATCCAGAAATGCTTCCATGGGGGATCAAATACGGAGTTCATCCCCCACCTGAAAACTTGCACATATATTCCTGCCACAATGGGATATATGAATCCGAAATTGGTCGCCAAGATCTTTTGCTTTGCAAAATGGATTGTTTATCAAGTTAAAATTGAATTTTCACCCAAACCAACATTCATTTGGTACAGGATTGTCACTCAGATATACTGGAAATTATTTCCTGGTGAATAATAAATTATTCATACAGAAGTTTGATAAGCACATCACGATCGACAACATACGCATCGTCACCATCTAAATGGTTTCACTTGTCAGTTGTTGTTTTTTTTTTTTTCTCTTCATGTTTGTCTCTAGATGTTTACTTCCAGTATTCATGGGATGAAGATCTGTCAGAAGCATTTCTGGACCTTTTTATTACCAGTATGAATTAATCTAGTATCTCTGTAATAAAAATAAGCAGAACATGTGGATGTCACTTAGCATCACATTGTACGATTTTTTAAATTTTTTTATTACGATCTTCTTTCTGCAGCGTATTGTTGTCACCAAACCTGGTAGATGTTTTGTATTGCATATAAATTTAAAATTTTGCTAATCTTTGGAAAACTGCGAAGAGAATGTTTGTTTAGAAACGACAGAAAAGGAATAGCTTCAACTTCATCCCGCTGTGACTGTTTTCGACTGATTACGAATGTTGAATAAAAAAAGGGGAATATCGAGTTGTCTTCAGTCTCTCGTATTAAAACTAACAGAATGACCGGCAATGAAAGGAAATGCAGAAGTACCCTGAAGGGAATTGTAGTTACGTTTCGTTTATTAAAAAAAAAAAAAAAAAAAAAAGTGAGGAGAGGTTGTTACAAAATGCTCATGAATGGTTTCAAACGAAATATACGATAATATTGTAAAACTCATTTAATATATAAAAATCGTTCACACCGGATTGCTTTCTTAATTAATTTATTCTTGTTAATCTTTTTTACTTGGCAGTGTTGTGAAGATCTCTATCTTTGAATAAATAAGGTGAGCTACCACATAAGATTATAGAAATGCTTACTTGATGAAATGATGAAAGTTGTGGATCGATAATTTTCGTTCAGCTCCCAACTTATCGAACCAATTTTCTCCCTTTCCTTCATTCCATATACGTATCTCTGTCCAGTAGGAGAGTCTCCCTCGTAACGTTTTCCGCAATGAATACAACTCCAAATGTGTTATTAGGTCTTGAGATCCCTCATGTGTGGGACTGATATATATATAAAGGATAATAATAAATCAAAATTCATGTGATATACTGTGAAGTATGTGACAAAAGCTAATGACGTTTTTCATTTAAAAAACATTCCCATTTACACTAGCATTTTAGTTTAGTTTCTGAAACTATACATTGTTCCTAGCGCGCGCGCGCGCGCGCGCGCGCACACACACACACACACACACACACACACACACACACACACACACACACACACACACACACACACACACACACACACACACAGAGAGAGGTTGGGTTAATTAGTATAACCAGTATTGATAAGTTAATAAAATTGCATTGAAAATAGAAAATGTGAAGTACCTAAAATTTCAAATACTATCTGGATAAAAGGAATCAAAATTGGTTCGCACTTGTTTTGTTGTATAAAAGCATATTTCGCATCATTATTGAAAGACTTGCTCTCTCCCCATGAAACGAGTGTGCTGGGCTGGAACACATAAACTTTTCCCATAATAATTTACATATGAATTTGAAACGTGATTTGATGTCTGCATTATTTATTAGCCAGTTTCATACGGAGATGGCAGCCTTTTTCCTCCCTGAAAAGATGATTTTTTTTTTTCATCTCGCAAAACGGGTAAAGTCGCTAGAAGAACACACATAATTAAGAAACATAAACCATCACCCATAGTCTTAGTTGTTTCTTAATTCTAGCCATAAATCAAAAGAACTACTTCGTGTGTGCGTGCGCGCGTGTACGCGCGCACGCAGGTGTGAAGCTTCGCAACATTCGGGTTTCAATTTCTTTTGATAAATACTGTCCTATTCGAACAATGAATATGCGGAGGAGGAGATGGTGTCGTAGTAGGAAGCAGCTTTTCGTGATTCGGTCGGGGACATACGGCCAAAATATTGCTCGGTGCTGTGTCATAGGTCATAAAAAACTAGATTATAGACAAATCTAGAAGTTTCATATTCAGGAATATTGATGCTCTACGGTAAGCAAACCATCCAATTTGAGGAAAATGATCTTCTAGGAATATATTGCTGTGGCTTGGATTCAGCAGAAAAAGAGATGCACTAGAATAGCAGATCAGGCCGAGGTCAACATGCTCCAACTCGACTGCCGCTACAATCACAATCTCCCCCTAAAAGAATTACTCCCACTTGAACCTACTTATTTCCGCGAACTGAGGAAAGTGAGCATTGTATTCATTTGTACAAAATGAACCTCCACTTTAAATTCCTGATGAATAATCAATTTTGTTGTATAATTGTGTATTTAGTTAACTGAATGTCTCCGTTTTTCTGTAGTAAAACTAGATTATAGCATTATCAAATGATGTTACGGTCCCTGTTTTATTTGAACACAATTCGCGAACATTTTGAATCGGAATGTGAACAACTGAATGAATATCAGTTTTGAACTTTAATTTCAAAGTGATATTTTAAATTCCTGAAAAAGAATTTAAAATATGACTAAAAATACAAAATCATTTTGCAAGAGAGAATTTGTTATTTATAATCTAATGATGGTGCATGTTATTAAAATGTAGAATCTTTCACATAGAATGATGTCATCCTTTATCTTCAGGTATTCCAGAAATACCTCATGTTTTGCGGGATAGGGATACAGAATGCGCAACTGTTCGCCATGTCCATGGAAGAATACAAACGAAATCAGGTATTGCGTTTTATTATACTTCGCTTTTATCGTTAAAAGTCATTATAGCAATAAAAACTAACTCCATTTTACCGCAGTTTCATTTACGATGTTGTTTGATTAGTTAATAAAGCAGTTGGCTGGTACACTGAATCAACCAACCTGCACAAATTCATTTTCGTTCCAACTACTGGAATCTTAACTTCCGAAATTAAGTTAAGTGGGATCTTTAACCTGCTTATTAACCTTTGGCTTGGCTTTTCTACCTTAAGTATCGCATATCGATGCTTCAGGTAGAAAAGCCACGCAATCAGGCTTCTGGTTGCGCTCATCTCTGGGTATTTCCTACGACTGATCTCATTTAATAATTTTCAAAGTAATTATTCTATCCCAAATTACCACTGTTTCGTACACGAAGTAACTGTAGACGTTTTTAACCACACCAGGGTTAATTTATTGCGGATTGCCTTCTGGGGTGGTGAGCAACTATCATAGCCTTGTGACAGGCACATCGAGAAAGTCAGCGACTGTGGTAATTTTAAGTCACCTCATACGCAAGATAGTCTCTAGGTAGGTAGTCTCTCACCGGATTAAGAATATCATCATTAATCACCTGACGATATGCAGAGCTTATCCATGCTATAGTAAGATTTGTTATAAGTTTAAATGTTTAGTAATTATTCTTCATTACTTGTGACTAAGGTTTGACAACTAATTCAATTCCCTTGTGTCTGCTCTTCAGAAGTTCAATCACAAATTGTAACCCTCTCTCTCCTTCGTAAAACAAACTTTGCATTAATTTCTCTTTACCAAGAGAAATTAATGCAAAGGTAATTGGATTTTTGATAAATGGTAAATGAATTTTTGAGCATATTTGATTTCCATAAAGTTCGATTTTATTACAGGTGTTGTTGAGTTTAGCACAGTCCATATTCGAAGAAACGTCATCGATGGATAGGCTAATCAACAAAATAATGGTGAAGGCCCAAAATATGCTTCAGTGTGAAACATGCAGGGTTTATCTCGTAGACACCGAGCATGATAAGGTGAGCGCATATTTCTTAGTGATCTACAAAATACAGACAAATTTGCTTCCAATATTATGACGGTACTTAAACATGATTTTGTACCTTTAGCAGTGGCGGCTCGTGGCTTGAAATCGTGGTGGGTGCTGCAACTTTCGAAATATACATACACACTGTAAGTACAGTGATACGTGTTTGGATAAAATATCAAAATGGTGGTGAAAATTAAAAAAAAAAAAAATTATACATGAAACAGTATTGTTTATTATCGATAAAATTATATCGTATAAGTCAAAATTACTTAAAAATAAAATCCATTATCATAACTCCAATAATGTTCTAAAATAAAAACTATACCAAACGTTATGTCTTTAATTGTAATGTTCAAATATTTAAAGAGACGGAGTAAACACGATAAGCACTACAAACACTCTACTAGTGGTGCAAACTGCATATAAACAACAGTGCCGCATTACGCTAATAGCTCGCATCTCACTATGACGTGCATATATTTGCGCACCTAGCAATATGACACTGTGTTAAACACAGTGCTGCTAGCGTCCTTCGCCCTCCTAAGTGCTACAAGATGGGTTTTATTATTTTTTATACAAAATAAAAGAATTGTATAGGATTGTTGATGATAAAAATTTAAATATTACAAGCAAATATAAATAAATTGATAAATATATTTATATATCGAGAAAAATTGGGGGTGTTGCAGTTCTGCAGTGCCTATGCACGAGCTACCCTTGACATTTAGTACATAGATGCAAGTGAATACACCTTAATTACTTTAGTCACTATAGTGATTCCCAAACTTTTTCGATTCGCGGCGCCCAAAGTCCGAACATAGGCCTACCTAAGCGTTACAGTGCGCAGTTGGTGCGGATACGTTGGTTAAGTTAAAAAAAAATAAATGAATTAGACACGTATCTCAAATTTTACATAAATCAAACAATTTATGTAAAAGTATTAAACAAGTACATATTTTGAACAATCAAATCATTGAATAAATAAATCGTAATTAGTGCGCTGCACTGCACTGCACTAACCGAACTGTGCGATGCGGCGCCACAGGCATAGTTTGGGAATGGCTGCTTTAGTGAATCCCTAAAAAGGGCCTAAAGCTTCGTTTATAAGATCGCTGGTTTAGACGCATGTGTTTGATTTCCAATCGATTTTTAAATCTAAGGGAGAATGCTAAGAAGAGAGTGGTGGTTTTTTGTTTTTTTCTTTCTAATACGCAACTATTTATGTTAATATTTCGTGTATTATTATTATTATTACTACTACGGGCGACTCCAGGGAGTCCTTAGACTCATCGAGGGAGGCCCTAAACATCATGTCCACACAACAATACGACATTCTCACAGTATCTATGATACCTTGCCTTGAACTCACTCACTGTCATAGCACCCACAACAGACTCTGGCAGCTTATTCCACTCATATACCACTCTAAAAGTAAAGAAGCCAGCTCTAACACCCTTGCTAACCACACTCCTGCCCAGCTTCCATAGGTGTCCCCGAGTTCTCCCACCACCAGTCCTGATCTCAAAAATATCCTCTGAATTAATCCTATAGAAACCCTTTAGCAATTTGAATGTCTCAATCATATTTCCCCTTTTCCGCCTATCAACTAGTTTCACCAACCCACAAATCTTCAACCTGTTCTCATATAGTTCATTCCATAGACCTGCTATCATCTTGGTCACTCGCCTCTGGATCCTCTCCACCTCCTCCCCATCAAGAAGGAACCGAGGTGACCAAATCTGGGCACAGTAGTCGAGATGAGGTCTTATCAAGGCTCGGTACAGAGGTACAACAAATTGGCTTCACTTCTGGAATAAAATTTTGTGTCCAGTTTCGTATAATCAGTTTTCGCAGAGAACTGCACGTGTAGAATGAAAACACGGACATCAAGTCAGGAGGTAGCACTATTTTATCATATGATTTCACCCTTAGTTATGACTCACCCCGTGTTAGTATGGTGTCGAATATAAGGCGAAAGCATAGTGAAAATAGGCAAATCTCAAGGTTAGTAATCACCACTTCATCAATGAGTCTATTACAATAGACCTTTACATGATAGACCTCAAGCATTGTTTATGTCTGTTGGATTGCAGATAGGCCATGTTTTTTTTTTTTTTTTGATAAACCAGCCGAATATAACATATGCAGGTAATAGACATAATGCACTGCCTAGTTGATTCAGCATTAATTCTATACAATTAAATTCATACCAACGCTATTATGATTATGTGTACGATATAAATATGTCATGTTTACAACTTATAAATATATTCCTGGAAGAAAAATCCTTATGTGAGGTTTCCTCCCTGTATTTATTTCACGGAAGAGTGGAAGAACTACAGGGATCAAATTTACTCCGTGAAGAAAATTACTGGAAATGTTATTGCAAAACCAAATGAAAGAATTAATCCGTATTTAATTTGATCTGCATAATATTAGCATGCTTCCTTAATAATCCAGCTCTTAGCCTATTGTTGTGGACCTATGTTTGTCACATGCTTGCATTTGCTAATAAAAGTGAACTCAGGAAATAAATTATAGCATCATAATTGGTTGTTATCCCTAAGCAAGCATATT
Source organism: Typopeltis vanoorti (assembly GCF_054136105.1). Classification (NCBI taxonomy): domain Eukaryota; kingdom Metazoa; phylum Arthropoda; class Arachnida; order Uropygi; family Thelyphonidae; genus Typopeltis; species Typopeltis vanoorti. The sequence continues at coordinate 28,691,767 of NC_143553.1, forward strand.
GCAGCACATCCCCAAATAGAAGCAGGAACGCGATAATTTTAAATGTTCCCTATATGATGTTTCTTATGTCCATATTTACAAGTTGCCAGATATGCCTCATCTTCTGCACCGCCTATTTTCCACTCTTTTTCAGAATATTTGTCAACAGCCAGAAGCAAAAGAAAAAAACTCTTTCACCATCTGTAAGCCTCGCAAATTTTCCAGAGCTGACGTAAGTACCCTTTTTATTTTCAGAAAGGCTACTCAAAAAGGCTGAGTTATGATATACGAGGATAGTCTGAAACGTTCTCGATCTCGACCATAGATGGCGACACAATCGGCAAGATTTTTTTTCTTTCTAAGTTGGTACATCTGTCATAGTGTGTTTTATACAGCTGTCTAAGAAGCAAAAGTGTTGTCTGTATCCCTTGAAATCGATAAAATTGATTATCGTGCGGTTATAAAATTCTTTGTAAAAGAAGGTTTTACGCAAAAAGAAATTCAGTCGAAGTTCATAAAGGTTTATGGGCGCTCTTTTCCTTCGTTTTCGACAAGTAAGAAATGGGCTGCTGCATTTAAACGTGGCCATACCAGCCTTGAAGATGATCCAAGTGAAGGACGTCCAAAAAGTGTAACAACACTAGATATATTAAAAGTTCAAGTGCACGATATGGTATTGGATGACAGGCGAGTCAAAGTGCGTGAAATTGCAGACTATATGCGTTTCAAAAGAACGTGCCGGATATATTTTGCATGAAGAATTGGAAATAAAAAAGCTTGACGCAAGATGGGTGTCACGCTTGCTCACAACAGATTAAAAACGCACTCGCATGAAAATCTCTGAACAGTGCTTGGAGCGTTCTAACAACAATAAAACTGATTTTGTGCGTCGATTTATTACTGTGGATGAGACTTGGATTCATCATTATACACCAGAATCCAATCAGCAGTCAAAATAGTGGACAGAAGCCGGTTGTTCAGCGCCAAAGAAGACAAAGTCCATTCCATCAGCAGGAAAGGTCATGGCATCGGTGTTTTGGCATGCTAAAGGCATTTTGTTTATCAATTATCTAGAAAAGAGTAAAACAATAAGCGGAGAATATTATTTCGATCTTTTAACCAGTCTAGACGAAAAAATTCGTGAAAAATTAAGGGATCAGCACTATGAATTGTTGGAACATCCACCCTATTCTACAGATTTCGCTCCCTCTCACTTCTATCTCTTCCCAAAACTAAAACTATTCCTCCTGGTCAGCATTTTTCTTCGAATCAAAAGGTGATTGCAGCTCTAGAAGGGTATTTTGCAAATCTTACTGAGAACCATTAAAGGAAGGATTAATGGCTCTGGAGCATCACTGGAATAAATGTATTAGTCTTAAGGGAGATTATGTTAAAAAATACAAATAATTTTGAGATTATAAATTCGTTTGAAATTATAAATTCTGGTGAATATCGTGGATGTTCCAACAATTCATAGTGCAGATCCCTTAATTTTCCCATTGCCAAAATACCTTTGTGGGCAGGTGCATTGTCCTGATGAAAGATGATTTTTTTTCCTTCTGCAATCCCAGTTCTTTTCTAACGATTTTTTTTCGTCTAGTCTGGTTAAAAGATCGGAATAATATCCCCCGCTTATTTTTTTACCCTTTTCCAGATAATTAACTCGCCGGTCATCCAATACCATATCGTGGACTTGATCTTTTAATAATTTCTGCTGTTGTTACACTTTTTTGGGGGCGTCCTTCACGTGGATCATCTTCAAAGCTAGTACAGCCACGTTTAAACTCGGCAGCCCATTTCTTAATTGTCGAAAACGAAGGAGAAAAATGCCCATAAACTTTTATGAACTTCGAATGAATTTCTTTTGGCGTTAAACCTTCTTTTACAAAGAATTTTATAACCGCGCGATATTCAATTTTACGATTTCAAGGGATACAGACAACACCTTTGTTCAAACACTTGTATAAAACAAACTACTCGATAGAATGACTTGCTATTTCACATGGATGCTTATGACAGATGTACCAACTTAGAAAAAAGAAAAATTTTGCCGATAATGTTGCCATGTATGGTCGAGGCCGAGAACGTTTCAGACCACACTCATGTGTATATATATTCTTGATTTATATACTGTGTATGTTGTTTTGCTTTGTTTTATCATCACGATGGTATAACTGAAGGGCAGTCAAATTTTTGTAGAGATTTTGAATACCAAATGTCGTTAAATTCGATCCAGCCAAAACAGAATTGATATGATTTCGACACTTGCTATTTTTCACTAGATGAGTCATACCGTAAACAGAATTTGAGATAGCTGGACAAATATATAAGTGTTCTGAAGAGCAAACTTCAGTAAAATCCATCCACTAGAGTTGAGTAATTGTTTGTGCATAAATGAACAAAATGAATGCGATTGGTTTTTACGCATTTTGCGAAACTTAACTCAAAAGTTTTGATGCAAACAATGAAGATACAGAGAACTTCAAAATAGATGTATTGATTTTAATGTCTAACACTCTAGTAATTAATGAATATTTTAGAACCAAATATCTATCAAAAGTACAGAATTGCATCTTTCGACTCGTTTAGTTGTGCGAACGGAAAACTATCTCAACGATTTTTTTTGTCTCTCACCCACGAAAGGTTGTGTAATTCTTAATGCATCAGTACTGTGAGCAGGATAAGGAAAATTTTTATTTATTTATTTTTATAGTTCGAAATTACTGCTGTAGAGAGCATGGGTCTTTTTAAGCCACTTCAGGCCTCCAATAAGTAGGGAGACGGTCGGTCTATACCGTGTGATGAAATTCATCTCCCACCCAAGGACGTTCAGAAATATGCGAATCCATGGCTGGATTTGAATCCCCAGCGTGTTTGTTAATGAGCGAGTATACGTTAATCACTCGGCAACCACAGAATGACAGATGATTGTTGCTCTCTCTCCCTCTCAATATAATACTAAGAACATATCTCTTCCTTAGCGAACATTGATTTCCCTCTGATACAACGACAGTTCTGACGATAGAACTGGCGTTTGTTGTATCAAAGGCGATTAATATCTCTTTAATTTATTGACCGAAATGAGTTTGTTAGTTAAATGTGAAAGGCAACGTCAGAAATCAATAAATAAATGAACTCCATGCTTGAATAAATACCTCCATGCTTTTAGTATGTTTATACTTGAATATCAGAACACAGACAAATGACATAAGCATTTAATCTAGAAATTATTAATGCTCATTAATATATAGCTGTTCTAAAGAAGCCTTCATTTCACTTACTATTTTGTTAATCGAATACGAAATCAGTTCCTTTACACTGCATAACCGACAGTGCTGATTTGAAATGGACAATCTCTATACTAACATTTACTAATTAGGTAATAATTAACAGAAAACTTGCTTGAAGATGGATGTTTATCTGAAACTCAACTGGAGTATAATTTATATTAAATTGATTTTTGTAAATGAAATTGAAAACAATTAACAGAACAAAAGTCTTCTTACTGTAGCCATATGATAATTTCTCAGCAGCGGGAGAAAGGGGGGAGTAGTACGCATTGCATTTTGATTAAGTTGGGGATGTGTTATCATTTTAGGGAAGTGCAAAGGTTTTTTGAATGAATGTATCCTTGGGAATGCTGAAGCTTGCATCCATCCTATGTGGTGTCTTGGGTTAACGGAAATAATTAGTTTCAGATATCATACGGGGGGTTGGGAATAGCTGCAGCATTCCAAGTCTGCATTTAGCAAAGTGCTGAGAAATGGAACTTCCTAAGTAGTTCTGAACCCAAGACACCACCAGGTATGTCTAAATAAAACACTAACCGAGAGGAGCCGACCTTCCTTTCGAAAGACTATTTAATTCATCTTTTCATTGGATCCCAGGGAATATACAAGGGGAGGCGAATGGTCACGAGCAATCCCATGACTATTTCCTAGACACACAGAGCCTCGGTGTTTACAAGCCTTTAATTATCCGAGTAATGGAAGAATCGTTCCTGTGGAGCATGAAGTCGCACTATGTACCCTGATAGTAATGGACATGTTGGCTGGGCATTAAAAAGGCCTGTACTATTTTATTTTATTAATATTTTTCATTTGAATGTGTTTACGGCAGTGTAATGATGCAAGTAGTTTCTCATAGAATGAGTTAAGTCTAGTCGTGGAGCATGTAATGGAGATTACTAGGTCCTACATTGATGTTCTGAACAGTTGCTCAAGTCCTATACGGTATATACGCAATTATACTTTCCACAATAATAACGCTCCGTTTCACATAGTAGTAATTGCATGCACTGCTCGAAGAGAAATAACATCAAAACATTGTAGAGGTCAGGCCCAGGGACTAAACCTGTAGCTGGAATATCTGCAGAATTCGCTGGAATGGGAATCATGTTATCACAGAAATGGCCCTCTTCATTGTAACTTACAGATGTTTAGAGTTTGAAAGACTATTTGAGGATCTTACAGCTGAATTTTATTAATTTTTTTCAGTAAATGTATGTCTCGAGATATAATTTTTCTAATGCCATTTTATTGCCCTAAGGGAGCAGACGAAGTTCTTATAATTCTCTTACTTTTAGAAATTGTGAAGTAGCCACTTTCCAACTTTAATCATTACTGAAAGGGCCTAGCCCATGATTGTCGATTTTAGAAGCATAGGGAAAAGAGAGGCAGGCAGTTGCCGCCACTTTAACCCTCTTCATTATTGTCTGAAATAGTATGAATTCCACAGTTTCGTTTTATGAGATGGATTGGGGGAAGGTCAAAAACCGGAATTTCAAGGAGAAAAAAATTATACTGGCTGTATCAGAAGTCAGAAGTCGATTAATGAGGATTTTGCTTAGCTTTCTCAGTCAGTCTATCCCCATATTCTGATTTCTTCTTTCGTTCCATACTTCATCTTGAAACTGCTTCTCGTCTTCCAGTTCATGTTTTCCTCTGTATCGCATTCGTTTGTACTTTCGCTCGAATTTATATTTGCTCAAATAAAAATAATTTCAAAATTATTTTTATTTTTCAACATAATCTCCCTTAAGACTAATACATTTATTCCAGCGATGCTCCGGCGCCATTATCCCGTCCCTGTAGTGCTTCTCAGTAAGATCTACAAAATACCCCTCTACAGCTACAATCACATCTTGATTCAAAGAAAAACGCTGACCAGCGAGGAAGAGTTTTGGTTTGGGGAAGAGAGAGAAGTCAGAGGGAGCCAAATCCGTGAAATAGGGTGGATGTTCCAACAATGCATAGTGCAGATCCCTTAATTTTCCCATTCCCAAAACACCTTTGTGGACAGGTGCTTTGTCCTGATGAAAGATGATTTTTTCTTCTGCACACTGTCTTTTCTCACAAATTTTTTCGTCTAGTCTAGTTAAAAGATCGGAATAATATTCGCCGGTTATTGCTTTATCCTTTTCAAGATAATTAATAAACAAAATGCCTTTAGCATGCCAAAATACCGATGCCATGACCTTTTTTGCTGATGTAATGGACTTTGTCTTCTTTGACGCTGAACAACCGGCTTCTGTCCACTATTTTGACTGCTGATTGGATTCTGGTGTATAATGGTGAATCCAAGTCTCGTCCACAGTAATAAATCGACGCACAAAATCAGTTTTATTCTTGTTAGAACGCTCCAAGCACTGTTCAGAGATTTTCATGCGAGTGCGTTTTTAATCTGTTGTGAGCAAGCGTGGCACCCATCTTGAGTCAAGCTTTTTTATTTCCAATTCTTCATGCAAAATATATCCTGCACGTTCTTTTGAAACGCATATAGTCTCAGCAATTTCACGCACTTTGATCCGCCTGTCATCCAATACCATATCGTGCACTTGAACTTTTAATATATCTAGTGTTGTTACACTTTTTGACGTCCTTCACGGGATCATCTTCAAGGTTGGCAGGGCAACGTTTAAACTCTGTAGCCCATTCCTTAATTGTCGAAAACGGAGGAAAAGAGTGCCCATAAACTTTTATGAACCTCGAATGAATTTCTTTTGGCGTTTAACTTTCTTTTACAAAGAGTTTTATAACCGCACGATAATCAATTTTATCGATTTCAACGGATAAAGACAACACTTTTGTCAGACTGTTGTATAAAACAAGATATTTGATAGAATGCCTTGCAATTTCACATGGATGCTTATGACAGATGTACCAACTTAAAAAAAAATCGTGCCGATTGTGTTGCCATCTATGGTCGAGGCCGGGAACCTTTCAGTTCATCCTGGTATTGGTTGCTGAGAAGGAGGAGAATTTGTGGAAGTTAATAAAGCCAAATACATGTAATAGAGAAAAAAATATGACCTTAGATTAATTTCAAAAAAAAAAAAAAAAAACCTGAAGTTATAACAGTAAGCAGAAAAATGTGTATCCCAAAGTTAAAAATTAAAGTAGAAAATCAAATTATTAGAACAAGTAAAATGTTCTACTTATTATTATGTGAAACCTCCAGGGAGTCCAAAGACTCATCGAGGGAGAGTGTGGCAACAGCATCGAACGATTGAATCCCTTCCAACTACTAACCGCGCTCAAACTTACTTAACTGAGCCATTAGTAGCAGAGGCTCTACCAATCGACCAACCTTTGCCGGCTTTAGGAAACTTAATTCCACTGGATTGAAATTGTAAAGTAAAAGAGAGATTAGGAAAAGAATAGAGATTGCAAAAACATACTTGAACAGAATGAAGAATATACTATACTAACATCAGGAGAAATAAACAAAAAAAATATTTAAATAATTTATTTACTCTCCTTTTCGCTATGAAGCAAAACGTGAACAATAAACAAAAAAAGACAGTAGAAGAACTGCTGCTTTCGAGATGAGGACGTACAGAAGAGTATTGAAGATCTCGTGAATTCAGAAGAATAAAAGGAAGTCTAGGAGGACCTGAGACAGAAATAGATGGAGATCCATAATAACCAATATCCGGAATGTGGATAAACTTTGACAGAACAGCTAAGTCATGCCAGCTAATGCTTAGTTTTTAAACCTTTTCAAGTGCATAATACTTTTCAAATTACTTCAAAAAATTGAGAACATATTTCTAGGGATGGTTAAGAATAAATGAACTTCATGTGTCTAAAGATTGAACGTTTATTTTATGACTTTGGCTGTAAATTTTAACACTTTTTTTTTTAAATTCAAGTATCTGCACCTCAATAATTGTCCTGAATTGGCTGAAGGTTATAATTTCAGTAGTTCATAGCAGAACCTTGGTAGTAAACTCGTGTACTCAGAACTTAACAATTACCACACAACTGTTTTAAATTTAAAATAAATTATTCAAATCGACTAACGTTGTAACTATTCAGAAGTAAAACTATTTTCAAATCAAAAATATAATTAACGGAGCTGATCTAATCGGTTGTTAAATTGTACTAGTTTGGATTTTTCAAATGCTATTCTTTCTTAATAGAACAGCACTTAATATAGAAACAAAACATTAACGGTAAACACACAGGCATATTCATTCTTTGGAGAGAGGACTTCGACGGGGCATGCAATTGGTTTTTAAAAACCGCAGAAGTGTACAGTAGATTGCCTTAGAGTCCTTAGGTGATCATTATTCAGTATTGTAAGTCGGGTCTTTTTCATGGAGCTTAATAATCAGTTACTTTAAACAATTTAGTGAGTGCATTAACACGAAATATATTTAACACAGCTTGTAATTCTTGATGAATCTGTTTGGTCCTTTCCAGACAGATGAGACACCTGCGACCTTAATATTTCCTTTTCAAATGATAAAATGCAAGGAATTAGTTACTTTCAAAAGTTTTATTTCCTCTTATATTCTCTTGGTGTTATCTCCCAGAAACTTGGGTTTTAATCTGGCATACTATTTTAGATGATCTCATGATCCCTAAACCAAACAATATACACTGTTTGGTTTAGGGATCATGAGATGTTCCAGCAGTTACCTGCATACTCTTCTCCGATACCTATTGAAATCGTTGATAGTCTTAAGCCAGCCATCTCTGATTGGCTATGGATAGAAATTGTCTTACAGTGTACTGTAGATTGCCTACGGTAATTAGGTGATCTTCATTCAGTTTTGAATGAAGCTGGTGAGGAGTAAATAGCCTTCCCCTCTCCTTTGGAAGGCGTTATTTTTCTATATTTATGTATCAACAAATAGCGCATATCTAAAAGGATTCTCTGTTTGTTTATTTTATAGAAAAAAAGTTGTTTGTTGTATTAAGTTACAAAGAGAATAATGGAGAACTGCATGTTAAAAATATTACATATATGCAATATTAAAAATATTGCAGTATGTGCAGCAACTGAATTTAGTGAGAATCACATTGTCAGATTTCAAGGAGTTTGATTATAGGTCACTGTAATGCAAGAAAAAGGGTGGATGGATGTAAGGTTACTGCTTATATCTCTGCTGTGAAATAATAGCCAAAAGTAATTCAGGAAGCCTTCTCTAATTATTTACTTATTGAAGGAAATAAACTTTTATGAATGTTCCTAGGTTAGACATTTTTATTGAAATGAACTTTATTTAGGCCATACTTTTACTATCGCAAATTGAAATCAGGTTGTTTTGATATACTTGCAGGATGTTGTATTTACCATAGTATTTGAACTTTCGCCAAATGAAGACGAGATTCGTCGTGCAAGGTTTGTTATTCAGGGAGGCTTTTTGAATATGATACATTGTGGAATTTATTTACTATTAGCATATAACTGAAATAATCATTAAGCAAGAAAGCAACTCTCATTTGATAAATATTATAGTTGCAAACCATGTTTGGTTTAATTTTAGTATATATTCGAAAGTGGGTGATTTATAAATAAATAAATCAGTTAACGCCTTTTATTCCCTTATAGGGAGTAGGCGAGGCCTTCATACCCTATTTAGCTTTTGGAGACTGAGTAAGCAGTTCAATCTCCACTGGTAGCCAATCAGAGATAGCTGGCCCATGTCTATCACTAATTATAGGCAGCCACCGATGAAGAGGCTGGCAAACAAGTGTGCCTTCTCTTGGTACCTAACCCTAACAGGATATGTTACTATCTGAAATAATGTGGGTACTACGGTCAATTTTCTTGAGTTTATACTATTTATACTTATTATTACGGGACGAAAAACCCGAGTTTCCGGGAGAAAAAACCAGCTTGCCCGTGCCAGAGAGTAACTAACTCCGGAACAGGTCAAAAATAGGCTTAGAAAAAGTTCCTCCAGTCGGCCACTGGAGGGTGATTTAAAACATCTAAATACTCTGTTCCAATATGGAGTTTCGAAATTAACAAAAAAAAAAATCATCTGATTGATTTATTGTAATTTGGTAAATACTGCAAATCAATTACTATAAATATAAAATCTGTGAAAAATATCTAGTCAAACTTAAACCGTTGTCGAAATTTTATCGACAATGACCTGCAAATTGCACTTTTATAGTTCGAATGGCAAGAGTGCATAAATTGAGAGCAATTCCGATGGTTACTGAAATAGCATATTTAAATTATAGATTCTCTTTAATGCCAATAAAAACAGATACTACACTCTGATCTTAGCCAAAAGGCCTAGAATGCTGCCTGTGTAGCTCAGTGGAAGTGGCATATTGCGTTCATGGCGCTAGGCCGACCGAAGAAAAAACATTCTACGTTCCGTTTTAGTCGCCAACTAAGCGACTCAGTCTCCAATAAGCCGTTTTTCGACCAGTTCTCGAGTTAGTCAATCTCTTGCGGGCAAGCGAGTTTTTCTCCGAAAACCGAAGAAAATTACTGTATAACCCACACTATTTCACACAGTGAACGCAGTGTTAGGATTTGGGACTACGAAATGGCGGAATTTGACGGCCCCATCTCTGCACCGGATGCCATGTATATTTAATTATAGCTTGGGCCAGCTATTTCTGATTGGTTAGTGGTGGAAATTCAATTTCCCCCTGAATTGAATTTCTTCTTATTGGGAATAAAGAGCGTTAGCGTTTTTTTTTTTTTTTTTTTTTTTTTTTTTTGTTGTGTGTGTGTTAAATATCCTTTGAGTTCTTAATGCATTTAATACTGTAAATAAATTAAGGTATCTAAATTTAAAGAAAAGAAGCAACGTTATTTGACCTTTGGGTGTTTTTTTTACAGTTTCTTCGAAATGGAGTACACTTTGAATTGATATAGTTCTCAACATCACTAGTACCTAACATGTATTACAAAATATTAATATTGGCATAAAACTTTTGAGAAGTGATTATCATTAATTCTCGTTTATGTTGTTGTAATAGAAATAATGTCAATTCTTTCTCCTGCTCTTCTGTATACTTATTATTACTCCTTGATGCTTCTAACATTCTGCATTTTATCTGTCATTACTTTCATATCACATTCTCCAGTTTAAGCAATATTGAACATGAATCTGTTGTTGGAAAAACCAGAGTTCTAAACCTGTGTAGTACATGAAGAATATCTGAGCTTTTTTTCCCCCCAAAATAAATGAAAGTTAGTTTCATACTGGAGTGTTTTCATCCGAGAAAAGACAAAAATTTATCAAAACACGCCCGTTTCATAGTCAATAATAAATAATAGTAATCAACAGTAATCATCATCAGCTATTTTAAGTCCACTGCTGGAGGAAGGCCTCTCTCAAAGTCTTCCATTCTATTCTACCTTGAGCTATTTTATGCCACTGAATTCCAGCCATCATTCATCTAAGAAATCTCAAAAACTTGTCGTTTAGGATGAAGGGTTGTACATATTACAATGTATTAGTAATTTCGTTAAATTACTGTTTTTTCTCTGTCTAATCAAATGGCTATTTGGGTGCAGTTGTTGTGCATATTACAAGTTTAATTCGTTACTTTTACTTCTTGAACTTCTAAACTCTGTAGCTTATTTCAGTGCTTATTTCACTGCCAAAATTCAGCAATACCTGAGCTAGTTCTCATATTGGAGTGAGAGGATCTTCCTCCCAGACATTCGGGATTTCATTCTGTAGACGTCAGAACACTAGTACATGATGGTGATAATTAAAGAGGTGTTCAGAGCACTTTAGAGAAAAATGTATTTAATGAAATTCAACCAAACCTGGTATAAGTACACTTTGGAACATGGGGGGTTTTGATTTACAGAAAAAAAGAAAAGTACAGAATTCTGCCACCAACGGACAATCGGCGCTAGAATCGCTTGATATTTACATAATCTCACAATTTCTATTGACTGATTGGTGGATACAAGGAAGGCCCAAACGGATTCGCGTTATTCTGAAGTGTGCGGATCTCACCTTACTGGAACGCACGTTGCCTGTCAAGCTTTTCTATGAACAATGCAGTAACGCTAATCCCACACTTTAATAATCCTGGCTTTTGTAGGATAGAGAAAAGGTCCAATGGCAATAATAAACCTTAGAAAAATTATCTTACGATTTGAAAATAGCGAATCAAATCAGGGCGCAAATGGATTATTCCTCAACATGTTGACAACGTTGCAACTGCCGTCGTCGAACACGGAATGAATAATGCACAAGGGTCTAGCAATGCTTGGACAATATCAGAGCAACCAAAAATCCTACATCAGATGCTGAGATTTTTTTTTCCCTGCAAGATCTCCCATACTCAAGCTTTGCTTCATGCAGATGTGAAAACTCGACTGCAGATTACACTGACGTTCTTAGCTCGAATGGAGTGGATGATGCATGGCTCCGGAAGATCTTGTGGAGTGACGAGACACATTTGTATCTGAACGGTGGTGTTATCTCACACACAGCTGCCCCATATGGGCTGTGAATAACCCTCGTGTTCCATCAGACCCCTTTACACTCACCGAAAGTCAGTGTGGTATGGTTTCGCTACATCGTTTATTATTGGTTCGTACTTTTTCAAGATTTCGTCTGAGAGAATCAGTGACTTGCACCTTCTCTGCTGTTATGTATCGAGAGATGCTGCGCAAATTTGTTCTTATGCAACTCCAGTAGCGAAGATGTCTTGAGTATACCATATTCATGCAGGATGGAGCACCACCTCACATTGGATTCCCTGTACAGCGAATGATACGAAGAACACTTGACATAACAGTGATTAATCGTGCATTTTAGATAGCATGGCCAACTCGTTCGCCTGATCTCAACCCCTTTGACTTTTGGTTCTGGTACTATCTGAAACATGCAGTGTATGAAGGACATATTCCTGATTTAGCAACCTTGAAAGACAGAATAACTCAGCATTGAGGAAGATCAATTACGATCTGTTGCGTTCTACTGTGGACAACGTCATTCACAGAATTCAGTTCTTGGAACATCTGAAAAGAAGACACATTGAACCACTTCTGTAAATTATACTGACAGGAAAATTGATTTATTGTCTCTTCTAGCCATTCTGTTTAATTAATCCCAAACCAGCACTTATAGCACCAAATGTTTCCTGTTGGAAGACTTTTGTGCTATTTTTATCACCTGTAAATAAAAACACATGTTCCAGAGTGTACTTACACCACGTTAGATTGAATTTTGTCCAATACAATTTTCGCTACAGGGCTCTGAACACCTCTTTAATTATGGCTACCCTGTAATTTACAGACATATTAGACTGACCTCATAGCCTTAAATGCTTCGCCAGTACCGTGGTTTATCTAATTCCCTTATCTAGGTTGATTACATTAAAAAGTAAGAAGTAAACTGCTGTGGTTTCTGATCCTGACCAAATAAAAATCATGTCATTGACATATACAGTATATATTTCACTTCCTGGATTTAGATAACTTTATAAGTCTCCATGCTCATAAGATCAAAAATCCTTTGAATAACAGAATTTATTAACGGGAAATATTCTTGGCAAGACGCCAAGCAGAGACCTACAAACTGTGGGCGAACTATATCTTAGTCGACATGAAGCATAATAAAAAAAAAAAAAATACATCAATTGTCTCCTAATATTAAAAACTCGTGTGTATCTGTACGAGATCTACAAGTTTGTTTGGCTCTTTGTATGCCTTGTGTCGGTGGGCAAGTTCTCTATCGTGTTCTTCGCGCTTTATGTCAGTTGTAGGGTCTGCTAGCACAGTTCACTGATCTCTCAGCCCGCCACCATTCAAAAGCTACATTTACTTAGGATACACAATTTTGTAACATGCTACGCATTCCGTCCATTAAGAAAATGGCAGGTGAAATGTCGAGATGAGTATGTGTGCATTAAACGTAGGCGGTGTGAAGCGGGGAATGTCTCAAGATCTTCAGCAGTAATGGGTTTGAAACGGCGAGGCTGACACACGTAGATACGAATAGCTTGCTACGCGGTGATGACGGAGAAATGCTGTCCATGGATTTGATCTTAGAAGATATGCCTGAAGGCATATCGTCATAAGATCACATGATCTAATGTCATGCTGGCCGCGTGGTTTGCGTATCTGCTCTCCAGTCAAAAGGCTGTTGGGCAGGGTAACCACATGTAGTACTTCTTATAAATTTTTAGTGTTCTAGTACGTTGACCAACAGATCTAGTACTTTCTTCCTTCCGAATAATAATAATAACATGAGAGTTAAACATATGAGTTTAATATTTTTCTCTTCTCCCACCTCCCCATATGTCACATTCTGTGACACAAGCATGATTTATTTTTTCCCCTTCCCCCTCTCACTGTTCGCTACCTTCTCTCCCCCGATCCCATACTCACACAATCCGACTGGGATTAGCCAATGAAAATATAATCTTTGCTATTCAAACACGTCTCGCGCACTACAGCAATGAAAACAAGTGGAAAAATTAAATATTTTAATATGAGTAACCACCTTTTATTGATGTAGAACGTAAATTGGACCCCATTGAAAAGATAAATCCAGCCAACAATGGTCATTTTTTAGACGTAGAAATGTATAGGGGGCGTTACGAAGAGGTTGATAGAGAATGGCAACTATTGAAGACTGTAGAAGCATTTAAATAAAGGTTTTCTTGGAATAAAGTTTTTGAAATGAAAAATGTTGTAGGAGAACAAATATTTCCTAATTTTACAACGTTAGTTAAAGCTGTACCGTGCCTCCCTCATTCATCACCAGTAACCGAAAGAAAATTTTTTAGCATGGTAAATAAATAAGAAATCAACTACAAACTCCCTTGATGAATGGACTCCTTTTGACAAAAGAAAAATTGAAACTTTCGTCAGCTACAGATTTTACTATTTTTGAACAGTTAATGAATTTAGCAAAATCTGCTAAAAATAATGAATAAATACTTCCAGTGTTTTTCTTGTGAATGGGCACCTATGTATATGTGTAAATAGCATAGTAAATAACTGAACATTTAATGTTACATTATTTTGAACACTAAAAATTATATATTAAATTAATACTCGTGTGAAGTGCTAGAGTTACAACTGGGACTTCTGTTATGATGAATGACAACTACTACAGCTCTTGGACTCATAGATGACTGCAGTGTGATGAGTTTTGACTTTTTTTTTCTTTTCATTTTTGTCGTACATGTGTTAATTTAGAGGTTTTACATTGAGTTCATCTATGATAATAAGGTAGTGATAATGTAAAATGCCCAAAACAGAGTGAAACGAAAGCAAATAAAAATCTAGTACTTTTTGTTTCAGATTTAGTACCTTTTTCTTGCATAAGTTGGTACGAAATATTTTTGCTGAGTGGTCACCCTGTTGCTGGGTTGAATCCCGCCATGGGCATGGACGTTTGTGATTGTCTGTGAAAATACTGGTGGTGGGCAGTAGATGCAGGGTGACCACATCTAGTACTTTCGTACTTGATCTAGTACTTTTTATAAATTTTTAGTGTTCTAGTACGTTCACCAACAGATCTAGTACTTTCTTCCTTCCGAATAATAATAACAACAATATGAGAGTTAGACATATGAGTTTAATATGTTCCTTCCCCTCTCACTGTTCGCTAACCTTCTCCCCCCCCCCCACAATCTCATACTCAGGCAAAAATACATTGTGGATGCACCAAATGTAATTATTATTACCCAAGACCTCATGGAGTCAAAGACTCATCTTGTCTTATAAAAAATGTTTTGGCTGTAGATTCACTCAATGAAATCTCAAAAAAACTTCAAAATACTTATTTTTCTTTAATTATTGATGAATCAACCGACATTACAGCAAAGCAAAGATTGCTCGATTGGTAGAGCCTCTGCTACTAATGGCTCATGCAAAAAGTTAAGCAAGTTTGAGCACGGTTAGTAGTTGGAAGGAGTTCAATCGTTCGACGCTGTTCGATGAGTCTTTGGACTCCCTGGAGGTGTCACATAATAATAAATCTCTAGCAGTTGTGGTTCGTTACTATGATGATTCCATAAAATCAGTAGAGGATTCGTTTTTAAATATCATTGATGTTAGTGATGAAACAAGTTCAGCTTTGTTTGAAGCTCTAATAGAATTATTAAACAAGCTGAAGGGTGCCTCTTGCAAACTTATTAGGCTTTACTGCTGAGCTGATAATGCTTCAGTTATGATTGGACAACATTCAGGCTCGCCTTATCATTAAATGAACATATTTATGTCGGCAGTGCATATGTCACAGCTTTAATTTATGTGCTGCTGAAGCATGTAAGAAATTATCAAATTCATTAGAAGAACTAATGTGCAGATATTTACAATTTCATACAAAAGAAACCAAAAAGATTAACAGAATTTAATTAAATTCAGGAACTATCAAGCTTAAAACCACGTAATTTGCTGAGGTTGCATAAAACTCGTTGGCTCTCAATGCATGATGTTGTGCAAAGAATAGTAGAACAATGGAATGCTTTGGTTTCATACTTTATCTTGAGCGCAGTAGAAGATGGAATTGAGCAAGCCAAATTAGCTTTAACGACACTACAAAATCCCTTAATTAAGGCATATTTTCTCTTCTTAGCATTCATCCTACCAACAGTAGTAAATCTAAATTTAGATTACTAAGGCACTGAATATCGTCTTCATCTTCTAATTTCATCAGTAGGAGATAAAATGAAAATGATCATGAAATATTTCATGAAATCTCAATATTCACAAATACATCAAATAAATACAGCTGACAATAGTCAGTTTTTAGACATAGAAAATATATCTAGGGGTGAGAGTGGAAGCTGTTCTAATGAGTTTAGATAAGAGTGAAGTTCCAGAAAGAGACATAAGACACTTCAAGGTGAAATGTTTGTCCTATGTTGAGTTTTGTAGCCAAGTTTTCAAACGAATAAATTTCAAAGATCCTGTATTAAAAAGTTTAGCGATGCTGAATCCTGAAATGTGCAAATCAGACTGTATTTACAGTATAATGCCACTTGCTGTAAATTTTCCTAATGTTATTGAAGAAAATAGTTATGAAGACCTCGATAGAGAATGGCAACTATTGAAGACTGTAGAAGCATTGGAAAAAGGTCAAGAAATCATGGTTTTTTGGAATAAAGTTTTTGAAATGAAAAATGCGGTAGGAGAAAAAAATGTTTCCTAATTTAACAACATTAATTAAAGCTGTACTGTGCCTCCCTCATTCATCAGCATCAACTGAAAGAATATTTTCAGCAGTGACAATACATAAAAATAAAATAAGAAGTTAACTACAAACTCCCTTGATGAATGAACTCCTTTTGACAAAAGAAAAATTGAAACATTCATCAGCTACAGACTTGACTATTTCTGAAGAGTTAATCAGTTTAGCAAAATATGATAAAAATAATGAATAAATACTTCAAGTGTTTTTCTTGTGAGGCGTAACCCCTTTATATATGCAAATATTACTGTTAACATTAATTTAATGTTACTTACATAAAATGTTGCATAAAAATCTAGTACTTTTTTTTTCAGATCTAGTACCTTTTTTCTGCATAAGTTGGTACAAAATTATTTTTCTGGGTGGTCACCCTGGGTAGATGGCAATGGTGTAAATGTGGTTAATTGTAGCTGAAGTTGGTGATGGAGACAGAGAGTTGTAGAGCAAGTGCCCACCCTTGATGAGTCCATGGACTCCCAGGATGTCATGTAGTAGTAATAATAATAATATGTGAAAGTAGGTGTTTGTGTAACAAAATCGTATTTCCTTGGAACAAAAATTCATGATATTAGGCATATCATTCGGATGCATAAAGGTAAGGAAAGAACTGATTGTCTTGGTTGGTACAAATGATTTGAGAGGCAAAAAGCATTAATCGAGGGAAAATGTGAAGGAGTTGTTAGAAGAAGCAAACTGAAGAGCGAGAAGATGAAGATTGTAAGTCCCCTGCCACGTTATGATAGAGGCGAACTGAGGAGGAGGGCGTTGGCAGCAAACAGATCAATATGTAAGGAAAGATGTAGGATCTATGGTCTGCATTTGACAGAAAGATTTCTATAATGCCAATGGACTGCATCTAAATGCCTTTGGTGTTAGGTGTCTAGAGAGAGAGAAAACTGAGAACTTTGTTCACCAAGCATGCTGAAGCTGCAAATTCAGGAAAACGTAAGTAATTAAGGTGGATGCAGGTGAGTTTGTGTGAAGGTACCCATGAGGAGAGTGAGTGTGAGAATGACCAAGTACAAAATCTAGTCTCTCAAACAAAAATATTGAATAGGGTAGTAAAGTAAAGGTAGTTGAGGACCTGAAGGAATGCTGCAGTTTCTATATTCTAATGCAAGAAGTATCCTAAAACAACAGGGAGGAGTTTTTGGCATTGGCTAGTGTAACCTCGCCAATTTGAAGCAGTCTGATGTGAGATTAAGGCCAGTAAAACAGAATATACAGTTGGTTGTTGCTGTAGGCCAAGGAATTCCATGGATGATCTGGGGGACTTCACCATGGAGATATAGGCCAGAAGGAAGAAAGATCACATGGCAGTTCAGAAATGGAATTTATATACCTACTGAGAGATCATTACTTGAGGCAGCATGTGATGCAGGGGACTATGGATATGAGACTATCGGACCTGGCCATAGGATCAGATCAGCTATCCATAACCAAGGTGACCACATTGCCTCCAATTGGCAATGTGGTCACCTTGGTTATACATATATATCCCCCTTCTTGACAGAATATGTAAAATATTCTGTCAAGAAGGGGGATATATATGGAATTACAAAGCAAGTGATTATAATAAACTTAGGAGGAAACTTGAATCTGTGCCACGGAATAAAACACTGCAAGGGAAGGGAGATAGTTAAAGGGCATTTAAAGGAAGCGGTATTAAATTGTATACTTAAGGTAAGGGGGAGTAAATCAGGTAGGAGTTTGATGTGCAATATCAATAAGCATAAGCTGCAGAAGAAGAAAATGCTATGGAGGCTATATAAAGAGAAAAGTGATCAGCAAACTCATGAACAGTAGAAGACTCAGACAAGAAAGGTGACCACTGTTGCAAGGAAGGCACAATTAGATTATGAGATGAAATTAGCTGAGCACACCAAAAGAAATCCCAAAGAGTTCTGTTGCAAATAAGAGGAAGAATGACTATGGGAAATTAACCTTAATGAGTGATGATGGTCACGAGGTGACAGAAACAGATAAAATAGTTACTGACGACATTTACAAGGTATATCACTCAAGATAGGTTACTTCTGTAACATGTGACAGATACTGATGTAGGAAGAGAGGTGAATGAACTGGATTGTCTTAGAATATTGCAGAATCTCATTGTAAATACAGCTGAGAGATTAAATGGTATATCAGCTCAGGTTTTGCAAGAATCTGCAAGGGAACGGGCACTATCTCTAACTAGACTCTTTAAATCTTAGCACTTATAGAGTTCCAAGGGAGTGGAAAGAGGGCAAAATAATTCCCTTGCATTAGAGAGGTTCTAAGACTGCAGTAGCAAATTATTGACCAATCAGTATCCCAGTCATGGTGATAATACAAGCACTGGAAAAATTGATCAAAAAAAAAAAAAAATTCAAGAATAGGTGGATAAAAATATGATACAGGGGCAACATGGCTTTGTGAAGCGTAGGTCATACCTTAATTATTTACAAACTTTTTATAATAGAGTAACAGGTGAGTTAGATAAAGGAAATGGCTATATGATTCGGCTGGATTTTGCAAAGCATTTGACGAATACCACATGGAACTCTCTTACACAAATTTGAACAAATGGGGATGGATGTGACACTGTTTAAGTGGATAAGAGGGTGGCTGCTGGACAGATATCAAAAAGTGGTATATAGACAGGCAGAATCAAGGCAAAAAACAAAGACAGGTGACTAGTGGTGTGCTGCAAGGCTTAGTGCTGGGACTAGTACTGTTTAATTTGTACATAAATTATATAGAACATAACCTGAAAGGAAATTCAGCTGTTTGCTGATGATGCAAAATTAGGTGGAGTGATAGTTAATGAAGGTGATGTGGAGAGATTGCAGGACAAATTTAAATTGCCCTGCAATTGGAAGCTGACATTCTGACATATTGGAGAGTTGTATTTGTGGGAGCAGTATCAGAGTGTAAAAACGTTGATGAGGCTTTCATGGGGATTTCCATAGGTTTTTTAACTATTCAGGCTTTATGTCAATGATATTGTTATTGGAATACAGGGAGATATTTAGTTGTTTTGCAGATGATGTGAAGCTTGGTTAGGGTTATTAGTTATTACTAATAACTGATGCTGTGGCTTTGAATAAGATCTAAAACTGGAAAATTGAACAGGGATGTCAGTTTAATAAAGCTAAATGCAAAGGTTCAAAATTTGGAATCTACAGATGGGACACTTTTTGAATTGTAGATAGAAATCTGTTGTTTGGAGGACATATTGCAGAAGTTGTGAAAACAACCCAGAGGATTGCTGTAATATTGAGAAGCATGTTGACCTGAAGAGATGAAAGGGAAATGGTTCCATTGTCAAAAGTCCTGATTAGACCATATTTGGATTATGGTGCTCAGATCAGGCCACTAGGATTTGAAGGGAATGAAATAACCTTGGAGAGAGAGAGAGAACAGAGAGGCAGATAACAAAAAAATTATGCCAGGACTGTTTAATGTTGGTTATGAGAATGGACTGAAAGCTTGCAAACTGCAGTGTTTGGTGCATGGAAGAACAATGAAGGGAAGATGTTAAGACATAAACTGTTAAGAGGTATTTATAGAATTGATACTGGGAGAGATTGTTCATATGGTAGAACAAGGAGAAGAGGACAACTTCCTAGAAGTTGCAAAAGGAAGTATTAAGAGAATTAAGAAGCACGTTATTTTGCATGGAGAGTAGTAGGAGCATACAATGCAAGAGTGGATCTCCCACAGTGAGCCTTGTGAGTTCCACAATAATAATGATTATTATTACTACTACTACTACTTGGCAACCACCATGGAGTCAAGAGACTCATAATGGGAGACTCACTCAATCAGCAACATGTCTATCATAATGAGCTTTGAAGTTATTTACATTACTTGAATTCACAATGCACTCAGGCAATGCATTCCACTCACTAACAACTCTTCATGTAAAAATCTACTCCTGACACCCTTCTTCACCAAATCTTTATACAAAAGTCATCAGTAGCTAGTAAGATCTTGGAGAAAGTAGTGAAGGACCGTATACAGCATTGGGCAGATGAGGGTAATATTATCTGTGAGAGTCAACATGGATTTGTGAAGGGGTACTCTTGTTTTAGCAATATGCTAGCCTTTTATGATAAAGTTACAAGAGCATTAGATGAGGAAAAGGCATATACTGCCATTTTCATAGACTTAGCGAAGGCATTTGACAGGGTGCCACATGATAAGCTGATATTTAAGTTGTAGCACATGGATCTGGATGTCAGATTGGTCAACTGGATTCAGGATTGGCTGTCTGATAGGTATCAGAGAGTTGTGTATGGTGGGACAGTTTCAAGGAAGCAGAGGGTTACAAGTGGCGGTCCCACAGGGCTCAGTACTGAGACCTATATTGTTTAACTTTTATATCAATGACATTGTCAGTGGATTACAAGGGAATATTCAGTTATTTGCAGATGATGCGAAACTGGGAAGGATTATTAGTAATAGTGCAGATACGGCAGCCCTGCAAGAGGATTTGAATAAGCTAGATGTATGGGCAAATGAATGGGGGTGTCAGTTTAATGCAGCAAAATGTAAGGTCATGAGGTTTGGGAAACATCGATGGGATGCTGCATACTCAATGGGAGGAGTTATACTGGAGGAAATAGGGGAGACAAGAGATCTGGGGTTGATGATTGATAGAAACCTGAAATTTAGGGGACATATTGCAAAGGTGGTGAAGGTAACACAGAGGATTGCTGCAATAATGAGAAGGACATTGACCTGCAGAGATAAAACAGTTATCATTCCATTGTGTAAGACCCCGATCAGACCACACTTGGACTATTGTTCTTAGATTTGGTCTCCAGGATTTGAAGGGGATAAATTAACTGTGGAAAAGGTACAAAGGCAGATAACAAAGATGGTTTCAGGACTGTACAGTGATAGTTATGAGGATTGGCTGAGGGAATGTGGACTGCAGAGTTTGGTGGATAGAAGAAGGAGAGGTGATATGATTGAGACTTTTAAACTGTTGAAAGGTGGTTACAGGGTTGACACTGGGGAGTTCTTTCACTTGGTTGAACAGCGGGAAGGAGTGATGACAAGATGCCATCCCTGGATGCTACGAAAGTAAACTGTGAGCAAGAGGGTGAGGAGTGGTTTCTTTGCATGGAGGGTGGTTGAACCATTGAATGCATTGCCTGATGGAGTGGTGAGAGCGAGAACGGTCAATGAGTTCAAGGAGTGGTATGATAGACTTTGTGTTTCTTAGGGGGAGGGGAGACCTCCCCTCGAAGAGTCTTTTGAATCCTTGGAGGCCTGAATAATAATAATAACTTCCAGGGATAGCCTCTTGTTCTTCCCATCTTAACATCCACTTTTTTAATTCCTTCTGTATTAATCTGATAGAATCCCTTAACTAACTTGAAGGGTCTCTATCATATCTCCTATTTTCCACCTATCCACCAATATCTGTAATCCACATTCTCTCAAATACTCTTTATAACCATCACTTCAAAGTCCTGATATTACTCCGGTTATTCATTTTTGGATCCTATCTAGTGTTTCCACATCACAATGAAAACTAAGTGACCACATTTGAGCATCGCCACCACCACCTTCTTATCCTTGCATGTAAATGTACTTTTTATCATAGCTGCAATATGATATGCAGTCTTTGCAACACTTGTGATGTCCCCTCAGAACTTCAGTCCTCTGTTTACTATCACTCTAAGATCCTGAATTTCATCCACTCATTTGTCCAAGCTAAAAGTCTATTCAAATCTTCTTCTAGAGAATTAGAATCAGCACTACTGAGAATTCTACCTAACATTGCATCATTAAACATTTGAAAATCCCCCAGTCAATCCACATGAAATATCATTAACAAATAAGTTAAACAGTAGGGGCCCAAGAACAGAACCCTGAGGCATGCCACAGTCACCTTTCTTTTCTAAGACACTGCTCCATCACATTGGTACACAACTTACTGGTAGCGTTCAGAGCCAATCTCAGATCTATATAATCAATATGTTATCTATTCCTATCCTCTGCAGCTTGTTCACCAACTTATCATGTAATAATCTATCAAATGCTTTCTTTTAGTGTTGCACGGTGATCAGCATTCATTTTAGAAATTATGGCCTTTACAACCATGTTATGAATAACTATTTTAATCTGTCCATAATTTCTAAAATGAATCTATCAAAGCTTTTGCAAAGTACAAGAATATCATTGTATATGATTCTTCCTTATCCAACACATTCGTCAACTTGTCATAAAACATAAGCAACAGGGGCAAATATTCAGTATGTGCTAGGCGTGTGGTGTCACACCCATGGAATGACAATTTCACCAATATTGTATTTTTTCATTCATTGTTGATGACTCCCCTAATTGTTTGCTGGCTTCGTGTGATTCCTAAAATTAAGGACAATATGTGAATGCTTGTGAAGAGGAGACGTTTCAATGCGTAAAGATTGTATCACATTTGTATTAATAGCCTGGGTGTGCGATCACAAATACAGACACCTTTGAGCCCTTTAAGTCGACATGCAGATGCTGAAGTGTGTCAAATTCTTAGAGTTCTGGTGGTTTTAAACAGACCAGAAGGCGAGGCAGCATGTGCACTGAGACAGTAGCACACAGAAGTCGTTAGTGGCTGTGATTGGTTATTGTGTGAAGCAATCCATTTTTGATAGAATTGAATGTTGTCATTTATCTTCAATTGCTGTTTTTGTTTTCTGAATTTCATCTGTTTTGCTTGCATAAAATGTGAAATGATGTGCTTATGACACCAACATAGACAAGTTTTTAATATATATTTATAATTTTTTATAAATAATTTATAACTTTTGTGCCCATATTTATAATGGGAAACAGTGTTGATGATTCTGCTGAATGTCCCATTTTCTGCCAGAGCTTTCGTGGATTATATGATTATAGTCTAAGGAGATTGGAACTTGATATAAATAAGTAAAATGAGTTATTACTTTTACCACTTTCTGTGCATATTATATGGCTGTATTTAAAAATGATATAAAAATTTAAATTATCCATGTTGTGCCAATGATGATCTAATCTCACACTAAGCATAAACCTTTTGTGCTTCTCACATAAATGATGTGTGTGAAGCATAGCTATTGTTCATTTGACCTTTATGGTTTCCATCTTTAAAATTATATTAATTGATAAATTAAAGTATTCAAAATTATCCTACAATTAATTAATTTTTTATAAAATGCACTGGACCAATTTAGATAAGAGCTGATGTGCTATGCCTTCCTAAAACTTTCATACATCAATAAAAATGCAATCTTCTTCTGCAGCTTCTCCCACTTAAGTGGGGTCAATGTTGATGATGAGTCTCCTCCACATCCTCCTGTCTTGGGCTGTCACCACATCCAAGTTCTTCATCCTCAAGTCCTCTTCTACCAGCTTCCTCCTTCCTTGCACATCCATCTGCATGACCCTTCTTCCCACATATTCGTCCTCCCTCCTCATCACATGACCAAACCATCTCAACCTTGCCTCCTGTATCTTCGCTCCAAGTTCGTAACTTTCACTGTTCCCCTCACATAGTCATTTCTCAGACGATCCTTTCTGGTCACACCGCACATCCACCTAAGCATTCTCATCTCTGCTACTTCCATCCTGCTGATGTTACTTTTCCTCAGGGTCACAGTTTCTATAGCATATGTCATAGCTGGCCTCACTATCCTATAGATTTTGCCTTTCAGATTGATTGGCACCCTCTTATCGCATAACACTCCAGCCATCTTCCTCCAGTTCCTCCAACCCACTTGTATCCTGCATCCCACTTCCTTCTCAGCTCCTCCATCTTCTTCCATTGTTGAACCTAAGTATCTAAAGTCCCTCACCTTCCTGATGACATTTCCTTCCAGCTCCAGATTTTGATTATGGAGCTTTTCAAAAATGCAATCATATGATTAATTTGATGTGAATTTTGTAATGCAGGTTGCATAATGCACATGACAGCACACCCAACCTAAACAGGCACACAACACCACCGATAAGCAGATTGCTAAAACAAGACCTGCCCTTCAGAAACCCATGCTGACCATCATAGAGAATCTTATGTCCATCAACCCAATCCTCTATTCTATTTCTAACCAGTTTTTCCAACATTTTAATCACAACGGCAGATATACAGACCATTCTGGAAACTTCTGTTCTCAAACTATGCTAGTGGAGAGATATTATTTTGCCTACTTTCCACTCTTTAGCAACCTTCCCCACTCCAAGACTTTCATTAAATAACCAGGTCAGTGGCATGATCAACGCTTTCGCACATTCTTTAAAAATATCTGGTGATAAGTCATCCATTCCCACAGTCTTGTTAATATCTAACGCAAGCAATACTTGATACACCTCTGATGCTTTCACCTTTAATTATCCTAATTGCCTCTCTTCTACATGTTACACAGTATCATTCACACCACCATGATATACACTGATGTGAAGAACTCATTAAATAATTCCACTATATGATTTACTATGGTTATTCTGCTACCATGTATCCACCAGTATCAACCTGTCATAATTATTTTCTCTTGCTAGCCACATAACATAAAAATTTTCTTGGATTAGCTTTGATGTCGCTAGCCTGTCTTCTCTCATGTTCTACTTTTCCCTTTTTTTTTTCTTTTTTTTTAACCATGCTTGTCACTTTTCTGGGCCTGTAGTTTATATTCTTCATGCACCTGTTCACTGCAAACTGTCTTGTACTTTCTCCATAACTTCTTTTAGAACACTGCTTGCATGATTTCACTGTTTATCCATCTCACTCCCACTCTATTATATTCGCTTAACTCTTGGTATACGGTATGCATTGCTTGTGTTAGACTGTATACACTGTTAACATTTTTTTTACACAATTCATTATCCCAGTGTATTGATGCTAGTTGATTATGGAGCTTCTCAAAATAACCCAACTCATAGTTCCACATATAGACCTTCTTGATAGCAACTTTTTCCTGTTTGACTACCTTCCAAACCAATACCTCATGATCACCCTCAACAACAGGTGGCAGTGTTGATATCTCATTAACAACCACAGGTTGTGGTTGCTAATGAGGTTGAAGATAACACCAATAAACCTTGTGTTGCTTCTATTACATGCTGCTTTAGATAGTTATCCTGCAGAAACTCAACAAATTCAATCTCCTTGTTACTATATACTATCCCTTCTTTACAATCCATCCAAATTCCTATAATTAAAATCTCCCATTAGGATCATCTTCCTTTTACTTGCCCAACTAATTTGTCTAAACATTTCACAAGCAATACTATCCACATTTCCTGGCTCTATATCCTACCATTTCAAGTCCTAACAGTACATCGTCCTCAGTCACCCAAGTTTCATCTATGCCAATTATCTTTGGGCATACTGATTCGATCAATGCTCCAAACTCAGCCCATTTATTTCTGATGCTATACTCCATACATTAGTATATAAGCATAACAATTCTCAGCTCTTTGAGGCCATCCCACAAACACAATCACTCTTTACTCTTTCTGCTATAATGCACTTCTCTCTTTGTTCTGACCATCTCCATTTCCCTGATCCTCACTCTGATTTTCATTCATATTCTTATCATCCCCTCCATTTCGCACTGCATCACTTTGTCCTGCTACAATAACTTTCTCACATTTGCATCCATTCTCTTCTTGTCCTTCCACAACCTGCTTCTTAACCTCTCTCTGACTCTTAGCGTCAGACAACAATTGCTTCAAATAACCAACACCAAACCAATTCAAAGGCATTCTATCAGCTTCTAACTTCCCTTTGAATTGATTCCATATATTCGCAAATTGAACACTCTCTGCCTGGCACAATTCAGTCATCTTGTCATTCAGTATCATTGCTGTCCTCAGTTCGCTACTATCATATCTGGGCAACAAACTAACTACTTTCCCTATGACAGTTCTTCTTTTTGACATCTGACCTCAGTGAAGTCAGAGACTCCTTGTGGGAGGTACACACTATTGCACACAATGCTCATCCAACCGTTCCTTAAACACACTCAGGCAGTGCATTCCACTCTCCATCCAAAGAACCTGCTGCTCACTCCACTGCTCACCTTCTTTATACAGTTTCCAGCAAAGGACTCTTGTTTTACCCTTTTTTCTCATTGTATGAAAAATCTCTTCCATGTCAACCTGATAACAACCCTTGACTAGCTTATATGTCTCAACCATATTTCCCTCCCCCTTCCTCCTATTCACGAGGCTTTGCAATTTACATTCTCTCAATCTGGCCTCGTACTCCACATTCCAAAAGCCATTGACAACCTTTATGAATCTTCTCTGCACCCTTTCAAACATATCTTTGTCACCATGAAAACCAAGCAACCAGATCTGTGCAAAATGATCCATATGAGGCCTGATCAAGGCCTTATACAATGACATCATAACCTCTTTATTTCTGCATGTTAGGGTCCTCCATATCATTGCCATTATCCGATGTGTGATGCCTTCACAACTTGTGCAATATGGCCCCTGAATATAGCAGATCCTGGTCCACCACCACTCCCAGATCTCTCATTTTCTCTACCTCCTTTTAAGTTTCCCAACCAAGTGTATACTTTGCCAAGTGTATACTAAATTTCAAAACCTTACACTTTGCAACATTGAACTGATAGTTCCACTTACCTGCCCATTCATGCATATCTTGCATGAATGGGCAGGTAAGTGGAACTCTGCATTGCTCTTCCCAATTTTCCATCATTTGCAAACAGCTGCATATCACTAGTTAGACACATGCCAATATCATTAATATAAAAATTGAACAACAATGGTCCCAAAACACCTCATATACAACTTTCTGATACCTATCTGACAGCCAATCACTGATCCAGCTCAGAAGTCTGTTATCCATTCCCATCTGTTTCAATTTATTTAATAGTTTGTCGTTTGGGAGCCTCTCAAAAGGTTTTGCAAAATCCAAATACACCATTGTATATGTATCTCCCCTGTTCAAGGTATTTGTCACCTTCTTATAGTACATAAGTAAGTTAGAAAAACATGATCTCCCTTAACAAACCCATGCTGATAACCACAAAGAATACTGCTGTTTTCAACCCGGTTTTGTGTCCTACTTCTTATCAATTTCTTTAGTACTTTCAACACAACTCCAGATATACAGATTGGCCTATAATCTGAAGCCACAGCTTTATCAACACCTTTATGCAGTGGAACAATTTTATCTTCTTTCCACTCCCTTGGAACCAGTGCTGTTGTAAGACTTATTTAACAAGCATGCCAATGCTACTGCCATTTACTGGAACATTCCCTTAGAATATGTGGTGATATGTCATTAAATCCTATCACCTTATTGACATCAGGGTTATTTATTCCCTCAAATACCTACTGCTCGCTTGCACTTAAGCCATCCTCTCCTATGTCCTCTACGCATAAGTTCCTCATGATTCCACCCTGATCAGGATGAAGCATCCTTATAAATTGATCACTGAATACCTCAATGTCTTTTGCAACTGTTACCATTCTACCATTTTCATCCATTAACATCATCTTACCATGGTCATTTGTCCTTCTACTTGATACATATCAGAAACACACTCTAGGGCTTTTCTTCACCCGATTTTCCAATTTCTGCTCATACTGCACTTTTGTTTTCCTTACTGAGTCACTCTCCTGGCTTCTCCTGACTCAGATTTCATGAAACTGATTATTACCATTATTAATCTTGTACTGCCCCCAAAGTACCTTCTTCCAAGTTTCATGCTTAAGTTCCTCATTCATCCATTTTATGCCTACTTTATTCAGTTTTTTGGCCTCTGGAATACATTCACACATTTATGCTGTTATGTATTTCTTTGTCAGTTTCCTAGCAGCATTTATTTCCTTACTGTTAAACTCCTCATTCCATGCTATAGCTCTCATTGTAATTACTAGCCTTATAATTCTACATATATCCTTTCCTCACATAAGTTTGCATATGGCTAACCACAACCCAGGTGATCATTTCATGATCACTCTCACC
The DNA here is from genome assembly GCF_054136105.1 of Typopeltis vanoorti. Classification (NCBI taxonomy): domain Eukaryota; kingdom Metazoa; phylum Arthropoda; class Arachnida; order Uropygi; family Thelyphonidae; genus Typopeltis; species Typopeltis vanoorti. The sequence goes on from NC_143553.1 coordinate 28,720,143, forward strand.
AACTGGAGGAAAGTGTGAAACCCCACTTGCAATTACATTCTCTGACAGTATGATCAGTTCTAAAACTTTTGAAAACCCATGCCCCTCCTTTACATGCTGCCGCCTCAGCTAGTTATCTTTCTCAAGTACTCAAGAAATTCATTTTCCTTATTCCCAAACGGTATTTCTTTATTCCAGTCTATACTGCCATAATTAAAATCACCCACAATAATTACCCTTCCTTTGTTTACTAATCCAAGTTGTTTATACATGTCTTCATCGCCACCCTCCACACTTCCTGACTTATAGCAACATCCACCTAAATATGACTTCCTGTCAACTTCCATGTTACACCACACTGCTTCATAACCAGTGCCACTATTTCCCTGTTTCCTGTCTACATCATGTTACCTTATCTTTACCTTATCATGTTTACCTGCAACAACTTCTTCAGATTCCCTTTCACATTCTTTGTCTCGCTATCCAAGTCATTTGTGTCCCCCACTACCACTAATTCTGATGTCCATTCCTTCTATGCAAAGCATCTGATATTTGTTTTATTGTACCACCTGTAAAACATGACTTGTGCACCTTATTTTTTACCACAACTTCAATATTTAAGTCACCATATAAAGCAACCCTATCATCTTTAGATATTTGCTTTCTATTATTAAATTCCTTGTCATTTATTATCAGTTATTCTTTTCTTTAAACATTTAATGTGACTCTTCATTTTCAATTACTCTTGCCTAAGCTCTTCCACATCACTTCTATTATTACTGGCACATCATCTTCCATCCATTTTCTGATTATTCCTGGTAATACCATTCTCATTTTTGGTATATCCTAACCTTTCATCACACTTCTCACATACTATAATACATTTCTTTTTATTGTTTAATCTAATACTCCATAAATCTTTAACATTTTTGAATGCATACATAAAACAATTGTTGCATCTCATCCACTGCGAAAAGTCCAGGGTAAAACTCGATTTCTGAGTTAATACCTTCTGCACTGCTGGCTTACTCTTCTTTGCTGCCACTGCTGCCATTTTTGTAATGTTAACTAGCACTTCCACGTTAATAAAAATAACCGAGGTGAGTACTTTTAGAAGCACAATACCACAGTACAATGATTATATCCAATTCTAAGAAAGTTATTTTCGTTTGGTTCCAAAGTTACTAGACCAGAAATCACATTCTTTGTTTAATGCTTTATCAAAGAATGAGCAAACAAAGTTTGCATATGAAGTATCTTCATGACTAGGCTACTTGTATATGGATGCAGATTACTTAATATTAAACTGTGTTGATATACCACGATGCTTTTGTATTGATATAGCTTTCATTATCTCCATGTTCATGTAGGTTTTTAACTGAATGTATAGTGTGCTGTTCCAGAAGTTGGGTGACATGCTTATCTATTCCAGAACTGATTGAGGGTTTGTTTATTTATTTATGTTTATATGTGAATCCCACCCATGAAAGGTTGCAAACCTGTCATACATTTTCAAAGTACTGTGTGTGTGGTGGGGGAGTCCTAAAATAACTTTGCTGTAGGAATTGAATTTGGTAATTTTTTTTTTTATTACTATGGTACATCTTCAAAAATTTCAGGACTCCAGTAAGGTGGTGGTCTCACATAGGACAACAAAAAAAATTTACCACCCCAAGTCTCATATAAGACTTGATGATCTGTGATGAGCAAAGTAGGATGCCAGAGAAGTGTTTGCCTGGAGGAACAATAGAAAGTGTGGCTAAGGAAATTAAGCGGGGTGAAAGGGTGAATGAGATGATTGTGATGGTGCACACGAATGACTTGAGGGGCAGTGTAAATCGGGTGGCGAGGGATCTGAGATTCATGCTTGAGGTTGTACAAGAAAACACAGCAAGGAAAGATAGTGTGTGTTACCCAGGTATGATAATGATGAGCTGAGCAGAATAGCAGTAATAATTAATAGCATAATAGTCAGAATGTGTCAGGAGAGAGGATTGGAATATGTGGATGCTTGGAGGGCACTTAAGGACAGAAAGGAACTGTATGCGAGAAACAACTTGCATTTGAATGAGGAAGGACAGGAAGGACGTAGGCATCTGGAGAGATTGCTGTTTTCTGAATGAGTTGGTGTGTCAATGCAGAGAAACTAGAATTCACAGGGTGGATAGTAGCAGGGGTGGCCTCTTGTGGGAATGGGTGCTTTGGGGAAGAGAGACAACATCAGGTAATGCTGAGTCCAGTGGAGTCTGGAGGATACAGAAGCAATGACATTTTTATGCTTTATACTAATGCCAAGAGTATCTGGAATAAAGGAGATGAATTGGTGGTACTGATAGCATCAGCCTGGCCAAAGATTATTGCGATCTCTGAGATGTGGTTGATGGAAGATAATATAATAACAGGAATAGAAGCAGCAGGGTATAGCATTTTTCAGCAGGACAGGAAGGGAAAACAAGGTAGTGGAGTACTGCTTATGATAAGTGATGACTTATGTCATCTAAGAGTGGAGACTTTGGAAGAAAGTGACACCAATGGCTTTGAAAGCATATGGTTTGTGAAGTAGAGGTGGGCAAGATAGGATATTTAGTGGGATGTTGCTACAAGCGAAGGAGCACAGATGGCGGGGAGCAGGAGATGTTTAGGCAGTTGAGCTTGACAAGTGCAAGAAGAATTATTTAAGTTAAGGGATATTACATCCCATATTGTTTCATAGCCAAATAAGAAACTCAAGGAGTTTCGTGCCGAATATAGAGAGTATATAAAGTTCGGCGATTCCAAGCATAAGCAAATACCTGGATAGTGCAACACCAGGGCAACTCATAGTCCATCTGGTAGTGCAACAAGGGCAACTTATAGTAAGGGTGGAGCAAGCTCCAATCACTGTTCTTGGTATTTACCCATTATGTGAAACCCAGCTCCTAGGACCTGTATTACTATTCTACATTATGAGAAGAGGTCACTACCCAGACCGGTTTCAACCTTTATTGAAGTCTCATCAGTGAGTAGGTAGACCGAGATAATACCAAGTTTGTAGCGAACAGAACTTACATACCCTACTATAAGAATTGCCAAGAAGGTGTCCTAATAAATTACTAATTATATGAAGAGCCAAAGGCTTCAATTCATTAGTAATTAGCAAGAAGAATGATTGTTATGAGAGATTTTAACTACAGCAGTATAAATTGGGAAGAGAAAAATGCATGTAGTAATAAAGGAATGGAATTTCTAGAATTCTGAGAGACAAATGTCTTAGGCAACATATAATAGAGGGAACAAGTGGTTCAAGAGTTTTGGATTTGGTCATAACATCAGAAGAGCTGATAATAACTGAGATGACAACCCCCCCCCCCCCCCAGCTGGAGAGAGTGACCATATGGTTTTGACTTGGAAGATGAATAGACATGCAGGAGTATCAAAGAAAAGGGAACATATGTGGAATTATAAGGCAGGTGATTATAATAGCTTAGATATTAACTTGGGGCAGTTCCGTGCAGGGTAGAATTGGAAGGCTGGGATATCATTAGTGCTTGGGAAATTGTGAAGGAATATTTGTTGGCAGCAATAGTAAGTTGTATTCCATGAGTGAAGAAGAGGATACAGTTTGGTGTAAAGTGGATGACAAACAATATCAAACAGGACCTACAGTTGAAAAAGAGGTTATGGAAGAGATATAAGAAGAGGGGGGGGTGGAGAGCAGATGCATGAAGAATATAAGATGCAGGCCATGAGAGTGACTAGTAGGGCAAGGAAGGCAAAACTGGAATATGAGAAGAGATTGGCCCTAAGATCCAAGGAAAATCCTAGGGTATGTTTTAGCCATGTGGTCAGTAGGAAGAGAAATGATCGTGGAAGAATGACTTTGTGGGATAAAAATGGGAATAGAGTGACTGATGCAGAGGACATAGTGGAGTAGTTCAATGAACACTTTATTGGAGTATTTCATCCTGGAGAAGTAAGTTTTAATACTAGAGGGATAGGGCATGTTCGAGGTTTAGAGGTGCAAGAGCAGAGTGTGTTCCAAATACTGAGTGCTCTCGATGTCAGTAAAGCTGTGGAACTGGTTGTTATTTCACCACAGGTTTTGAGAGAATGTGCTAAAGAACTGATAGCTCCGTTGACCTAGCTTTTCAATGAAAGTCTGGCTACGGGAAAGGTACCCAAAAAATGGAAGGAAGGTAAGATAGTGCCGTTGCATAAGGGTGGTAGCAGATTGGAAGTGTCAAATTATAGATCAGTTTGTGTTTCATTAGTAGTTGTTAAGATCTTGGAGAAATTAGTGAGGGACCATATACATTTGCATTTGCCAGATAAGGGTAATGCTATCCATGAGAGTCAACATGGATTTGTTAAGGGGTGCTCTTGCTTTAGTAATATGATTGCCTTTTATTATAATAAAGTGACAAGAGCAGTTGATGAGGGAAAGGTATGTACTGCCATTTTTTGGATTTTGTAAAGGCATTTGATAGGGGGCCACATGATAAGGTGATATTTAAGTTGCAGCACAGGGGTTTAGATGTCGGGTTAGTCAACTGAATTCAGGATTGTCTTGTGTATGGTGGAGCATTATCAAGGAGGCACAAGGTTACAAGTGGAGGTCCCACAGGGGTCAGTACTGTATTATTTAATCTTTATATCACTAACATTGTCAGTGGATTGCAGGGGGATATTCAGTTGTTTGCAGATGATGTGAAGCTGGGAAGGGTTATTGGTAATAATGCAGATTTGGTAGCCCTACAAGAGGATTTGAATAATCTAGACAGATGGGAAAATGAATGGGGGTTTCAGTTTCATGCAGCAAAATGTAAAGTCTTTAACTATATTTCATATAGTTAAAGGGGATGTTCAGTCATTTGCTGATGATACAAGGTTGGGGAAAGCAAGCTGATGTCAACTCCTTTCAGGAAAATTTAAATAAACTTTTAGGATGTGTAAGTGAGTGAGAGTTGAGGTTTTATTTTTAACTGCAGAGTGTTGCATTTTGGAGTACAGGACTGTTTACTGTATTGGTCGAACTGTACTCCCTGAAGTACAGTTCTACCTTCTGAGGTGGACGAGAAATTGGGATCTTTTGGGGTGAAAGGTTGACAGAGGTTTAGAGGTCATGTTGCAAGTGTTGTGAAAGTTACTATTCATTGCTGCTGTAAGGTACACACTGATGAGTGGGTGGATATGTCACTGTATAAGCATTTGTCAGACCTCACACAGACTACTGTGTACAGATTTGGTCACCTCCTACTTAGATAATATCAGGACTGGAATGTTGGTTATGAGGGCAGACTGAGCAATTTTCATTAGCAGCATTTAGTGTAGTGTATAGGCATTTAAGTTGGTAAAGGGATCTTGCTAGATTAATAGAAAAGGGATTATACATAGAGCAGAAGGTGATAGGAAAAGAATAAGAGGCCATTCCTGGGAGTAGTGTAAATGTGTGGTGACAAGTTGAGTGAGGAGTACATCTTTTTTACATGGAGTGTGGTGGGTGAGTGGAATGCAATGCAAGAATGTGTCATGAATGATATCAGCATGATTCAGTTTAAGGTTACATATGATGGCTATGTTGCTCACTGAGTAAGTCCCTTCCACAATAAGTCAACTCCATGGAGGTTGTTAGAATAATAAAATGCACTGATTTTAAAAATTTTATGGAATTTACAACCGTGTTAAAAAAAACTTTTTTTATTATCCCGACGTTTCGATCTTCACATCAAGATCATCATCTGGAGCATACATAAATATACAGGACAAGCTGAGTTACATCATTGACTATAAGCTAGAGAAACAATGATTTGATCACATGTTATTCTACTGGCGTGACCTCTGGTGGAAAAAAAAAATTATAAATTACATCAAGCTAAATTCTATTTTACAATGACAGGAATAAACATTCTTTTAGATGGTTTTCTTTCAGAAACAATTGGTGTCCTATTTTTATTATTACAATTCTTACTTTTGATTTACAATACTGGATTTTCTACAGTCCTGTTTATAATTGTTCTTAGTGAGGAAGGTTGAATATATACCTTCCATATGTTTTGGATTTTTAGACCATCATTATTGTTCAGGTTGGGGTGGTTGATAATAATCTCACAGGCTTCCTTGAATTTCCGTTCATACGATGTTTTATTTGTTATATCCTTCAGTATGTAAAACGAAATGAATATTTCTTTCTTCTTAATTTAGCTTAAGTCTTATGGCAGAATCTGATGTCATACATGTCAGTTTGGCCAGACATGTTGCCACCACAGAACAGGTATGCTATTCATTTAATTAGTGGATATGATCATTATTGTCTTGGCTCAGTAGCACATAATTCTGTAAATGTTTATATGAAACTATTCAGTACACTAAAATAGATGTAATATTTATTTTAAGAAGGATCATTCATAATTTATTTTTCTTTACTATTATTATTATTGCTAGATTTATAAGAAGAGCTCCTGACTGGGATAAGTTTTCTAGGAATAATTGAATATATATGCGTAATTTTTTGAGTAAGAGAGGCTGTAAACATTGTGCGCTACCGGTTTTATTAGCGTGGGGGATTTTTTTTGCCAAAACTTAATTATGAAATCGTTATTTATTAGACTTAGTAACCTGCAAAAAATGGCGGCAACATTGTTATTCTGACTTTAATTTAGATTTCAGTCATTTCGTTAAGTGTGAGGTCTGTTATATGTATTCTTTCGATTACATAAATGATTTGTGGATATTTGGTGAGGATGGAAGGAGGGTGTGTGCAAAGTGTGACCTGAATGAGGAATTTTTAAATGATAGAGAGAATGTGTCGTGCGATTCGGAAGTTGAATTGGATTGGATGAGGCAAAAAATTAAATGGATGCAGAATGAAATTAAGAAAATTCAGGTAAAAACTATTAAAATAAATAATGATGGAATGAAAGAGTTAATGAAAGATGAGCAAGTGGCATTGTATGTCTACTCCATTATTAAAGGTGTGCTGGAGGATAATTTGCACAAGGTATGTTTTCCAGGCGCTAAAATGAGTAGAGTGATTGAGGTATTGGATAGGAGCGAGCAAAAGAGTTAATAGTATTAATAGGTACGAATGATTTGAGAGAGGACAAAGAATGTGTCAGAATGGATATCAGGAGGCTGCTTAGAAGGATAAAAGAGAATAGTGTGACAGGAAGGGTAGTTAGCGTGTTGCCTAGGTATGACTGTGGTGAAATGAGGCAGAGAGCAAGGATTATGAATGATAGGCTGGCTGAAATGTGTGAGGAGATGGGAGTACAGTTTGTTAATGTGTGGAATGAGTTTGAGGGACGAAGTGAGCTGTATGGGAGCGATGGACTGCATTTGAGTGGTTATGGTATGAGTCGCTTGGAGAGACTGCTGGTGGAAGGTAGAGAAGTGAATAGAGAGAATGAATCAAATTGAGAGGGGAGTGATGTGGAAGAGTAGGAGAGTAAGACAGGAGAGATTGAAGAGGTGGATATGAATGGGGAAGTGAGTGGTATGAGTATAGAAAATGAGAGAATGGGTGTGCAAGAGGAGCAGGGAAATGGGGAGGCTCAGGGTGGACAGGGGTACACAGCATGAGAAAGGTGGATGCTCCAAGAGGAGGTGAGAGCATGTGTAGGCAGGAAAGGAATGGGATGACCAGAGATCAAGAGGAAACAGTTGTAATTGAAAAGGGTTTTAAAATGAAGAAGCAGAAAGGGAAATGACCTCAGTCGAGCATGAAGAGATCTCATCCAGTGAGTGGTAGTATCAGTGGAACTAGCTGTAGATCCAGGAATGAGCGGTTGTGTTTGTACACAAATGCTAGAAGTATAAGAAATAAGGCAGATGAAATGGTTGCACTAATTGCGTCTGTTCACCCAAATATTATCGGAATAAGTGAGACATGGTTGGAAGAGGATGACATCCTGACAGGAAAAGAGATGGAAGGATATGATGTGTTTTGTGAGGACAGAGGGGGTAAAAAGGGAGGGGGGGAGTGCTATTGATGATAGAGAAAGAGTTATGCCCATATAAAGTGGAGATGCAAGAGGGAAATAATGCCAGTGGTTTTGAGGTGAATGGAATCAAATACTTGGTGGGATGTTGTTATAGACCAGGTAATGTGGATGGTGGTGATAATGAAATGTACGATCAAATTAGCCAAGTAAATAAGAAAAGGGTGATCATTATGGGTGATTTTAATTATGGCAATATACACTGGAATGATGAGATAGCAACTGGAAGTAAAGAAAATGAGTTTCTTGAGTTTTGAGGAATAACTACCTCAGATAGTATGTAACAGAGGGCACACAAGGATTGAGGGTGTTGGATTTGGTCATCTCATCAGAGGATGTAATTGTAAATGAGGTGTGAAATCATCCACCAATTGGTGAGAGTAACCATGAGGTGATTACCTGGGGTGGTTGCCAGCAGTGCGAGGACCTCTGTGAGAAAAGGGTATATGTGGAACTACAAGGGGTGATTATGAAGAGCTCAGGAGACATCTTGCAGGTGTAGTGTTTAATTGCAATGTAATGTGGATATATAAGGATCTTGTATCAGGATCATTGCAGCTTGGAAAATCCCTCCAAGCTGCAATGACAGTCATTGCAGCTTGGAGGGATTTTCAAAAACTGTTTAGTAGATGCAATGTCTAAATGTATTCCTAAATGAGAAGGTTAAATAAGGTGGGTGTGAGATGGATGAATAAAGAAATTAAGCATACGATACAGAGAAAAAGGGCATTGTGGAGGCAGCATAAGAGAAGTGGAAATAACCAATTCCATGAGGTCTACAAAGACCAAGCAAGGAGGGTGACTTGGTTGGTGAGGGTAGCTAAAGATAGGTTATGAACAGCAGTTAACTAATGAAGCCAAAAAGAATCCTAAGGCGTTCTTTCAATATGTAGCCAGCAAAAGAAAGAATAATTATGGAAGGATGACATTGATTGGAGAAAATGGTATAAAGACAGCTGATGCAGAATGTGTGGTGGAGATACTTAATGAGCAGTTCATAAAGATCTTTTAATCTTGTGAATGTGACTTCATGGAGGGATTGAGAGCAGTTGATGATGGGGAGGAGAGACTGACTGTAGGCGAGCAAGAGGTGTATGGGGAGTTGAGTAAACTAGATGTTAATAAGGCTGTGGGACTTAATAATATATCACCACATATTCTGAAAGAATATGCCAGGGAGTTGACATCTGCCTTGACATATTTTTTTAATGAGTCTTGCACTCGGTCAAGTTCCTAAGGAGGGCAAGATTGTGCCACTTCATAAAGGAGGTGATCGAACTCAAGCATCAAACTATAGGCCTATCTGTGTGTCAGGTGTTGTGGTTAAGTTGTTGGAGACGCTTATGAGAACTAGGATCCAGAGTTGGGTTGATAACAATGGTATTATCTTTGATGGACAGTATGGATTTGCTAAAGGGAGGTCATGTTTTAGTAATCTACTTACTTATTACAATAAAGTGACTGCTTCCTTGGACAGAGGAAAAGAATACACAATAATATACTTGGATTTTGCAAAGGCTTGACTGTCAACCTATCATGAGTACCTCATGATAGGTTGACAGTCAAACTAGAGCAGATGGGGTTGGATATTAGATTGGTGCATTGGATTGGAGACTGGCTATCTGATAGGTATCAACAAGTTGTGTATGGGGGTGCGATATTGAGGAAAAGGTCACTAGTGGAGTGCCTCCGGAGTCAGTTTTAGGTCCATTGCTGTTTAACTTGTATATTAATGATATAGGTGAAGATTTGGATGGAGATATTCAGTTGTTTGCAGATGATGCAAAGTTGGGACGAACCATGAAGTGTAGGAAGATGTTGTGGCCTTACAGGAAGACTGAATAGATTGAGTGATTGGGCACGGAAATGGGGATGTGAGTTCAATGTTGCAAAATGTAAGGTTTTAACATTTGGAAAACAAAGATGGGATGCAGAATTTATGCTTGGTGAGAATATATTGTTGGAGGTAGAGGAAATAAGAAATCTGGGGGTGATAGTGGATATGGATCTAAAATTTAGGGGACACATCGCCAAAATTGTGAAGACAACACAAAGACTTCTGGGAATGATGCGGAGGACACTGACATGTAGAAGTAGGGAGATTCTTGTTCCGTTGAATAAGGCTTTGATTAGGCCACACATGGACTATTGTGCCCAGATTTGGTCACCGGGTTTTCAGAAGGATGAAGAGATGTTGGAAAGGGTACAAAGGAGACTGACTGAGGCAGTTTCTGACCTCTGGAATGTCGAGTATGAGGAAAGATTGAGAAGATGTAATTTGCAGAGTCTGGTGGACAGGAAGAAGAGGGGAGATATGATAGAGACCTACAAATTGGTAAGGGGTTGTTATAGGATCAAAGCTGGAGAAGTTTTACAGAGAATAGTGGGAGATCAGGGGAGAACCAGAGGTCATCCCTGGAAACTGTATAAAGGGGTGTGAGTAGGGGAGTGAGAGGCAGGTTTTTTTCGTGCAGAGCTGTGAATGATTGGAATGCCTTGCCTGAGAATGTGGTGTCTGCAAAGAGTTTGAATGTGTTTAAAACACAGTATGATGAGCTGTGTGTGTGATAAAAGGACCTCCCAGATGAGTCTTTGACTCCATGAGATCTTGGGGTAGTAATAATAATAATAATAATTAATAGAAAAGGGATTATGCATAGAGTGTATAGTCTGATAATGAAAAATGATTGGCAGACATATAAAAATATTTTGGAAAATTTTGGAGAAAAGAGCAAAGCTAATAATAATGGTAAATACTTGTTGGGTTTCTTTCCAGGACATGGACATGGTTATTACTAATACCATGTTCCAACATAAAAATCTGCACAAATTCAAATGGAGAGAAGATGCAAGGAATAAGAAAAGTCTCATTGACTATGTTATCATTGATAGTGATGTTTTCTCTCTGGTGCAGGATACTAGAGTGTATGCAAGATTTGAAATTGGAAGTGATCACCATTTAGTCTTGAGCAGGATGAAATTGAATTTCATTTTGAAAAGAAGAACATGTAAGAAAATTTTAAAGCGAATAAAAGTTGAGCAGCTCTCAGATGTGAAGTGTAGACTACAATATACAAACATTTTTTAAGAAAAAATAAAAGAATTTGAGAACAGGAATCAAACCTTGGAGATTCATTGGCAAGCTCTGAAGAAAACATTGATTGATTCAGCCAGAAAGCCATGTGGTGAGGTTGTTTGCAAGGATAGAAAAATCAGAACTTCATGGTGGACACAGGAAGTTGAAGAGGCAGTGAAGAAAAAGAAGAAAGCATATCAAAAGTTCCTGGCATACAGAGACAAATGTAAGAAAGCTAAACTCTGTGTAAAACTAGCTAAAAAAAAGTCATGGGAGGACTTTGGTAAGAACATAGAAAATAAATATCAAAAAGGTTGCAAGATATTCTGAGGCTGTTGAAAAAGCTAAGAAATGGAGGAAAGAGTGCTGTAAAAGGAATATAACAGAGGGAATATAACAAAGATCTGAGTTGTAAGTCAGCAGTTACAATTAAAGGAAGTACAGGAAGATGGTTTAATGTTAAATCTGGTGCAGACAAGGATGTACATTATCCCATCTGTTATTCATTATCTATATGGATCACATTATGAAGGAAAGTGGTATTAAACCTGATATCAAAATTGGAGATGTTAATGTCAGCTCTTTGCTTTATGCAGATGATGTTATACTTCTGAATAAATCCATAACAAGTTTGCAAGATGACTAAATTGAATAACTGTTGTAATAGATATGGTATGAAGGTCAGCAATAACAAGACTAAGACAATGAAAATATTCAGAAGCATTGATAATATCAACTGCATTGTTAATAGAGAACCTATAGAACAAGTAAAACATTTCAGCTACTTAGGCATGATTTTTAGTGAAGATGGTAAATTAAATATGGAAATAGACAACAGAATCAACAAAGTGGATATGGTAGGAAGTCAAATGAATAAATTTATATGGAATAAGAGAGAAATTAGTCAAAACACTAAATTTGCTGTATATGGGTTAGAAGTAAAACACTTGACCAAAGTGTTTTACTTCTAACCCATTCAGGACTCTCACAGATATGAGAGTCCTGAGAAAGATTAGAGGCGTGAATAGATAGCATTAATTGCAATATCATATTAAGCATTCAGGAATATGTTAGCAGAGCAAATCTCAAGTGGTATGGTCACCTAAACAGAATGGGAGAGGAAAGATTAACAAAACAAGTGTTCTCTGCCAGGTTGGCAGGAAAACGACCCAGAGGAAGACCAAGATATAGGTGGATTGATGTGGTAAAAAGTGCCTTAGAGGATAGAAATATAAGATCTGACAATGTTGGTCAGACCTTGATAGGTAACATTGATTTGGAGGAAAATTGTAGATAGGAAGTTAGTAATGATGTAAATTTTTCATGTAGTACTATCATATCCTGTACATCCCTTGAGGGTAAATGTCAGGAATTTGATGATGATGACATTAGATCATCATGGAGTCAAAATATTCATTGTGGAAGGCCTTACTGTCACACAAAAAGATTACCAAGCTCTGCGTTAAACTCATTCAATTCTTTTGCACAGACCATCCTTTCTACTCACCAACATTCTTCATAAAAAGAGTCTCCTCTCTCACACACACACACACACACACACACACACACATACAAATTACGTGTCATCATCGGGAGCATCAAGCAGTATCAAGACAAAGTAGAATGTGAGCAATGGATTATTTAAAATAGTAAAAGCTGTCTGCTTTTATACATAGAAAAATGTACTGGATAACAAAGGAATCATTGTATTATTTTTAAAAAAAGAAATCATTAATGATGTTTGATTAGAAAAGAACTCTCCCATATCTTCAATAATTATAGATAGTCGTTCAGATTTGGTTGGTGGAATAAGGCTTCAGTGCTTATTTTAAACATTTGAACTTATTGCAGCAACAATGATGGCAAAAACTCTTTGCTCCTATGTGCCAAGGTCCTCCTACTCATTATCACAATCAGTTGTGATGCCTTCACAGTTTAAGCAGTGTGACCTCAAAACTTTAATTCCAAGTCTACCACTGCTCCCAGCTATCTCATCTCTTCCACTCTTTCAAAATTTCTGCACAAATCCAATGCTTTGCATCATTGAACTGGTAGCACCAGTCACTTGCCTGATAGAAATTGTTGTAAAAGTTTGTTAAGGTTGGTTGGAATTATGTTGGTTAATAGCATCTTTTCTTGGGTTAATTTTTTTTGTAATTACATGATGAAACACCTTTATTTCTGGAGTAAGAAAAATTCTGCTACTTGCCCACATGAAACTCATCTTGAATTAAAACATTTTGTAAAGAAGGTCCCTGAATTCAACCCATGTCTTTCTAACTGAAAGACAAATGTCAATTTGTTTCATGGTATTGCAGAGGCTGGAGAAGTGACTGCATGTTGCAGTTAGGGTGATCAAAGAACATTACAGAAAAATAGTAGTTTCTTGTTTTTTGAAAAATATTCCTCATGTCATTGTTTTTAGTAATACCACTTGTAACCATGTAAATCTGCATGTGAGCAATAACTAATCTAATAACATCAGGGGTTTTTTTGGTTTAAAAAATAAAAAAAATAATACATTTCTGTTGGTGAATGTTGTTTTTATTGTTCATTAAGTATCTTCACAAACATTGATGAGTTACTGCTGTTCCTAATGGGCATGTTGTCAACAGATCCACATCCCATACATAACATGGACATCTGATGTAGTTATATTACTGATTATGTTTACAAACAGGTCAAATAAATGGAAGGGAGGGGCATACAAAAAGGGAGAGGAAATGTCAAATTATTAAATAATGTTCCATACAGTGCCATACCATATTACCAAACAAAGATAGAGGGATTATTATCCCTATTTATAAGACAGTGATTTGGTCACATGTTGACCATTATGCACAGATTTGGTCACCTGCATTTTTCAGGAATTGGGAGGTGGTGAAAAGGATTTGGAAACAAGTGACGAAGCTGGTGACAGGTCCATGGAATGTTATAAGTAATAACTCTGCCATCTTCTGGTATCAGAGATAACGGTATGGTTTTGTTTCTGATACCTACAGTATGTCATATATAGAGCACTAGTGTAAGGTTGAATTATATTGGCTGTCCAGTTTTTTTGAACTGGGAATTCTAGTTTATTTGATTGGCTTCTTCTGCTCTTGCAGCAGAGCATTCATGAACATGCATGCATGTGTGTGTGTTCACATACAAACACATACATGAATACCATTTTTAATTGTTAGATGAATTTCAATACCTGGTATGAGACAAGCACCCACTCTGCATAATGGAGGTCTGAAGGGGTTATTACATGTTCTCTAGAGCAGTGATTCCAGATTATCTAATCCTTATCCAACCAGTAGCAGTAATATATGACAGGGCTACAACTTTTTGTAGGTGGGATTCACTTAAAAAAAAAAAAAAATCAGTACATAGATAACTGAAGAATGCAGGGCATAGAGAATATCTGAGCATGTATCCAGACAATATAAAATAATTGTGTATGTCTCACTATCATACTGGTAAGCTAAACTTTGACTTTTTTTTCCTCCATGGAAAACCCATCCATGAGAGGTTAGTCAACCTATTAGTATGCCTATCCATGGTATTAGTATACCGTGGATAGGCAACCAAGAACTTGTTCATGTTTAACTCAAAGAGCTACAGATTGTATTCCTTAGAAAATGCATGTAGTGGGAGACTTTATCAGAGGGCATCAGTGGAAGAGATGAACAGAGAGGAGCAGAAATTTTTTCTGTGGGTTTGGAGTTGGACTATGAGAATGTGTCAATTGGCTGCTATATGCATTTAGATGAGTTTGGAAGTGAGTGGGGGAATTAATTATCGATGCCAGTTCTGATTAACAATATACATAGAAGATTCAGTCAGTGGAAATTGAACACCTGTGTGAGTGGAGTGTATTAGTAAGAGAGGAGTCATTAATCAATCTAACTGCCTTTTTCTGTATGGAATCCAATATATTTTAGGGGGATCTTAAGAGCACTGCCCCAGATTGTGAGAGCAATATTCAATAGTTAGGTGGATTTGTGATTTGTATATGGTTAAAATTTGTTTGGAGTTAAAGTAATACCTGAAGCAAAAGTGAAAATCCAAAACTTAAATTAAGGGGATTTAATATCCCCTTAATTTAAGTAATGTTTTCATTGCCGAAATGAAGCTTATTAGCTCTTTATATTTAAGTAACTTAATGGTTGCACCTGTTTGGAAAACTCGTTCGCAGAGTACATAAGTTCTTTTCGCTATACACTTTGGTATTAGGTCTAGCTACTCACTGATGAAGCCTCAAAAAAGGCTGAAACCGGTCTGGGTAGTGACCTCCCTCCATAATGTAATAACAGCATACGTTTCCTAGGAAATGTGTTTTTACATTATGGAAAATACCTAAGAATAGCGATCTAAACTTCCACCCACCTTTGCAACGAGCTGCCCGGTATTGTACTATGTACTAGGATCACTTGCATTGGCTAACGCTAGTGTCGCCGATAATTTATAGTTTACTATATTTGGCAAGAAACTCTTTGATTCCAATCTCTGAGTTTCTTATTCGGTTTTAAAACTATGTGGGATTTAATATCCCCTTAATTTAAGTGAAAATCCAATTTTTTTTGGATGCAGAACAGGCAATATTTGTAATATGTTTGTATCAAGAGAGACATGGGTGTTGTCAAAGGTAAGACTGGAAGAAGAAGAAGAACAGGATTCTTTTTTGTGGCCAGTAAAGCAGAGATATGTTTTGCTAGCATTGAAGTTGACAAGGTTATCCAAATAACATTCATGAATGTTTTGAAGATCAGAATTTAAGGTATTGAGAAGTTAAGATTAAGTTAAGTTGAGAAGTTCTGTAGGTTGTAGTCATTTGTGCATTGAAAGGTTTGTGAAATGAAAATGAGAAGTGCAATGTGCTGTTCAGTAAAACTGTACTGGATTGGCTGTCAGATGGAGTAGCTCATTTATATATAGAAGGAAGAAGATAGGTGAAAGAACAGACTTGTGGAACCTCAGCATTAGTTGTATAGTTAGAAGATAAGGAGCCATCACTCAAAATGAACATCCAGTCAGAAAGCTTGAAACCCACTAGCAGAAGACCAAATGATAGGAGTTTACTTAGCAGATCTTTGTGTTACACCCAGTCAGAAGCTTTGGTGATATCAACAGTAATTACTTTAGATTCACCAAATTTTTCCATAGTGTTTGTCCAGAGATGTGTTACATAAGTAAGTAGATTCGCTGATCAGCAGTGGAATCCATACTGGCAGTCATTTATTAGTTGAGAACCATAAAGAATGTATAGGAGTTGGGCATTCTGATATTGCACCCTGCTTGTCTGGGTATCACAGTTCACTTTTATCAAGAGAAGTAAGTTCCTCCATCTCTCTATTTAATTGTGGACCTGAGGCACTTACACCTGACAATTTTCTTGGGATTAAAGTTCCATCATTCAGTGAGTCTGCAGATGTCATTCTTTAGCATTACATCAGTGTCAGAATGGAAATTCAGGATGGCATTAGACTTTTTTATTTTCTGTTTAAATTGCATCTTGAAGTGACAAGGCGTTGAGGTTACACAGCTTGCTGGTATGGTTGGCAGTAGTTTCATCAAGTAGTACAGTAAGGCACTCAGCACTGTTTCAGGCTGACAGTTCACTTTCTAAGTTTTAGGAGCTGTTTTATGGGGGGGGGGGACACAGTGTATTCCTCTCCTCCTATCTGTAAAGCTTTGCAGACATAAGTTAGCAAGAAAAGCTTGTCAAATAGATACAGGGCAAATATTGCATAATAGTCATAAAACAAGAGGTCATTTCTGTATAAAAATAAATTTATTCCTGATACAGGATTAGTTTTACTTTCATATGCAATATTAATTTTGTGTAATCTAATTAAGCAAGAGATTCATAAGAAAAGATGATGTGAAAGGAATATTGCATACATAATGTCCATTGTGATAATTATAAGCAGCATGCCAGAAGAGTCACAAGTGTTGTACGGAAAGCTAAGTCCAAGTATGAAAAGAAACTGGCCATGTAAGTTAAAGACAACCCAAAAGAATTCTGTTGTTATGTTGCAAGTAAAAGAAAGAAAGAATTTGAAAGAATAATTCTGAATGCAGATGGTATGTGGGTGACTGATGCAGAAGTGATTGTTCAACTAATGAGCACCCATTTTGCTAAAAGCTATCAACTTGGTATATGCAACATTGAACTCACCACTATCTCTTCACTACATGAGGAAACTCATGTGGATGAGGAGGAAGTACGAGAGCTATTGAACAAACTGAATTCTTATTCAGTTTGTTCAATAGCTATTATTATTATTATTATTATTATTATTATTATTCAGGCCTCCAAGGAGTCAAAAGACTCATCGAGGGAGGTCCTTTCTAAGACATAAAGTCTGTCAAGACTCATCGAGGGGAAGTCCCCCCCTGAGAAACACAAAGTTTATCATACCACTCCTTAAACCCACTGACCGTTCTCGCTCCCACCACTCCATCAGGCAATGCATTCCACGGCTCAACCACCCTCCACACAAAGAAACCACTCCTTACCCTCTTGCTCACAGTTTCCTTTCGTAACTTCCAGGGATGGCCTCTTGTCATCACTCCTTCCCGCTGATCAACCAAGCGAAAGAACTCCCCAGTGTCAACCCTGTAACAACCTCTCAACAGTTTAAAAGTCTCAATCATATCACCTCTCCTTCTTCTATCCACCAAACTCTGCAGTCCACATTCTCTAAGCCGATCCTCATAACTATCCTTGTACAGCCCTGAAACCATCTTTGTCATCCGTCTTTGTATCCTTTCCACGGTTAATTTATCCCCTTCAAATCCTGGGGACCAAATCTGAGAACAATAGTCCAAGTGTGGTCTGATCAGAGACTTATACAACGGAATGATAACCCTCTTATCTCTGCAGGTCAGTGTCCTTCTCATAATAGCAGCAATCCTCTGTGTTACCTTCACCACCTTTGCAATATGTCCCCTAAACTTCAGGTTTCTATCAATCATCAACCCCAGATCTCTTGTCTCCCCTACTTCCTCCAGTATAACTCCTCCCATAGAGTATGCAGCATCCCATCGATGTTTCCCAAACCTCAAGACCTTACATTTTGCTGCATTAAACTGACACCCCCATTCATTTGCCCATCTATCTAGCTTATTTAAATCCTCTTGCAGGGCTACCACATCTGCACTATTACTAATAATCCTTCCAAGCTTCGCATCATCCGCAAACAACTGAATATCCCCCTGCAATCCACTGGCTATGTCATTGATATAAAGGTTAAACAATATAGGTCCTAGTACTGAGCCCTGTGGGACCCCACTTGTAACCCTCTGCCTCCTGGAAACTGCTCCACCATACACAACTCTCTGATACCTATCAGACAGCCAATCCTGAATCCAGTTGACCAATCTGACATCCAGACCCATGTGCTGCAACTTAAATATCAGCTTATCATGTGGCACCCTGTCAAATGCCTTCGCCAAGTCTAAGAAAATTGCAGTATATGCCTTTCCCTCATCTAATTCTCTTGTAACTTTATTATAAAAGGCTAGCATATTGCTAAAACAAGAGCGTCCTTTCACAAATCCATGTTGATTCTCACAGATAACATTACCCTCATCTGCCCAATGCTGTACACGGTCCCTCACTACTTTCTCCAAGATCTTAACAACTACTGATGACACACAGACTGGCCTATAATTAGACACTTCCAGTCTGTTACCACCCTTATGCAATGGCACTATCTTACCTTCCTTCCATTCCCTGGGCACCTTTGCCAAAGCCAGACTTTCATTGAAAAGCCACGTTAAAGGTATTGTCAATTCCCTAGCACATTCTCTCAAAACTCGTGGCGAAATACCATCCAGTCCCACAGCTTTACTGACATCCAGAGTACTCAGTATCTGAAACACACTCTCCTCCTGTACCTCCAGACCTCGTACCAGTCCTATCCCTCTAGCATTAAAACTGACTCCTCTAGGATGAAATACTCCAATAAAGTGTTCATTGAACAATTCCACTATGTCCTCTGCATCAGTCACTCTATTCCCATTTTTATCCCACAATATCATTCTTCCACAGTCATTTCTCCTCCTACTGGCCACATAGCTAAAAAATTCCCTAGGATTTTCTTTGGATCTTAGGGCCAATCTCCTCTCATATTCCAGTTTCGCTTTCCTTACCACACGAGTCACTCTTCTGGCCTGTGTCTTATATTCCTCATGCATCTCTTCACCTGTCTCCTTATATCTCTTCCATAGCCTCTTTTTCGCATGCAATTCCTGTTTAATATTGTTTGTCATCCACTTTACTCCAAATTGCGCCCTCTTCTTCACTCGTGGTATACAACTTACCATTGCTGATAACAAATATTCTTTCACAATTTCCCACGCACTGGTGATATCCCGGCCTTCCAATTCCTCCCTCCATGAAACTTCCCGAAGTTGACGTCTAAGACTATTATAATCACCTGCCTTATAATTCCACATAAGTTCCCGTCTCTTTGATACTCCTGCATGTCTATTCATTTTCCAAGTCAAAACCATATGGTCACTCTCTCCAACTGGTGGGAGAGACGTCAACTCAGTTATTATCAACTCTTCTGATGCTGTAGTAAGTTTGTTTATGTGTTCGTTGTACATGTTGATTAATTTTAATGGTATAGATGAGAACACAGACTGATATGAAATTAACTATTTATTAACTTATTGTTGATGTTTCATTGGTATTCTATCAAGCATCTTCAGAGCACAAAAGCCGTTTGTTACAGTATGTGAAATAACAACAATCCGGTATAACAATGGGACTAGTTTGAACAATTGTAATGTACAACACAAAGACTAAAGTCCTAATTAGGCACCATCTATGGTGAAAGAAAAAAAGAGAGAGAGAGAAAGCAGGTATTAATTAGGTTTTAAGATGACTGTCTCCCAAATCTTTGGCAAATTTATATAGCCATGCTTGTTAAGGTTTGGAGTATGTTGCAAGGCTTCTGTTGATTTGAAGAACAATCTCTCTGACTTATAACAACTTCTGTGCAGTACTTTTGTTTGTTTGTTTTTTCCAACTGATTCTGTGGCAGGGGTATCCAAAAAAACAAAAATGCTGCACAGAAGTTGTTATAAGTCAGAGAGATTGTTGTTGGAATCAACATTCACAACACACTTAGACAATGGATTCCACTCACCAACCACTCTCCATGCAAAGAACCTTCTCCTCACTCCTCTGCTCATACCCTCTCATTCTATGAAAAATCTCTTCCATGTCAACCTGATAACAACCCCTGACTAGCTTATATGTCTCAATCACATTCCCTTTCTTCCTCCTATTCATGAGGCTTTTGCAACTTACATTCTCTCAATATGTCCACATACTCCACATTCCAAAGACCACTGACCACCTTTGTGAATCTTCTCTGGAGCCTTACCAACATATCCTTGTCACCATGAAAACCCAGTGACCAAATATGCACACAATAATCTATATGAGGGCTGATCAAGAACTTGTGCAATGTAGCCCTTGAATTTCAGGTCCTTGTCCACCATCACTCCTAGATCTCTCATCTCCTCTACTTCCTTTAAAGTTTCCCTACTAAGTGTATACTTTGCATCCCATTGCTTACCAAATTTCAAAACCTTACATTTTGCAACATTGAATGACAGTTCTAATTACTTGCCCATTCATGCAATCTATTCAAGTCCTCCTGTAAGGTCATAACATCTGCTTGACTCTGCATTGCTCTACCAGTTTTGCATCATCTGCAAACAACTGCATATCACTAGTTAAACCCATCCCAATATTATTAACATACAAATTGAACAACAATGGTCACAAAACTGACCCCTGCAGTACACCACTAGTGACCTTCCTCTTTCAGGATACTGCACCCTATATACTTCTTTTGCCATTTGACAGCAGTCACTGATCCAATTCAGATCCAATTTGACAGCAGTCTCTTATCCAATCCTATCTGTTTCAATTTATTTACCAGCTTGTCATGTGGCTGGCAGTCTATCAAAAGCTTTTACAAAATCCAAGTACACCACTGTATAAGCATCTCTCCTGTCCAAGTTATTTTATCACCTTGTTATAGTACATTCATGAGTTAGTGAAACATAATTTCCCTTTAACAAACTCATGCTGATAACAACAAAGAATACTGTTGTTTTCAACCCAATTTTGTATCCTACTTCTCATCAATCTCTCCAGTACCTTCACCACAACTCCAGATATACAGATTGGCCTATAATTTGAATCCACAGCCTTATCACTTTATGCAGTGGAACAATTTTATCTTCTTTCCACTCCCTTGGAACCTGTGCTGTTGTGAGACTTATTAACACGTTCATTGCCTATCGCATGATGCAAGTTCTCACCAGACGGCTGATCACGCGTTATCGCGTGGATGTCGCTATCAAGTAAAAAAAAATTGGCCACCACACGAAATTCCAATTTTCAGCTTGGCAATGAACGTGTTAAACAAGCATGGCAATGCTACTGCCATTTCCCTGGAACATTCCCTTAAGATGTGTCATTAAATCCTGTCACCTTATTGACATCAAGTTTATTTTCTCAAATACCTCCTGCTCACTGACATCCTCTCCTATGTCCTCTACACTTAAGTTCTTCATGATCCCACCCTATCAGGATGAAACACCTTTATAAATTGACCATCGAATACCTCAACAATGTATTCTGCAGCAGTTATCATTCTACCATTTTCATCCATCAACATCATCTTACCATGATCATTCGTCCTTCTACTTGCCACATTTCTAAAAAAAACTATCTAGGGTTTTTCCTTCACCTGATTTGCCAATTTCTGCTCATACTGCAATTTTGTTTTTCTTACTGAGTCACTCTCCTGGCTTGTTCTTTATACTCTTCATGTAACTGATTATTACCATTATTCATCTTGTACTTCCTCCAAAGTATCTTCTTTTTCCAGATTTCATTCTTACACTCCACATTCATCTATTTTACACCTATCTTATTTAGCCTTTTGGCCTTCGGAATACATTCACACATTGAGGTGGTTATGTATTTCTTTGTCAGTTACCATGCAGCATTTATTTCCTTACAGCTGAACTCCTCATTCCATGTTATAAATCCAAGCTGTTTCCTTAGATTGTCATAATCACCAGCCTTATAATTCTACATTTTTTTTGCTAAGGCTTTTGACAGAATACAGCATATAATACTGTTGCATAAATTGGAGAATATGGGCAGGTCTGGCTGGTGGTGGCGTGTGCGAAGTGTGCAATATATACAGGTGCCACAGAAGAAAAGGCACCTAAAAGATCTCAAAAAATATGAGATAAGAGTTTAAACGAACAATGAATGGTACAGAATGGTACATATAATTATGAATGTACGTCGTCTTCCGTTCGGGTCCCTTCAGATCTTCCCGGAAATGAACAAATAAATTCTGAAATTGTATCCTGGACCCGATTATATCACTGTAATTTTTTATTAAAATTTACAAAAATATACCTAAAATAGTTCTTTTTTATTTTTTGATGTATCATAAATCCACTTGTGATTAATTGTTGAGTTCCATGTAAAAAAAAGAAATTGTATAAGCAGGACTAATCCGTAGGTAACATTATACTGTAAAGCGGTTTTCATTTGTTTTCATTTCCTGTTCATTTTATTCACGCTTTATTCAAAAAAAACTTTTTTGGAAAGGTGCTGAACATTAATCACACACACAAGAAAAATACTAGGTGGCAGCGCTGAATATGGGATTGGATTATAACCTGTTGGCATGGATAAGAGGATGGCTACCTGACAGATATCAAAAAGTGGTATACTGGAGTTGTGAATCTGCAAGTTTTAAGGTAACTGTGGTTGTGGTATGCCTAAAGGATCAGGCCTTTGTCCATTGTTATTTAATCTGTACACTAATGACATTGGGAAGGATTTGACGTGATATACAGCTATTTGCTGATGACGCAAAGATAGGTAAGGTAATCAGAAGTGTTGCTGATATGCAGTACTTGCAGAATGATTTGAATAGGCTGGAATTGTGGGCATGTGAAAATGGCCATCATTTCAATGTTAATAAATGTCAAGTCATGCACTTTGATGTGATTAGATATCCAATGTCATATTATACTGGTGGGATTATGCTTGAAGAAACTGATGAGGCTTGGGGATCTTGGAGTTTTAGTAGACGGGAAGTTCAAGGGTCATATAGCAGAAATTGTAAATACAACTCGGAGAATAATGGCAATGCTGAAACGAAGCAAAATAAGGAAGTCATTTTGCTCTTTACAAGGCCTTCATGAGACCTCACTTGGACTATTGCTTGCAGGGTCTGGTCTCATAGTTTTCATGGTGATTCTGATACATTGGAGAGAGAGAGAGAGAGAGAGAGTGCAAAAGAGTCAAAAATGGTATCAAGATTGTGGAGTACAGATTATGAAGACAGATTGAGAATTTATATGCTACACATACTAGCAAACAAGGGGAAAGAGGGGGTGATATGATTGAGACTTACAAACTTCTGAAAGGGTTATGCAGAATTTCAGTAGATGAAATTTTTCATTTTGTGGAGGGTGGGGAAAGGATGCGAGGACATCCGTGGAAGTTGAGAATTCATACTCATGTTGTGAAGAAAGGGGTTAGGGTTAGATTTTTCTCTCATAGAGTAGTGCATGATTGGAATGGATTTCTGTTGGATATTGTGTGTATAAGTAGCATGAATCGATTAAAAAAAAAAGTTATGACAACTGGGACAAATATTATGGCCTCCTTTGATTTCCTGACTCCCTGGAGGTCTTTTTTAATAATAATAATAATTTTAATCCTTAGAAACAGATTAACAAGTGTGTTATTATATGTGCCGGTGATTGCTTGTTTTATTTTACAGACACTGAACTGGATAGGTGAAGAGGAAAAAGAAACAGTAGAACACTTTGAAATTGCAAATACGGTATGAGGAGAATTTATTTTCATTTTAGAAATTAAAGACTTCACTCTAAGATTAGTCACCACGAATACCAATAACATTACTTTTGTTCACACACACACACACACACACACACACACACACACACACACACACACACACACACACACACACACACACACACACACACACACACACACACACACACACAGCATTTAGCTATATCAGTTTGTTAACTGATATAGCTAAATGCTGTGTTAACACCATATTGATGTCACACATGTTATTTTGGTATTGTGATTCTATTTCATAGATAATAACAATTATCATCAGACCAATATGGAGTCAAACTTATTACAGATCACTATTATACATAAAGCTCATCAAACTATGCCTTAAACTCATTCAATGTTCCTGCACCCATTACACTCTCAGGCATTATATTCCAGTCACCCTTATGCAAATAAAACTTTTTCTACCTCCCCCCCCCCTCTTATGTAAGTTCCAGGTTTAGTGCCACTTATTCTACCCATGTCTGCCTGCTGAATTCTATGAAGAATCTCTTCACATTGTTCTGTGTGTGGGGAATCTCACCAACTTATGGCTCACTCCTATCGTCCCTACTCCTCCTTTTCATAAGTTTCTGCAAATGATATTCCTTCAATCTGTCCTCATTTCTCACCATTTCAGAAATGCAGTTAACTCTTACTTATAGTGAACACTGTTATAACAAACCCACTATAAAACTATCAGAACCAACTCCCATAGATGAATTGCTCTGTTGAAAGAAATTCACTATAGCAGACTATTTATGTTGTTCCAGTAGTGGGAGGTGTAATGTTGTAGAAACCTTTGTGTGTAATGTAATGCTTACACGTCGACAGTACTTGAACAAGAAAGGGTGATCTCGAAGTTGACATTAATGACTGATCAGCTAAAAACTACAACTTATGATTTCCATAAGGAGAAAACTGAAGAGTTAATCTGAGAAAATTGGTGGAAAAAAAGTCAGATCTGCACTCATTGGATGCTACATCATTTGACTAGTGAAATGAAACAAACAAGACTGGAAATTTGATACTAGTTGCTTAAACATTCCCAAAGGGGAACGCAATGTTTTTCTTCATAAAATTTTGCCAGTTGGATCTATCGTTATGATCTCCCAAAATGAAAAGTTAGTCAATGAAACACTGCCACTTTACCTCACTGAAGGGCACAAGGTTAAAAATTCCCAAAATAACCTTCTGTGAAAAAATGTGTGGGTAAATGAATGCTTTTGGAACAACAAAAATGTTAATTTTATCCAGGCCTGTATCAGGAAAGGGATGACAATAATTTGCAAAGTGTTGTCTGAAGGTCTTGAGGAAGTTGAAACAACAAAATGACTCTGTGGAGGTCCTGAATAATAAAGACTAATAATAATAACAACAGATTTTGTTCTTGCCCAGATTCACTCTAAGATTAGTCATCATGAATACCCATAATATTACTTTTGTTATGGGTATTCATAACAAAAATGCACCCAGAAATATCTATTTCTTTGCAACATGACAGTGTAAGATTGCAAATGAGCCATTCATTTTGGTGGGCTTTGAAGAAATGGAATGTGAATTTTTGGAACATCCTCCCTGTAGCCTGGACTTGGTTGTTATTGATTATTTTCTAAATTAACATGTCTCAAGTATATCCATTTTTAAAATGATGAGCAGGTCAAAGCAGAGGTGAGAAAATCTTCTAAAAACAATTTTAAGAGTTTTAGTATGATGGATTTGAAAAACTTATTATTATCCAGGCCTCCATGGAGTCAAAAGACTCATCGTGGGAGGTCCTTCATAAGAAACACAAAGTCTATCAAGACTCATCGAGGGGAGGTCCCCCCCCCCGAAGAAACACAAAGTCTATCATACCACTCCTTGAACTCATTGACCGTTCTCACTCTCACCACTCCATCAGGCAATGCATTCCATGGCTCAACCACCCTCCATGCAAAGAAACCACTCCTCACCCTCTTGATCACAGTTTCCTTTCGTATCTTCCAGGGATGGCCTCTTGTCATCACACTCCTTCCCGCTGTTCAACCAAGCGAAAGAACTCCCTAGTGTCAACCCTGTAACCACCTTTCAACAGTTTAAAAGTCTTAATCATATCACCTCTCCTTCTTCTATCCACCAAACTCTGCAGTCCACATTCCCTCAGCTGATCCTCATAACTAACATTGTACAGTCCTGAAACCATCTTTGGTATCTGCCTTTGTCCCTTTTCACAATTAATTTATCCCCTTGAAATCCTGGGGACCAAATCTTAGAACAATAGTCTAAGTGTGGTCTGATCAGAGACTTATACAATGGAATGATAACCCCTTTTATCTCTGCAGGTCAGTGTCCTTATCATTATTGCAGCAATCCTCTGTGTTACCTTCACTACCTTTGCAATATGTCCCCTGAATTTCAGGTTTCCATCAATCATCAACCTTAGATCTCTTGTCTCCCCTACTTCCTCCAGTATAACTCCTCCCATAGAGTATGCAGCGTCCCATCGATGTGTCCTAAACCTCAAGCCCTTACATTTTGCTGCATTAAACTGATACCCCCATTCATTTGCCCATCTGTCTAGCTTATTCAAATCCTCTTGCAGGGCTACCACATCTGCACTATTACTAATAATCCTTCCCAGCTTTACATCATCTGCAAACAACTGAATATCCCCTTGCAATCCACTGACAATGTCACTGATATAAAGGTTAAACAATATAGGTCCCAGTACTGAGCCCTGTGGGGCCTCACTTGTAACCCTCTGCTTCCTCGAAACTGCCCCACCATACACAACTCTCTGATACCTATCCGACAGCAAATCCTGAATCCAGTTGACCAATCTGACATCCAGACTCATGTTCTGCAACTTAAATATCAGCTTATCATGTGGCACCCTGTCAAATGCCTTCGCTAAGGGTGGAGAAAATGTAATGGAAGGGCAGAGATTATGTTGAGAAATAGTAGTATAAATAGTGAATTTCCGTCGTTTGTCTTCTCTTACAATGGCATATCACATTTTGAGTGGGGTGCTATACAAAGAAAACATTTTCAGAATGCCTCTCATATAAGTGCTGGAAATGAAACTAAATTTTCAGTTTTGATTGTGTTAAAATGTTATTGTTATGTGATCAACAAATAATAGATTCACTGCATATTCAGATTTTTAACTAATAACTGTAAAACACTTAAAACTTTCTTTAACCAAGTATGATTGGGAAGAAAGGTAAATAACTGTTTCTGCTTGCTACAAAGAAGGTCATTCCATGGTTTTCATGAGCTGTGTGTAGAAAAGTATGTTCTGCTTGAATGTATAACAAAGTTCCAACCGGTTTTTTTAAATGCATCTCCTTATTCCTTCCCTTTAAATTTTAAAATCGCCCACTAGGGAGGGAGGGGAAGAACCTGAAATGCAAAATACCAACCTCCCTGTTTGTCATTGTTGTTCAGCATTCAGTGGCCCTTTTTGCTATTTTATCCATATTTGCAGTGTCTTCTGAAAAACTTCCTATCCATCATCAGTTCGCAAATTCCTAGCCTGATCACTTTCCTATAGTTTAGTTCTTTCAGTGTAGTGCACAGTTTGCAATCTTTCCAAAATTGCACATAACTTTACGCTTTGCAACATTAAACTGACAAACATCAATTATCCTTTGTCTACACTGTCAGTTGAAATCATCCTATAGTATCTCAATATCAGCCTTATTAACTATTGTTCTGCTTAGTTTTGCATCATTGGCAAACAACTAGATATCCTCCTGCTCCTCAAATCATTCTCTGTATTATTAATGGACAAATAGCAGGGACACAAACACATCACACTGGTAGGAAGGCTTAGGGAATATTATTTTTCAGGAAATTGTAATGTATACTGAATATTAATTATAATAACTGTATAATAAATTTAGTTTAATCTTTTATCCAAGTGTGAGCAAACAAAGTTTGCGCCTGAAAGTATCTTCAGGACTGGGTTAAGGTGGTACAACACCAGCAAAGGTGGAGCAAGATACCAGCACTCCTATCTCAGTATCTCCTATAATGCAAAACACATCTCTTTGCGGATATGTCTAATGTTATGCATTAAGGGAAGGGCCACTACCCAGATTAGTTTCGACCTTTATTGAGGTGGAATGGGAGTTCATGTCTCTCATCATAGGCCTTTGGAGAATAAAGCATGCTGAGGGTCAGCAAACAGTAAGAGAGGAGAATAATGAAAGATAGAGTAGGATAGTAGGAGGCAAAAGAGGCCTCAGTCAACCTGTTTAGCCTTATATGGCTAATTGGTCTGTGACACATATTCTCAATTTATCTGTTCAAAAAAAAAAAGAAAATTTAACCATAAAAATTTTGACTAAAGTTCACTTATAAATTTATCCTTAATAATTTTGTCAGTTATCTATGAAGGAGATCCATTGACCTGTTTTGAAAACAGTATTTTCAGTTAGAACATTTTTTTTTTTTTTTTTTTTTTTAAATTGCATAAAATTTAAAGGACTTAAGGTCCGGTCAGTTGAACTGAAAGGGAACAAAATAAGGAACTTACAGACCTGGTACCACTGGGACTTAGAATGGGGTAGAAGACTGGCCCGGGAGATGCCGCTCACAAGGAGCAGCACTGCCTCGTAGTAAGCCTTCGCAGCCCGGGTTCTCAGATCTACCCCCCTTATTTGGAGTAAAGGAAACCGTGCCAGCGAAAGCTTTGTGGCGAGGAAGAACAGAGTGGTTGTTACTTTTCCTAGGGAGAGTTAGGTGGAGTTTTTGAGATACTAAAGAAATATACAGGGCTTGATGCGTCCCTGTATAAGAAAGCATATTTTCGGTGGTTTGCAGTATTTGTTGACAAATTTAAAGTCTCCTAGTAGATGTCTCTCTTGCACAAGAAATTTAGGTAGGTAAAAAAAGAAACCTTTCCTTATTCTTGCGTACATTAAATTTGCGTCCTGTACCTGGGATTTTTTCCATACCTTCCAGATATGATACTTTAAGACGTTAATTAAAAAAAATGGCGAATTTTTGGGTCTTGTTGACTGGTGGCGGGAATTGCAGGTGTATGACCTCTTCTAGTGATAGCATCGGGATTCCCAGTGCTGTGCTCAGTCTTTGCCAGACGCGTTGGGCTGGTGGGCAAAAATAAAAAAAATGCTCCACCGTTTCCACGCCCCGGCAGACATCACAAAAGGGATCGCACGGACTGGGTACGTACCTAGATTTAACCTGTTTCACCGGGAGCCGTCCATAAGCTATTCGCCAGGCCTGATCCCGATGAAAAGGCTGTCCCCAGCTATTCTTGATGTTTTTAAAGAGAGTTTCATTGTTTTTCCCGAGGTTTGGTGTATCATGCCTGGAGAGTTGGAAGAAATCCCAGTATACTGCATTGGATTTGTGTGTGAGGATTTCTGTTCCTTTGTCTCTAAGTACTGTAAGTGATTTTACTAGTGTGCGGTACCACTTGGGCACAACCCTTGCACGGGGTCCAGCATAGTCTGTGGTTCCAAAGAGGGGGAGGAAAAGTCCTATAAAATATCTAATTAGGAGGCCTGAAATGTGGTTTGAGTTTAAGGCCTTCCGTACGGTTTTGAATGTATTTGCATAAAGCAAGCTTTTGAGATCAGGCAGAGCGTACCCCCCTTCTTCATGTTTTAGTTGCAGGTATTGTTTTTTAACCTCATGTTTTTTTTCATTCCAGAAGAAATCTAAGAGTTTTTTGGATAATTGGTTTTCTTGTAGAGTGTGATGCCTGTGATATTGACTGTGTGCATGAGCATTGGGGTAATGATTGTTTTTATCACTGTGGCTCTGCCATAAAAGGAGAAAAAGGTCGGTTTGAATAGGCTTATCCTTTCCGTACTTATTTCCTGTAATTTTGTAACTGGTAAAGCTAGCGACTCAGAAAAGGGAACTCCTAGTATTGTTAGCGGCTGCGTATGCAGCATTAAACCGTAGGGAAGTCCAGTGTTATGGAAATTTCCAAAATTTTTGATTTTAGTTTTTTGTGCATTAACTCGGAGACTACTGACTATGCTGAAGTTTTGTAGTATGTCAAGATAGACTCAGAGTCTCTGAGTGTGGCCACTACATCATCTGCATAGATGTTGTAGTGTGAGCAAACAAAGTTTGCGCCTGAAAGTATCTTCAGGACTGGGTTAAGGTGGTACAACACCAGGGCAACTCGTTGCAAAGGTGGAGCAAGCTACCAGCACTCTTATCTCAGTATCTCCTATAATGCAAAACACATCTCCTTGCGGATATGTCTAATATTATGCATTAAGGGAAGGGCCACTACCCAGACTAGTTTTGACCTTTATTGAGGTCTCTTCAGTGATTCTCTTCAGAACAGCATTAGCAGGTCTCACACTTGGATAAAGGATTAAACTAAATTTATTATACTCTAACCAAGTGAAAAATAAACTTTCAACATCTTTCTCTAAATCCAGAGTAAATTATTAAAAAAGGGTGGCACACCAATTGGCAATTCCTATAGGTAGAGATGACCTGCTAATGCTTCTGCCTGATATCTCCAGGCCGGTAGAAAAATGTGGATTGATTCATTGAATCCAAAATCCAATACCCTTGGAGGGTAATGGATGGCAATGCTGTAGCCAATGAAGTTCTGAGGCTCGGCAATTGCTGTTACCCTCCTACCATGATCAGAGCTTTAATTGCTCATAAACACCTTATCCATACACTGTCCTCTACAGATAACGGGGAAGATGAAAAGCATTCTTGCTTCGCCCCTTTAAGCCAGTCCTTATAAGGATAAGGACTGATATCTCCACTCGGGCCTGGCTCCCACTGAAGAGACCTCAATAAAGGTCGAAACTAGTCTGGGTAGTGGCCCTTCCCTTAATGCATAACATTAGACATATCCGCAAGGAGATGTGTTTTGCATTATAGGAGATACTAAGATAGGAGTGCTGGTATCTTGCTCCACCTTTGCAACGAGTTGTCCTGGTGTTGTACCACCTTAACCCAGTCCTGAAGATACTTTCAGGCGCAAACTTTGTTTGCTCACACTTGGATAAAGGATTAAACTAAATTTATTATACTCTAACCAAGTGAAAAATAAACTTTCAATATAATAACTGTAATTAATACTTCTGATATGTGCATGCAGGCACTAATGCTGGGTAAATAAGGCTAAAGAAAGGCAACCAAAGTCAGGACTAAAGTCCTAAAGTCCCAAGTGGGCTAAATTAAGTGGTCTTGGCCATTGGGGTTGAAGATCTGAGAATGACTACTTCCAAAATTTGGGGCAGTTTCATGCACCCAAATTTTGTTTAAGCTTGGAAAGACTGGGAATCTGCCTCTCAGAGCTGAGGCAGATTCCCAGAATAGCCTCTTATATTTGTATTTTCTGCAGTGCAATAGAGTAGTTGCCTTCCTCCAGCATATCCTGTGGTGGATGTCCAAAGCATGGTCAGCAAGTCCAGAGCAGTTGTAATGGGGGAACTGGATGTAGTCCTTGTGCTCAGAAATTTTGTTGTTGGCTCTCCCCTGTTTGGCCTTAGTAAGACAGTTTGCAGCTGCAAGAGACCTGGTAGACACTTGATAGGTCTGGTAGCTGGTCTTTGGGAAACAGATAAGGGATACCAATTTTTTATTTGGTCTGTAAATGGTTATAAGGTTGTACTTATTTAAGATTTCTGTTAAGTTTTCACATGCCTCAGATATATATGGAATGGTGATAGATTTTGCATAATCTCTGCTCTGAAGGAGGGGGGGTGTCATGGTTACAGGATTTAATATTTTGTGGATTTTGGATTGTAGCCATTGGCTAAGAGAGTGTTGAGAATGTAGTCAAGTTCAGTAGTTAAGACACTATTATCAGAACTGATTAATTTAGCCCTGTTATATAGGATTTTTATAATCCCACTTTGTTGGGAGGGGGGAGGTGACTGCTGGTGAATGTACCTATAGTATGTGTGGGTTTTCTGTAAATGGAAAATGCCAGGAATCCATCAGACTGGCATTTAGTTAGAGGATCTAGGAAGGGGAGACTATTATTTTCCTTTTCTAAGGTAAACTGAATCCTGATATATTGATTGTCTAAGTGTGTTAAGAAAATATTGATTGTACCCAAGTCATTTGGCCAAATGGAGAACACATCTATGTTTCATAGTGTAGCCAAATCGTGGGTTTATGTGGGACAAAATTTAAACTTTTTTTTCAGAGGTCTCCATGAAGAAGTTGGCCAGGGTAGAGAACCCATGATTATCACCTCTGTCTGTTTTTAGAATTTTCATTGCCAAATTAAATTATTATTATTATTCTGTTATTATTACCCCAAGACCCCCCATGGAGTCAAAGACTCATCTAGGAGGTCCTTTTGTCATACACATAGCTCATCACACTGTGCCTTAAACACACTCAAATTCTCTGCAGACACTACATTATCAGGCAAAGCATTCCAATCATTCACAACTTTGCATGCAAAAAACCTGCTTCTCACTCCCTTGCTCACACCTTCCTTATGCAACTTCCAGGGATGACCTCTGGTTCTCCCCGATCTGACACCATTTTCTGTAAAACCTCTTTGCCACTGATCCTATAAAAACCCCTTACCAAGTTGCATGTCTGTATCATATCATCCCTCCTCTAATCCACTAGACTCTGCAAGTTGCACCTTCTCAACCTTTCCTCATATTCGACATTCCAGAGATCAGAAACTACTTTAGTCAGTTGCCTCTGGGATCATTCCAACATCTCTTCGTCCTTTTGAAAACCAGGTGACCAAATCTGGGCACAGTAATCCATGTGTGACCTAATCAAAACCTTATACAATGGAACAAGAATCTCCTTACTTCTACAAGTCAGTGTCCTCCACATCTTCCTAGAATTCATTGTGTTGTCCTCACAATTTTGGCAGTCTGTCCTCTAAATTTTAGATCCTTATCCACCATCACCCCAAGATCTCTTATTTCTTCCACCTCCAACAATATATCCTCATAGTGTGTAAATTCTACATCCCATGGTTGTTTCCCAAAATTTAAAACTTTACATTATTTAAATTAAGGGGATATTAAATCCCACATTGTTTTAAAACCGAATAAGAAACTCAAAGATTGGAATCAGAGAGTTTCATGCCGAATATAGTAAACTATAAAGTATTGGCGACCACTAGCGTGAGCTAATGCAAGTGACCCTAGTACATAGTACAATACCGGAGAACTCGCAGCAAAGTCGGTAAAGTTCTGATCGCTATTCTTAGGTATTTTCCATAATGTAAAAACACATTTCCTAGGAAATGTATGCTGTTATTACATTATGGTGGGAGATCACTACCCAGACTGGTTTCAGCCTTTTTTGAGGCTTCATCAGTGAGTAGCTAGACCAAATTAATACCAAAGTGTATAGCGAAAAGAACTTACACTCTGCTATGCAAGTTTCCAAACAGGTGCAACCATTAAGTTACTTAAATATAAAGAGCTAATAAGCTTCAAAGGCTGAAACTGGTCTGGGTAGTGACCTCCCACCATAATGTAATAACAGGATACATTTCCTAGGAAATGTGTTTTTACATTATGGAAAATACCTAAGAATAGCGATCAGAACTTTACTGACTTTGCTGCGAGTTCTCTGGTATTGTACTATGTACTAGGGTCACTTGCATTAGCTCACGCTAGTGGTTGCCGATACTTTATATATATTTGGCATGAAACTCTCTGATTCCAATCTTTGAGTTTCTTATTCGGTTTTAAAACAATGTGGGATTTAATATCCCCTTAATTTAAATAATGTTTATATGGCCGAAATGAAGCTTATTAGCTCTTTATATTTAAGTAACTTAATGGTTGAACCTGTTTGGAAACTCGCATAGCAGAGTGTAAGTTCTTTTCGCTATACACTTTGGTATTAATTTGGTCTAGCTACTCACTGATGAAGCCTCAAAAAAGGCTGAAACCGGTCTGGGTAGTGACCTCCCACCATAATGTAATAACAGCATACATTTCCTAGGAAATGTGTTTTTACATTATGGAAAATACCTAAGAATAGCGATCAGAACTTTACCAACTTTGCTGCGAGTTCTCCGGTATTGTACTATGTACTACGCTCACTTGCATTAGCTCATGCTAGTGGTCGCCGATACTTTATAGTTTACTATATTCGGCAAGAAACTCTTTGATTCCAATCTCTGAGTTTCTTATTCGGTTTTAAAACAATGTGGGATTTAATATCCCCTTAATTTAAATAATGTTTATATCGCTGAAATGAAGCTTATTAGCTCTTTATATTTAAGTAACTTAAAACTTAACATTTTGCAATATTGAACTGACATCCCCACTTCTGTGCCCATTCACTCATTCTATTCAAGTATTCTTGTAAGGCCAAAACATCTGCTCTACTCTTTGTAGTTCGTCCCAACTTTGCATCATCGCCAGTATCATTAACATATAGGTTAAATAGCAATGGCTCTAAAACAGACCCCTGAGGCATACGACTACTGACTTTTCTCTTCCAGGATATTGCTCTTTCATATGCAACTTGCTGATACTTATCAGATAGCCAGTCTCCAATCCAATGCACCAATTTAATATCCAGCCCCATCCACTCTAGTTTCACTATCAACCTATAATGCAGTAATCTATCAAAAGCCTTTGCAGAATCTAAGCATACTACTGTGTATCCCTCTCCACTGTCCAAGGAAGCCGTCACCTTATTGTAATACGTAAGTAGATTACTACAACATGACTTCCCTTTAGCAAATCCATGCTGTCCGTCAAAGATAATACCATTGTTGTCAACCCACTTCTGAATTCTAGTTCTCACCAGCTTCTCCAACAACTTAACCACAATACCTGACACACAGATAGGCCTATAATTTGATGCCAGAGTTCTATCACCTTCCTTATGAAGTGGCAGAATCTTGCCCTCCTTCCACTTCTTTGGAAGATATGTCAAGGCAGATGGCAACTCACTGGTAGCTCCTTCATAATATGTGGTGATATATTAAGTCCCACAGCCTTATTAATATCAAGTTTGTTCAATTTTACCTAGAGGGGCGAATGCTGGTCTTGAAATTCACATTTACTATTGTTATCATTCAGGGGGTAAGAGGTGTGATTGATGTCTGATTAGCGGAATGATGAACTACTGGCCATTTAAAACTATATATTTATAAACTTATGTACATTTAATCATACAAATACAACATTTATTTTACAAACGATATTCTATCTTTTTCAATTTAGCTACTTGAATACAAATTCTACCCTATGGTTCTTTATGAACTGGTCAATAACATCGTCATAAAAAGTTGGCATGTAACTTAATTATCCCAAGTAACATGCACATGTATAAAGGCTGGCTGAAGCTCACTGGCTAGAGCTAAGTTGACTGCGTATAGCCTGTGTTTAAGACGACATGAAGGGAGCAGAAATGGCTATGTGTGCGCATGAAATCAGTGCTGCAGCGAGGAACTGGAAGCTCCCACAACCGAGCAAGCCAGGGTAGCTTTGACTAGACGAGAAAGCATCGCCCTTTGATACACAATGCAAAGCTCAATTTTCACCTTCTGTCTATGAAAGTAAAAGCCTAAATGGAATGCTTATAAATGCATGCATTTATTAACACATAAATATTACTTCTTTCTCAAGTAATGAGCTCGCACAGCAAGCATGGAGAATTCACCCCTGTTTACATACATCTCTTGCTCACAGTCAGTCTCTTCTCCCCATCATCAACTGCTCTCAATCCCTCCATGATGTTACATTGACAAGGATGAAAGACCTTTATGACTGCTCATTATGTATCTCCATTATATCTTTTGCAATAGTTGTTCTTATACCATTTTCTTCAATCAATATCATCTTTCCATAATCATTCTTTTTTTGCTGGCTACATATCGAAAGAACTCCCTAGGATTCTTTTTGGCTTCATTAGCTAACTGCTGCTCATACTTTATTGTTGCTACCCTTACCAACCAAGTCACCCTCCTTGCATGGTCTTTGTAATCCTCATGGAATTGGTTATTGCCACTTCTCTTATGCTGCCTCCATAATTTCTTTTTTATCTATATTGCATGCTTAATCTCTTCATTCATCCATTTTACACCTACCTTATAATTCCTTCTATTCTTTGGAATATATTTAGACATTGTTTCTACTAGACAGTTCTGGAATATTTCCAAAGCTGCAGTGATCTCCTTTCCAACTAACTCCTAATTCCATGTTACATATGCAAGCTGTGTGAGGACCTCTGTGAGGTCCTCACACTACTGGCAACTACTGAGGTAATCACTTCATGGTCACTCTCTCACCAACTGGAGCGTGATTTGACACCTCATTATATTCTCATTACTCTCAATTGAGAAATTTTCAGAGAAATTCTCAATTAACTTTGACTAGCTGTTTGGCTAA
This sequence comes from Typopeltis vanoorti, assembly GCF_054136105.1. Lineage (NCBI taxonomy): Eukaryota > Metazoa > Arthropoda > Arachnida > Uropygi > Thelyphonidae > Typopeltis > Typopeltis vanoorti. The sequence goes on from NC_143553.1 coordinate 28,756,434, forward strand.
TTTGTATGTGGGTGAATCTCTGCCATCCACAGTGGGACATAATGGCAAATTTCATTCATGGATTTCTGGTAGCCCATATTTCTTGGGGGGGGGGCTGAGTTATATGGTTTTAGTTTATTGGTGACTTCCACAGGCCAAGAGATGACATTTTTAAGGACCCTCTGAAGTATTTTGATCTGGGCATTAGTAGAATCATAGTCTAAAGGAAAGAAGGTAGAGCAATACCAAAATGAGGGGGAAAGTTTAAAAATATTACAGAGGTAAGCTTGCCTCCTTACTATCAGACCACATAACAAATTGGCATCCCTTATCTGTTCCACCAAAGACCAGCCACATTCCTTAGACCTACCAGGTCCCTTGTAGTTGCAAACTGCCCTATGGCCAAACAGGCAGTATAGATAAGAATTTATGAATCTCATTCATAACAGAATGGCACTGTTATTCAGCCACTTTTGTATGTTATCTTTCTGCAACTTCTCCAGATACCTTAACTGCAACTCCAGATATGCAAATCAGTGTATAATTTGTTGCCTTAGCCTTATTACCACCTTTGCAAAGTAGAACAATTTTGTTTGGGACTTGTGCTGTTGCAAGGCTCTTAGTTGTATACCACGAATGAAGAAGAGGACACAATTTGGAGTAAAGTGGATGACAAACAATATTAAACAGGAATTGCATGCAAAAAAGAGACTATGGAAGAGATATAAGGAGACAGGTGAAGAGAGGATGCATGAAGAATATAAGACACAGGCCAGAAGAGTGACTAGAGTGGTACAGAAAGCGAAACTGGAATATGAGCAGACGTTGGCCCTAAGATCCAAAGAAAATCCTAGGGAATTTTTTAGCTATGTGGCCAGTAGGAGAAGAAATGACTGTGGAAGAATGATATTGTGGGATAAAAATGGGAATAGAGTGACTGATGCAGAGGACATAGTGGAATTGTTCAATGAACACTTTATTGGAGTATTTCATCCTAGAGGAGTCAGTTTTAATGCTAGAGGAATAGGACTGGTTTGAGGTTTAGAGGTACAGGAGGAGAGTGTGTTTCAGATACTGAGTACTCTAGATGTTAGTAAAGCTTTGGGACTGGATGGTATTTCACCACGAGTTTTGAGAGAATGTGCCAGGGAACTGACAGTGCCTTTAACCTGGCTTTTCAATGAAAGTCTGGCTTCGGCAAAGGTGCCCAGAGAATGGCAGGAAGGTAAGATAGTGCCATTGCATAAGGGTGGTAACAGACTGGAAGTGTCTAATTATAGGCCAGTCTGTGTGTCATCAGTAGTTATTAAGATCTTGGAGAAAGTAGTGAGGGACCGTATACAACATTGGGCAGATGAGGGTAATGCTATCTGTGAGAGTCAACATGGATTTGTGAAAGGGCGCTCTTGTTTTAGTAATATGCTAGCCTTTTATAATAAAGTTACAAGAACATTAGATGAGGGAAAGGCATATACTGCAATTTTCTTAGACTTAACAAAGGCATTTGACAGGGTGCCACATGATAAGCTGATATTTAAGTTGCAACACATGGATTTGGATGTCAGATTGGTCAACTGGATTCAGGATTGGCTGTCTGATAGGTATCAGAGAGTTGTGTATGGTGGAGCAGTTTCAAGGAGGCAGAGGGTTACAAGTGGGGTCCCACAGGGCTCAGTACTAGGACCTATATTGTTTAACCTTTATATCAATGACATTGCCAGTGGATTGCAAGGGGATATTCAGTTGTTTGCGGATGATGCGAAGCTGGGAAGGATTATTAGTAATAGTGCAGATGTGGTAGCCCTGCAAGAGGATTTGAATAAGCTAGATAGATGGTCAAATGAATGGGGGTGTCAGTTTAATGCAGCAAAACGTAAGGTCTTGAGGTTTGGGAAACATCAGTGGGATGAAGCATATTCTATGGGAGGAGTTGTGCTGGAGGAAGTAGGGGAGACAAGTGATCTGGGGTTGATGGTTGATAGAAACCTGAAGTTTAGGGGACATATTGCAAAGGTGGTGAAGGTAACACAGAGGATTGCTGCAATTATGAGAAGGACACTGACCTGCAGAGATAAGAGGGTTATCATTCCATTGTATAAGTCTGTGATCAGACCACACTTGGACTATTGTTCTCAGATTTGGTCTACAGGATTTGAAGGGGATAAATTAACTGTGGAAAGGATACAAAGACAGATGACAAAGATGGTTTCAGGACTGTACAAGGATAGTTAAGAGGATCAGCTGAGGGAATGTGGACTGCAGAGTTTGGTGGATAGAAAGAGAGGTGATATGATTGAGACTTTTAAACTGTTGAGAGGTGGTTACAGGGTTGACACAGGGGAGTTCTTTCTCTTGGTTGAACAGCAGGAAGGAGTGATGACAAGAGGCCATCCCTGGAAGTTACGAAAGGAAACTGTGATCAAGAGGGTAAGGAGTGGTTTCTTTGCATGGAGGGTGGTTGAACCATGGAATCCATTGCCTGATGGAGTGGTGAGAGTGAGAACGTTAAATGAGTTCAAGGAGTGGTATGATAGACTTTGTGTTTCTTAGAGGGGACCTCCCCTCGATGAGTCTTGATAGACTTTGTGTTTCTTATGAAGGACCTCCCACGATGAGTCTTTCGACTCCATGGAGGCCTGAATAATAATAAATTTCATTCTTTTTCTGGTTCCCATCTGCCATACGGCCGCGGGAGGGTAGCTAAATGCTACCATTCTAGGGAGAGATGATTATGATCAAGGTGGTTTCCCGTTGCCTTCCTTGCCGTAAGTATTTATGACTGTAACCTGTGTGTTCACGGGGCCGGTTTGCCTGCTTGCGGGATGAAAAACCCCAGATAAACTGGCGGAAAAAACCCTGCTGCCCACGCTCAAGACCGGCTACCGGCTAACTTGGCTATGGCTGAGGAAGATCCTTAAGCTTCTCACGTCATGGACGGGAATCGAACCTAGGACACTCCTTCCCCAGGCATATGGTTGCGAAGCACAAAGCCACTAGGCTAACCGTGCGGATTGAATAATAATAATAATAATAATAAAGGCTCTTGTTAAACAGGTAGGCCAAGGCTGATGCTAACTTCTTGGAACATCCCCTTAAAACTCGTGGTGATGTGTCATGTCCTATTGTCTTATTGACAATAGGACATGAAACAGTAGCTTGACTTGTCCACTCACACAGTCTATTCAGATCTTCCTGAAATGCCATAACATCAGTTCTATTCTCATAGTTCTTCCCAATGCATCATCTACAGACAGCTGCATATCTTTCCTTATGTGTGTTCCAATATTATTAACATATACAAGTTGAACAATAATGGTCCTAAAATAGATCCCCTTTGGCACACTGCAAAGGACCTTTCTTTTGGGTTACTATTCCCATGTACACAATGTGCTGATACCTCTCTGACACTCAGTAATCACCTAACCAACTCAGTAATCTATTATTCAAGACCATGATTTCCAGTTTATTTACTAGCTTGCCTTATGGCAATCTATCAAAGGCCTTTGAAAAATCCACATATACCACTGAATGTGGATTTCCTTGTCCAATGAATTTGTCACCTTTTTGTAGTACATAAGCATATTACTATTACATAATATCCCTTTAACAAACTCGCAATGATCATCGCAAAGAATACTACTATGGTATGGCACCAAAAACAGTACTGAACTTCGACACTCATATACTCCATCACATGTATCATAGGATACACAATTGCATGCATTAATGACCTCACCCTCACTGACTTCTCAAAAACTTTGACCACCTTAATGACCCCAGACACACAGTTTGGCCTACAATTTGTGACTTCCATCTTACATCTCCTTTATGAAGTGGTACAATTTTCCCCTCTATCTACTTCTTTGGGATTTGCCTTCTTGTAAGATTCTTGTTAAACAAGTATGCCAAGGATGCTGGTAACTTACTGGAGTATTGCTATAAGACACAGTGTTATGCTGTCAAGTTCAACTGCCATATTAGTATCATGCTTAGGTAATTCTTTACATACCTTTTTGATTAGTCACCACCGTTCCATCCTTCACCACACCCACACAAGTCACATTCATGAGGATGAAATAAACTGATAAATTGCTCATTAAATCCTCTGCACTTGTTACCAATCTACCAGTTCTTGATCTGATCACCCCATTTCTGCTCATACTGCACTTATGCTGTCTTTACCAAGTCACCTTCCTGGCCTACTCTATGTACTCCTTAAGCAACTGATTATTACACTTCATGTGCCACCTCCATAAAGCCTTTTTTTCTTCTTTTTTTTATATTGCATAATTAATGATTAATCTCTCCATTCAACCTTTTCACTTTCAGAATATACACTCAGACATAGCTCTGGTAAGTATCTCAGTATCTCTTGTTGACTGCCTAATAAGCATCCATCCCTATCCACACAACACATAACTACTCTTTCAATGCTCCCAGACATCTCCCAATTTTGTAGTTCCATATAATATATCCTTTCCACACAAGTTGTAATATATGAGGGATGTCCATGAAGTAATTTCCGTTTTTAAATATTTTCACTGCAGCCCTGCGATCACAATGGTGTGCATGTGTGCTGAGTTTGTTGATTCGTTAGCAAGGTGTTGGTGCCATTTTCAGACATTCTCACAGTGCATATGCTTCTTGGTGTGTGTTTATAACGTCTAAGAAAATCGAATCACCTGCCATACATGAAATTAGGTCAGTTATCTGTTTCTTGAATGCGATAAACGTTAAAACAGCTGAAATTCATTGGCAAATTATTGAGGTTTATGGAGAACATGCAATGAGTGATTCAATGATACGAAGATGGGTAAGACTTTTTAATTCATATTTACGATAGGGACACAAAACACACGTTGAAATTATTTTACTTTTTATTAATATTTTTATTATATTTTATTAATAATAAGTAAAATAATCATTTCGACACGTGTGTTTTGTGTCCCTAAATTCTTAAATATGAATGCTGATCACTGTGTAACCTTAAAAGAAAAAGACTTTTTAATGAAGGAAGGACAGGTATGCACGATGATGAATGGAGCGGCAACCATCTTTAGTGACTGATGATTTGGTGCATTCAGTTGAAGGGAAGATTCGACAGAATAGGGGATTCACTGTGACGTCACTCTCGCTGCAACTTCCAGAAGTTTCACGTTCATGTCTTCATAAAATTGTGTCGGAGAAACATGGATTATCAGAAATTGTGTGCATGCTGGGTGCCGAAGTTGCTTACAGAACAACACAAAGTGAATTGGCTGGGCAGTGCATTGGAATTCTTGACACGCTACCATGAGGATGGTAGCATGTCAAGAATTCCAGGGACGAGACTTGAATGTCACACACAACCCCTGAATCCAAACAACAGTCCATGGAGTGAAGGCACACCTCATCACCAGTCAAGACGAAATTGAAGACAACGGTTTCCATTCGGAAAATCATGTGCACTGTGTTTTGGGACAAACAAGGAATTTTGCTGGTAGACTTCTTTCTTGGGTCAAGGCACCACAATCAATGCGAGTATGTACTGCCAAACCCTTAAGAAACTGCATCGCGCAATCCAGAATAAACGACATGGCATGCTTACCAGAGGCATTGTTTTGATTCATGATAACGCCTGCCCACACACGGCCGGCATAACACAACAACTTCTCGCCACCTTTGGCTGGGAACAATTTCATTATATCCCATATAGTCCTGACTTCATGCCAAGTGACTTTCACATGTTCAAACATCTGAAATCTTTCTTGGTGGCCGGTGGTTTCAAGACGACAAGGTCAAAGAAGCAGTCAATATGTGGCTTGCATCACAGGTGGCAACCTTCTATGACGAAGGTATACAACTCTTGGTGCCCAGTTATGATAAGTGCCTGGACAATGGCAGAAATTATGTAGAAAAGTAGTGAATGATGTCTACTTTAATTTCCAATAAAGTTTTTTTGTAAGTATATTTTTGTTTCTCTGATAGCCCATCGGAACTTACTTCATTGACGTCCCTCATAAGTTGCCATTGGTAAGGACTCTGGAAAAGATAAGTGCTATTTTGTGTAATAACTGGTGATATTGCTTGCATTTTAGTATACTATTGTTTACTTTTTGTAGTAGTTATTGGTCTTGTAGCTTTGTTACCGATGGCTTTTTTTATTGAGTTTTTGAATATTTCTTTGAATGGAACACAAAGGCAGTACACATGTGATCTACGTGTTGTGAAGATCAGATGCTTAATGATGTAGACTTTTGAAAAAAATGGTTCAATTTGGTGAGTGCAACATATATGTGTGACAAAATGTGATTGCAAAAGAACAGAATGAAAGATAAAAGAGAAAAAGAGGTAACAAATGATTTGAGCATAGCAGTGTATGGAGATTTCATTGTTAGAGGATTGGTTAACAAGAGAGTCCATAAGGTTAGCTATCCAGTAGGAAAAGTGAGCAAGATAATTCGTGCTTTGGACATGGAGGAAACAAGCAAGAGTATTAGTGGTGTTATGGGAACAAATGATTTAACTGGATATAAGGAGAATGTAAGGGTGGATATCAAGAGGTTATTTAGGAGAGTGAAAGATAACAGTATAGTGGGAAAGGCTGTCGGTGTGTTGCCAAGGTATGACAATGATGAGTTGAAACGGAGGGCCAGAATCATGAACGATATATAGGCAGAGTTGTGTGAGAAGAAGAGAATGCAGTTTGTGGATGTATGGCATATATTTGAGGGAAGGATGGAATTATACTGATATGACAGACTGCATTTGAATGGCTTTGGAGGGAGTAAATTGGAGAAACTGTTGCTAGATAAACATGCAGTGTGTGATGCAAGCAAGAGATCAGAAGTAAGAAGTGAAGTGAAAGATCAGGAGAGCGGTACAGAAGAGACTGAAGTGCTTGGCAATGGAAACAGTAGTTTCCATTGCCAAATGAGAATGCAAAAGAAATGGGGGGGGAAGACATGCATAGGGAGAGTGGATGTTCACAGAAGTAGTGAATGTATGTATGAGAATGTTATCAGCATTGGAATGGATTGGGATGTGAGTGGGGGGGGGTAGTTGAAATTGAGCAGATGCATGTGGTAAGCAGTGATAAAGGTGATTGTACAAGGGCAGGTGTGGTGGGAAAATCACAACCAACAAGTGCTCGGGTAGGTCTGATTACACACCTAAAAGTAAATTGTTGTGTTTATTTACAAGTACCAGGAATATTAAGAGGGTGGTCTTGAAAACTTTATAAATAAGGTTGAGAAGCTTGCTAGAATTGTTGGTGGCAGGCACGTTAGCAACAAGACACTGATCATGAAATGCTTAGAGCTTTCTTTTAGTTGCATTAATTTTTCCTAGAGATTTCATCAAGCATAAGACTCTTTTCCAGTTGTCCATGCACTTTTCTTTTATGCAGGTTATTTGTAAACCTATAGCACATTTTGTATACCATGGGTGGGCTAGGGATTTTTTTTCATCAATTTATATATATATATTACGGGGCTCCACCCCCTGATGCCTAGCCCCCCCCCCCCCCCCCCCCCCCCCCGAGTTCCAGACTGGTAGGCCAGTTTTCCTTGAATTCTGATGACTCAAAAGGGGGTTCTTCCCCCCCCCCCCCCCGAAATCTACAGCCCCCCCCCCAAGTTTCGGACTGGTAGGCCGGTTCTCCTTGAATTCTGATGACTCGAATTTTGAAGACTTGACACTCAGGGTAGCCCCTGAGTTTCAAAATGTTTCAAATAAATTGACAAAAAACATTGTGACACAAAAATGTTACAAAAAAGCTTATCATTTTATATTATAGAGTAGATAGATATGTATATATTTTTTGTATTTTTAATTTAATTTTTACATAGTTCAGAAACCCTGCTCTAGAGACCAAACATGGAACTTTTTCAAGCCATTTCAGGCCTCCAATAAGTGTGGCAGTGATCTCCCACTAGGTGATGGCAGACATCTCCCACCTAAAGGCATTTGCAAGCATTTATGCCCACAGAGGGATTTTTGAACCTGCACTTGTTGGTTGGAGACCAGATATGCTAACCAGGCTGGCAACTTGTTGAGGTTTAGGTTTTAGGAACTGTTTCACAGAGGGGAGGCACAGGGGTAAAAAAATACTTGGCTGAGATTGTTTAGGAGCTTGAGTGTCGATTTGTCAATCTTGGCACAAATGGCTTTAGTCCATTGGCAGCAAATATTATTATTATTATTATTCAGGCCTCCATCGAGCCAAAAGACTCATCATGGGAGGTCCTTCTTAAGAAACACAAAGTCTATCAAGACTCATCGAGGGGAGGTCCCCCCCTAAGAAACACAAAGTCTATCATACCACTCCTTGACCGTTCTCGCTCTCACCACTCCATCAGGCAATGCATTTCATGGTTCAACCACCCTCCATACAAAGAAACCACTCCTCACCCTCTTGCTCACAGTTTCCTTTCGTAACTTCCAGGGATGGCCTCTTGTCATCACTCCTTCCCGCTGTTCAACCAAGCGAAAGAACTCCCCAGTATCAACCCTGTAACCACCTCTCAACAGTTTAAAAGTCTCAATCATATCACCTCTCCTTCTTCTATTTACCAAACTCTGCAGTCCACATTCCCTCAGCCAATCCTCATAATTATCATTGTACAGTCCTGAAACCATGTTTGTTATCAGCCGTCGTACCCTTTAAACAGTTAATTTATCCCCTTCAAATCCAGGGGACAAAATCTGAGAACAATAGTCCAAGTGCGGTCTGATTAGGGTCTTATACAACGGAACAATAACTGTTTTTGCAGCAATCCTCTGTGTTACCTTCACCACCTTTGCAATATGTCCCCTGAATTTCAGGTTTCCATCAATCATCAACCCCAGATCTCTTGTCTCCCCTACTTCCTCCAGTATAACTCCTCCCATAGACTATGCAGCATCCCATCGATGTGTCCTAAACCTCAAGCCCTTACATTTTGCTGCATTAAACTGACACCCCCCATTCATTTGCCCATCTGTCTAGCTTATTCAAATCCTCTTGTAGGGCAGCCGCATCTGCACTATTACTAATAAGCCTTCACAGCTTTGCATCATCTGCAAACAACTGAACATCCCCCTGCAATCCACTGACAGTGTCATTGATTGATATAAAAGTTAAACAATATAGGTCCCAACACTGAGCCCTGTGGGACCCCACTTGTCACCCTCTCCTTCCTTGAAACTGCCCCACCATACACAACTCTCTGATACCTATCGGACAGCCAATGCTGCATCTAGTTGACCAATCTGACATCCAGACCCAGTGTCATTGATTGATATAAAAGTTAAACAATATAGGTCCCAACACTGAGCCCTGTGGGACCCCACTTGTCACCCTCTCCTTCCTTGAAACTGCCCCACCATACACAACTCTCTGATACCTATCGGACAGCCAATGCTGCATCTAGTTGACCAATCTGACATCCAGACCCATGTGCTGCAACTTAAATATCAGCTTATCATGTGGCACCCTGTCAAATGCCTTCGCTAAGTCTAAGAAAATGGCAGTATGTGCCTTTCCCTCATCTAATGCTCTTGTAACTTTATCATAAAAGGCTAGCATATTGCTAAAACAAGAGTGCCCCTTCACAGATCCATGTTGACTCTCACAGATAACATTACCCTCATCTTTCCAATGCTGTATACGGTCCCTCACTACTTTCTCCAAGATCTTAACAACTACTGATGACACACAAACTGGTCTATAATTAGGCACTTCCAGTCTGCTTATGCAATGGCAATGCAATGGCACAAACACCCTTATGCAATGGCACCATCTTACCTTCCTTCCATTCCATGGGCACCTTTCCAGTAGCCAGACTTTCATTGAAAAGGCAGGTCAAAGGCACTGTCAGTTCCCTAGCACATTCTCTCAAAACTCGTGGTGAAATACCATCCAGTCCGACAGCTTTACTGAAATTCAGTGTACTCAGTATTTGAAACACACTCTCCTCCTGTACCTCTAAACCTGGAACCTGCCCTATCCCTCTAGCATTAAAACTGACTTCTTCAGGATGAAATACTCCAATGAAGTGGTCATTGAACAATTCTACTATGTCCTCTGCATCAGTCACTCTATTTCCATTTTTATCCCACAGTCATTCTTCGACAGTCATTTCTCCTCCTACTGGCCACATATCTAAAAAAATTCCCTAGGATTTTCTTTGGATCTTAGGGCTAATCTCCTCTCATATTCCAGTTTCATCTTCCTTACCACACGAGTCACTCTTCTGGCCTGTGTCTTATACTCTTTATGCATCTTCTCTTCTCCTGTCTCCTTATATCTCTTCCACAGCCTCTTTTTCACATGCAATTCCTGTTTAATATTGTTTGTCATCCACTTTACTCCAAATTGTGTCCTCTTTTTTACTCATGGTATACAACTTACCATTGCTGCTAACAAATATTCTTTCATAATTTCCCACGCACGAATGATATTCCGTCATTCCAATTCCTCCCTCCATGAAACTTCCCCAAGTTGACGTCTTAGACTATTATAATCACCTGCCTTATAATTCCACATAAGTTCCTGTCTCTTTGAGACTCCTGCATGTCTATTCATTTTCCAAGTCAAAACCATATGGTCACTCTCTCCAACTGGTGGGAGAGATGTCATCTCAGTTATTATCAACTCTTCTGATGCTATAACCAAATCCAAAACTCTTGAACCTCTTGTTCCCTCTATTACATGTTGCCTAAGACATTTGTCCCTCAAGAATTCTAGAAATTCCATTCCCTTATTGCTATATGCATCTTCCTCTTCCCAGTTTATACTGCTGTAGTTAAAATCTCCAAACAGTCATTTTTCTTGCACTTGCCAAACTCAACTATCTAAACATTTCCTGGTCCCCACCCTCTGTACTCCTGGGTCTGTAGCAACACCCCACTAAATATTCTGTCTTGCCCACCTTTACCTCACACCATATGCTTTCAAAATCATTAGTGTCACTGCCTTCCAAAGCCTCCACTCTTAGAGGACATAAGTCATCACTTATCATAAATAGTACTCCACCACCACATTTTCCTTTCCTGTCTTGTTGAAACATGCTATACCCTTCTACTTCTGTTCCTGTTATTATATCATCTTCCATCAACCATATCTCAGAGATCCCAATAATCTTCGGACAGGCTGATGCTATCAGTGCCTCCAATTCCTCTCCTTTATTCCGGGTACTCCTGGCATTAGTATATAGCATATAAATGCCATCATTTCTATACCCAGCATTATCCCCTCTAGACTCAACTGAGCTCAGTGTTACCTGATGTCGTCCCCCTTTTCCCAAGTACCCATTCCCACAAGAGGCCACCCTTGCTACCATCCCATCCTTCCTGAGACACACTGACTTTTTCAGAACAGCAATCTCTCCAGATGCCTATGTCCTTCCTTGTTCAAATGTAAGTGGTCCCTTGCACATAATTCCTCTCTGTCCTCAAATGCACTCCAAACATCTACATATTGCAGTCCTCTCTTATCACACATTCTAGCTATTATGTCATTCAATATTACTGCTCTTCTGCTCAGTTCGTCGTTATCATACCTAGGAAACACACGCACACTATCTTTCCTCTCTGTGTCTTCTTTCGTACCACCTCAAGAAAGAATCTCATATCTCTCGCTGACCTATTTATACCACCACTCAAGTCATTTGTTCTAACCATCACAATCATCTCATCTACCCTTTCACCTCTCTTAACTGCCAAAGCCACCCTTTCTATCGTTCCTCCTGGCAAACGCTGCTCACGCATCCTATCTTGAACACCACAGATCATTGAGTGCCCATACATTATACCTCTTACCATTCCCTCTCTCCTACTGTTTTCATTTTCTCCTCTTCTAGCACTCCCATACCTCTCTCTCATTCCATTCTCTCCTCTTCTAGCACTCCCCTGCCTCTCTCTCATTCTGTCTCTCCTCCTGTTTCCATTCTCTCCTCTTCTAGCATTCCTATACCTCTCTCTCATTCCATCTCTCTTCCTGTTTCCATTCTCTCCTCCTCCTCTAGCAATCCCCTGTCTCTCTCTCTCTCATTCTGTCTCTCCTCCTGTTTCCATTCTCTCCTCTTCTAGCACTTCCATACCTCTCTCTCTCTCCTGTTTCCATTCTCTCCATTTCATTATCCAATTCCATTCTCTCCTTTTTTATCATTCACAAATTTCTCTCCTATTATTCCCAAAACTCTCTCTCTCTACTCTGATTTGCCTTGCATTTATCTCTTCCATTCTTCTAATCTCATCTTTCGTACTTATCATACTTCTCCCAAGACATTCCACCTCCTCTATCTCCCTCTGTAGGTCAGTCACTCTAAATCGAAATTCACTCTCCCAAACAAAACCATCTAAACTTTCACAGTCACTCACGCCTTCTACACTATCAACTATTATTTTCTCATTCACATTTTTTTCTTCATTCTCTCTTATCACACTGCTCATCTTCCTGTATTCATTTCCCGTTCCTGGAGCAACAAGGTCGGTTATTGAGATATCTGCTGCATTTATTTCCTCCCACTGCCTGCACTTTAAACACACACGCACCCCCATCCTCAATCACAAGCCAGACATCTAATTCCTGAGATGCATACATGCCGCAAATACTGCATGCCACAAACTCCCTTATTATATTGCTTATAATAGAGTGCCCAAATGGCAGAGGACTTGGTGACATGCCATTTGCGACTGCAGCTGAATCCGCTATCATTCGTTACTGCCGAGGGACTACTAGCGTAATCGTTAATTATTCAAAATCAGAAATAAATAAATGCTAAATAAGTAAAAAATTACAAGCAAAACAAAACATTAAGTACACTAAATAAAATGAAATAAAACTAAATACAGTAATGAAAACTTAGCTTTGTCTTGTCTTCCACCGTTATGCATCTGCCCCGTCTTCTCAGTAAACAAAATACACAATATTGCACAGCACTAACATCAAAAAAACAACCACTATAGTACACTCGTATTCCAGAGAAACAATTTAGCACTCAAAAATGTAAAAAAAAAAAAACTGACTATTCACTGATTAAAAACTCACTTTCTTCAGCACAGCTCAAATTCACTGCCACCTAAAAATGAAGTGCTGTTCACACCTGGGCTCGTCTGTGATTTGAACCTGGGACCTCTCGCACCCTAAGCGAAAATTATACCCCTAGACCAACAAGCCACAGTCAAATACAATATTTCTTTTCTAAAATGTGTGTTATAGCTTCAGTACTTTAAAGCTTCAAGAGGTCATCTGTGGTAACAAGATTTGAAGTGCTTTGTTTTTGCTTGGCTTTGTTGCTACTATTTTTGATTTGTGCTGCAGGCTTGGCTATATCTTTTCTGCTAGGACCTACTATTACCAATATCAGAATTAAGGAAAACTTTTTTTGAAATGCTTGGAATGCTTAGACTTTTTGATTGATAGACTGGCAGTATGGGCAAAGGAAAATGGATATCAGTTTCATGTGGCATAGTGTATGGTTAAAAGATTACCAGCTTTATAACACATTGATGGAATTGCACTCCAGGAAATTGATGAAGCCAGAGATTTGGTAATCTTCGTGGATAGGGATTTAAAGTTTGGGAGAACATGTGACAAAAAGTTGCTAAAACAACTCATCAGATTACCTGGTTACTGAAGAATACTTTGACAAGCAAAGACAAGTAAGTTTTTATTCCTCTTTATTGAACCTTTAAGACCCATCTTGACTACTGCATGCAGATCTGGTCACCAGGGTTTCTTGGTAATGAGGAAGAGGTGGAGAGGATCCAGAGGAGAGTGAACAATATGGTATGGAATGAATCTTATGAGAACAGGTTGAAGATTTGTGGGGTTATAGAAACTGGTTGACAGATGGAAAAGGGATGATATGATTGAAGGGTTCTTACAAGATTAATTCAGAGGAAAATTTTCAGAACAGGTCTGGTGGTGGGAGAACTAAGTGCCATCCTTGTAAGGAGTGCAGTTAGCAAGGGTATTAGAACTAGGTTTTTTTGCTTGAAGAGACTGGTGAATGAGTGGAATAGGTTGCCAGAGTCTCTGTTGTGGGTGCCATGACTGTGAATGAGTTCAAAGCAAAGTATGATAGCTATCATACTTTGATATCATACATGATAGCTATCATGTTGCGCAAATGTTGGATAGTGCTTAACATGATGTTTAGGGCCTCCCTCAGTGAGTAAGGAACTTCACAGAATAGTCCATAATAATACTTATGGTTTTTTTTTTAACATTCTTTAGTCACTTGTAAACTATTCCTGGACCTTCTTTTGGGACAGAAGGTTGGGTAAAATCACTTCTAAACAAATGTAATATCAGAGCACAATTTTATTCTGCATTAATAAAATCTTACTTGTCTATTAAAACATCAATTTAATGATGCCAGAATCTTTGAAACATATAAAAAAAAAAAATTTCCTCATTGGTTTTCCATACTTACAGACAGAAATGAAGTTTACTGGCAGAGTGTTATCTATTCCTATATTCAGCAGTGAAGCCAAAGTTATTGGAGTAGCTCAACTGGTGAATAAATTGAATGGCCATAATTTTACAGAGGTAGACATTAAGACACTTGAGGTAAGAAATATTCATGTATTATATGTAGTAGATTTTCAAGGAATTAAACGGAGAGACAGGTATGCAAATATCATTCTAGTGTCATTAGACAACAGATATTTTATTAAAAAACAAACAAACTGAACCATGTACATTCACACAACATTCACACTTGCATGCATGCATTCTTGCACAAGTAGAAATATTCAGCCATAAATGCAACACAACATAACTAAATATGTTTATTTAGTTTAATACAGCAACAATTATCTAATAGTGGGAAGAGTTTGAAATTTTAACTGACAGCACAAGAACTAAAGTTCTAACCATCTATTGTTGGATAAAGATATGTCTATAAGTATTAATTAGATCTTAAAATGTATTTGTTCCCAGATCTTTGGTAAATTGATACAGCCATACTTGTTGAGGTTTGTAGAATATTTTACAGTTGATGCCAAAAACATGAAATAACTTATGTGTAGTGCTTTGGTGTTTTTGCCATACAGTCTTGTATGGAGTGCCCATAGAATGGCCTGTCAGTCCCAGTTTATGCTGCATATATGTTTTATGTTCTCTTTGGTGGATGTCAACAGATCTTGTCTGTCCATTGTAAATCATATCACAAGTACAGGGCACTTTGTATACCACTCAATGTGATAATGGATAGAATATTAAGGAAGTGGAGTTTTTGGGGAAGGGGCATTTAATATATTGCCTTCTTCCTAAAGTGGAAGAATATGTAGTGTTTAAAGGATACCATATTGGTCTTGGTGATGGTGCAGTTGTTTGTGTAAACATTTTCAATTTTTTTCCCCTTTATGAAATGGAATTCAGAATATTGGCTATTTAAATGCACTAAAAATGTATGTGATGTGCCGAGATGTGTGGTCAAATAACAGAAACACAAATATTATCAACGTAGTCAAACAACTGGTTTCAGTGAGGTTGTTTTATTTAGTTTTGTAATAATAATAATTATTATTATTATTATGGGCAACTACTCCAAGGAGTCCTTAGCCTCATTGGGGGAGGCCCTAAACATCACACCAAGAACTATTCAGCATTTGCACATTATCTATCATACTTTGCTTTGAACTCATTCACAGTCATGGCACCCACAACAGACTCTGACAGCTTATTCCACTCATTCACCACTCTCCAAGTAAAAAACCTAGTTCTAACACCCTTGCTCAGTTTCCATGAATGATCCCTAGTTCTCCCGCCACCACACCTGTTCTGAAAAATTTCCTCTGAATTAATCTTGTAAAAACTCTCTCAGTAATTTGAATGTCTCAATCATATCACCCCTTTTCCGCATATCAACCAGTTTCTGTAACCCACAAATCTTACCTATTCTCATAAGGTTCATTCCATAGACCAGCTACCAATAATATTAAAATAAGTTATGAACAACATCCAACACCTAAGCGTATAGTACTTGGGGAGTACGTAATGAAAGTGTGACCAAATCGTGTTTCCCTGGTGCAAAAATTTTGATTTGAGAGGGAAGAAGTATTCTATGAGGGAGGATGTTAAGGAGTTGTGAGAAGAGGCAAAACTGAAGAATGAGAAGATTGTAAGTCTCCTACACATTGTGATAGAAGCAAACTGAGGAGGATGACGTTGCTAGCTAATGACTCTATATGTAGGTCGTGCACAGGGAATGATGCAAGATTCGTGGATCAGTGGTCTGTGTTTCATGGAAAGAAGAATTTGTACAATGGACTGCATCTAAATGGTTTTGGTGTTAAGTATCTAGATAGCTTTGTTCACCTAGCATGCTGAAGTACAAATTCAGGAAAACTTAACCAATTAGGGTGGAAGCAGATGAGTTTGTATGAAGGCACCCATGGGGCAAGTGAGTGTGAGAAAGACCAAGTGTGGAATCTAGCCTTTCAATCAAAATTGTTGAATAGGATAGTCCATTCAGGAAGTAAATGTGGGTGAGAGCCTAAAGTAATGCTGCAGTTTCTATATACTATAATGCGGTAACAAATTATATACATAGTTTGTTACTGCACACCAAGCACTTTCACTTCTACAAAGTCAGTACGAGTTGTGTCGTAGCTGGTTTATCAGACAGAATTTTGTTTCATATGCCAACTACGAGTAATCTCGTATAACCCCCGTCTATGTCTTACATGTGCAGATGACTGTGTAACTTGAGTTCAGAGTCAGTGATGTTCAGCGCAGTAAGGTTTATTGCATCTAGTCTTACAATTATTTAAAATTATCTAAATAAAAATCTTCAATTACACCATGGCCAGTAAAAGAAAGCTTACTGATGAAGAATTAGAAGCTTACGCTAATATGAGCAATGATGACTGGAATGAATTATTTCGTTCTGATTCCGAAGATGATTAGAATCCTACAGATGACTCAGATGATGATATATCATATATAAATATATGTATATGTTGAAAAAACTTCAAAAAATCATTTTATTTGCATTAATAAATACACAGTTTATGCAACAATAACTTTTATAGTATACTATACTTTTGCTGAAATTATTTTCCTTCTACCAAGCCCCCAGACATGCTCTCCACTTTATTCACAAACCAAGGGTCCAAATTAACGTGCTTATACTACAGGTTAACTCGTTCTTGGCATAGGAGGTCAGTAATCGACTTAAGATTATGTTCGTAGTTGACTTCTGAGGGTTATATATTAACTACGAGTATACTTGTAGTTGGCAGCGAACGTGTTAACTGGCTTCAGGATTGGTTATCTGATAGGTATCCGAGTTGTGTTTATGGTGGGGGAGGGAACAATATCAAGCAGGCAGAAGGTTACAAGTGGGGTCAGTCCCACAGAGCTCAGTACTGGGACCTCTATTGTTTAACCTTTATATCAATGACATTATCAGTGGATTGCAAGGGGATATTCAGTTGCTTTCAGATGATATGATGCTGGGAAGGGTTATTAGTGAAAGCGCAGATGTGGTAGTGTGCATGAGGATTTGAATAAATGGATATGTAGGCAATTAAATGGGGGATATCCGTTTAATGAAGCAAAATGTAAAGTCTTTAAGTTTGGGATACATCAGTGGGAGGCTGTGCACTCTTTTGAGGAAGTAGGGGAGGCAATGATCTGGAGGTGATGATTGATAAAAACCTGAAATTCGGGGTACCTATTGCAAAGGTGGTGTAGGTAATCCAGAGAGTTGAACTGTGGAATGCATTGCCTGATAGAGTGATGGGAGCACGAATGGTCAATGAGTTGAAGGAGTGGTATGATAGACTTTGTGTTTTCTAGGATGAGAGGCCCATCCTAGAAAACATGAGTCTTTTGACTCCACCAAGGCCTGAATCATCATCATAATAATATTAATTTATTCTAATGGTTAAAAGATTTCAGACCTCTGTTGTTCTGTTGTATGTCCTGACATAATTATCTCCAATCAGATTCCACTTGCTGGTAGTAATTATACAGCAGAATTGCATGCATTTCAGCTTGAGTTTGCGCACATAAAAGAAAACTGCTACCAATCGTGTATGATTTATATAGGCTCATTGAGTTTTTTATAAGCCATCTCGCCTCTTGTATGCAATCCACATCTAGTGCTTTGCAAGGTCCTACTGTTGTATAAATTGAAAATCCTTAATTTTGATATTCAGGTTAGCCACAATGGAATTATTGGAAATGAGACTGAAAATGCATCTGCTAGATCAGCTTGTTTTCCAGGTACTGTTTGTCAGTCTCATATACAGACTACATATAGTTTATAAGATCAAACCTAATAACCCAGTGGCACTCAGCATGGCAGCAAGCACTGACAAATAAATTGCATGAGATTAAGCCTGAAATTAACCATTGGCAGTGAGGTCAGTGGAGAAACTGAAAAGAAGAAGTTGTTCTCAATAGACTCTGAATAGGTCACAGTCATCTTACACATTCTTATTTACTGAGCATGCTGATTACCCACTTATGTGTGAAAGATGCATTATGTCTCACCATTATGTTCTGGTGGAGGTGCTAGTCCTTAACTCCAGAATTGCATGAAGTTTTTTAGCTTAACAAAAAAATAATGCCTAAAAACACATTTGATTATAAATTCTGTTTGTATGTAGGACTGTTTTGCTTAACATAATTTTTTTAAAAATTGCTTTTTGTTATTGTTATTTACTAATATATCTCTTTATTACTGTTTATTATTACCTTGAGTACTGCTGTAACTTTTAGTTTGGTGCAGTATGACCTTTGCTGTTCTTGTGCCATTGAATTCCTAATCAACCAACTAACTTGCTCCTATATAATTCATGCCACAGGTTTTATCACCCTCTCATATGCGGATTAATATATTTAAAAAAAATGGTATATTCTGTTGTATATATTCTGTTTTTTTCATGATCTGTCTCCTATGGAAGGTTATAAATTAATAATATATTATAAACCTATAATGTACGGGTTGGTTAAAAGTTGGATAATTGAGAAATCCTTCTCTACAGATGAAATATGATTACTTTTATCAAGTCACTTAATTCCTCTAATAAACAGGGTGATATCACATTGGGAAATGAAAATCATCTGCCACTTAAAGACTGACAAAAATCCATGCCACAGATTTTCTGTACTCTTGCAGATCAACTGGCTGAAGCCAAAAATGAACAATAAGGTTATTAACTCTTCTTTTATTTTTGCAGGCATTCTCCATTTTCTGTGGCTTAGGAATCTACAATACACAGATGTATGAAAATGCAGTTAAACTTATGGCTAAGCAGAAGGTAGCCCTAGAAGTCTTGTCTTTTCATGCTTCATCATCCTCTGAAGAAGCCACAAAGCTTGCGGTAATTCTTATGTTATGAATTTATTCCATTTTCTTCCAAGTAGAGTCTAGACCACCTTCCCATTTTGCATGAAATTTCACAACTCTCTGTTATCTTTATAGGCAGCAGAATAAGCTGACAATTTTCCACATTCGTGGAACATTCTTGCTATATTTTTAATTCCATTTTAATTTGATAGGTCATAGGGAAAATTAGGCAGTGGAGCAGTGAGTTATGAGACATGTTATAAAACATATTGCATGATCCATTCTTAATAATCTATGATGATTTAATTAGGGTGTATTTCTTATGAAGTATAGAGGATTAAATAGATATACATTTTTCTGTAACCTGGCTCTGTTAAAAGTTACTCAGGCTGAAACAAAAGATTTTTTTTTAGACAAGATGACATTATAGAATATTTCCTACAGAGTGTATTTAATTATAAGATCCTTGGGGTTTGTTAAAATTGAAATATGTCCATTTAATTCATAATGTAGCATATAAATGCAGAGTATAGATAGACTGAGTGTGGGCAGAGTAATAGTTGACAGGTCTCCAGAATACTCCTTCATAGTGAGTAAATCCTTAGACCTGTTCACTATCTAAGTCACCTGCCTTGGAATTCTCTCCCCACTTCCTCATTCCCATGGTGGTACCAAACCAGCCAAATCTGACCAGAGTAATCTGGGTGTGGTCTTATACAAGCTTTATAAAAAGGAATAATAATAATTTTCTTATTCACACTCATCATTTTTTTCAAAACCCAAGCAAGCTATTGTCCTACTATATGCCCTTGTTCAGTATGTCCTGTGAACTTCAACTCCCTGTTGATCATCCCCACATATCCATAGCATTATCAATTTCTTGCAATGAAGTTTCTTATTGTGATATAACTTGTAATATTTTCAGTTAAAAGTGCATAACCTTATGCTCTGTCACATTTAACTTGCAACTATTTTTATTATCCATATTAATAAAAAATTAACATTATCCATTTTATAGTCAGACTTCTTTAACGCTTTTGATGACAAAATATTCACAACCAACTCTGGCAGTTCATTCCACTCACATACAACTCTCCAAGCAAAAAATCTAGTCCTCGCACTCTTACATGATTTCCAGGAATGATTCCGTATTCTCTTTTGTGTCATGTATAGAAAATTTTCTCCTTAGCCGAATCAATTCACTGCAGTACATTTCAATCATTGTAGTGCACAGTTTCTAAGTATTTGCATCCCAAAGTGCATAACCTTACATTTTGGTACATTAGACTGACAACTATGATTAGAATTTTGTAACTATGATTACAAAAGTTGGAGCAAATGGGTATGGATATGAAGTGAGTAGCATGGATAAGAGACCTGAGAGTAGTACATGGTGGAACAGAATCTAGGAGAATGAGGGTGACTAGTGGAGTATCTTTAAGTTCTGTACTACAGCCACTATTCTTTAATTTATATCACAATGATATAGGAAAAGAATTAAGGGAGGTTATTTAGTTGTTTGCTGATGATGCAACACTTGGGAGGGAAATAGTCAATAAAGGTGATGTTGATATCCTGCAGGATGATTTAGATAAATTGACATTGTGGGCAAAGGATAATGATTGTCAATTTAATCTTGCAAAATGTAAGCGTATGCACTTCGGGTTGAAAAGGTTGCATACTGTATATCACATTGATAGTACAATATTGCAGGAAACCGATGAGGCTAGGGACTTGGAGGTAATGGTAGACAGAGTTGAAGTTCAGAAGGCATATTGCAGAATTTGGTAAAATAACTCAAAGGATTACTTGAATGTTGAAAACATGCCAACAAGTAAAGATAAAGAAGTTATTATTCCTCTTTATAAGACTACAATTCAGTTGCATCTTGACTTCTGTGCACAGATTTGGTCATCTGCATTTCTTGGGGATTAAAAGATGGTAGAAAGGATTCTGAGATGAGTGACAAAGCTGATGACAGAGGTCTGTGGAATGCTCCCTATGAGGATAGGTTGAAAGTGTATGGGTTACAAAGTTGAGTTGATAGGTGGAAAAGAGAAGACCATGATAAAAACTTATAAGATATTAAAGGAGATTTATAAAATTGATGCAAAGGAAATTTTTTCAATATATGACATAGTCAGAGAACTAGGGACTCATCCATGGTAAGTTGTGTAAGGGTGTGCAAACTAGATTTTTTGCATGGCAAGTGGTGAATGAGTGAAATGAATTTGCCAGAATTAGATGTGAGTGCCCTGACAATGAATGAGTTTAAGGAGAGGTATGTGTGTATAAAAGTTAGCATGGGTCTCCCATGATGAGTCTCTCTCTCTACTCCATGGAGATACCATATAATAACAATCATCCTCCATTGCCAGTGCTGCCAGTATGTTTTAATCATTTTATAGGTCACTTATTAATTATGCTATCCAATTTTACATCATCAGCAAACAGCTGAATTTTTCCTTTTAAATCATTTCCTGTATTATTAATGTAGAAATTGAATAACTGTGACCTTCCCCCCCCCATTCTGGATTCAACTGCCCATATACTCCTTTTTTGAATGTTCTGTCCATCAGCCATCCTGCTATATTCACCAACTTCATATTCATCTCCCATTGTACCTTTGCAAAATCCAGCAGTATCCTTATGTAGCTATTTCCTTTATCCAATTCATCTGTCACTTTTTTATAAAAAGTTAGTAAATTACTAAAGGAAAACTTACTCTTCAGAAAACTGTGTTGTCTTCTTCCATAGTGTCTTATTTTCATCTATTTCTGAATTCTGCCTTTGGCCAGCCTCTGTAATGCCTTAGCCATCACCACCTAGGATACTGATCTATAATTTATCTCTCTCTCTCACTATCTTGCAGTCTCCTTTATGCAACAAAACAGTTTTATCCTTTTCCCACTCCCTTGGGACTTTACCACAGATGTGAGTGTAAACAACTTAACTAGAGAAACTGCTGATTTTTTTTGCATATTCTTGTAATACATGAGCAAATATTCCATCTAATCTACCCCATTGCTGTATTCTCATTAAGATTTTGCTATGTTTTAACCACTTCCATTTCATCTACCTTTCTCACATTAGTCCCAGTCTTTGTGGCATTGGAATATCTTCACCTAATGGTATATGCTAGCAGAGTGATCACTCATAAACTTTGTCATCTGATGATCCTGCTTCTTTTACTTTCTCTACACTGGAATTACTCATTAAAGTTATCCTTCCGTAGTTTTTCTTCCTTTTGCGTTTGTCTGCTTGGCTAGTTTCCTCTCATGATTGGTATTTTAAATGAAAAGTCCACATATGTTTAGTCCACTTTTGATTTCTAGACTGCATGATCACTCTTCTGAATCAGAACAAAGTGGCTATCTTGATTATAGACAATTCCTTTAAATCTGTCATGAAATCCAGCACACTCAAACCCCAGCTTCCCCTCCATGTGCTCAGCATGTGATATGGGAAAACAGCATTTGAAATAAGTAATGTTCAGCTAATGCTGAAATAAGCATTCACAGTTGTATATTTATGATATGTCAGATGCTAACCAGATGTATGGTGGGTATGGATGAGCAGCCTAAAAGAAAAGTAACAAATATAAGGAGAAGAAAGTACAATGTTCAGAGGAAGTTTGGGGATATAGAATAGAAGGAGAAGAAAACATGAAAGATGAGAGAAAGAGAATGCTTGGCTATCTTAAATAGCATGTAATGGAAGGCACTTGCAATTCTTGCATTGAATCTAGCAATAATGTCTGAGAATATGTCTATAAATGAGGTGACTGTTATGCTTCCATTTGAAGTGATCATGCAGTTCTGATTTGTGAAGTAATAAGTGACACATGTGGAACTGTAATTCAGGTGATTATTCCATTACATCTTAGTGCCTTAGCATGAGAAACTGCATGGTACAGGAATGAACACTGCATGGAAGGTAGTCAGAATGTGTTTGAATGAAACAATATCTGATTACATCTCCAGATTAAGAAAATAAATCACATGGAAGTTAAATAGGTATTTAGATGTAGCTAGTGTTGAGATGAGAAGTAGTGGTGTGTAAAGAATGCTCCCATTTCAGATAAGTTTATTGGAATAATTAATTGTATATAAGTGTGTGTTTATGAGTAAGAGTTGCTGTAAAAGTTGTGCACTTGCAGTGTTTTTAGTGTGTGGGCTTGTTTAAGTTTGTTTCCAGAATCGTTAAACTTAGAACTTAGTATAGTAACCAGCAAAGGAAAAATGGTGGCAGCTTTATCTTTGCAGAAATTTAATATTGATTTCGGTCGTTTCGTGAAATGTGAGGTGTGCTATATGCATTCGTTTGATTATGTAAATAAATTATGGATATTTAAGGAGGATGGAAGGAGGGTGTATGCGAAATGTGAGCTGATTGAGGACTTGATGAGTGGTAGTATATTGGCAACTGAAAGTGTTAGTAGCGAGAATGCCACAATGAGGATGAGTGCTCTCATCTGATAGAAAAGAGGAATGGTGTAAAAGAGTAGTGAAAAAATGGTAAAAAAGTTTTGAAGAAGTGAACAAGCAATCTGATAAACTTAATAATCAATGGTAATAAAGACAAAAGGTGATACAAATGTAGTGGAAGTTCAAAAACAGAATGCAATAAAGTGGCGAGCAGCATTGGCAATAAAATTGAGAGAGTGAATGAGAGCAAAAACGTGACACAAGATTTGAAAGTTGAGTTGGTTAAGATGAGGCAAGAGATGAAATGGATGCAGAGTGAAGAGAATTTGCGATATGTATGGAAGAGTGAAAATTATGAAAACAAATAATATCAGCATGAAAAGACTCACAAGTGACATTGTATGGGGATTTAATTATTAGAGGTGTGATGGATGAGAGGATGCACAAGGTTAGTTTTCTTGGAGGTAGAATGAATAGCATGATTGAAGCATTGGATTTGAGAAGTAAGCAAGCAAAAGAGTTGGTAGTTGTAATAGGGACAAATGACTTGACTGGGAACAAAGAACACTTCAGATTGGATATCAGAAGGTTGTTGAGATGGATAAAAGATAATAGTGTGATAGGAAAGATAGTCAGTGTGTTACCCAGGCATGACAGTGATGAAATGAGGTGGAGAGCAATGACTGTGAATGATATGTTAGCAGAAATCTGTGAGGAGATACGATTGCAATTTGCTGATGTGTGGAATAAGTTTGAAGGACAAATTGAACTGTATAAGAGTGATGGATTGCATTTGAATGGTTTTGGTGCAAGTCACTTGGAGAAACTGCTGCTGTAAGGTAGAGAAATGAGTGCAGAGAATGAATCTGATCAAATAAAAAACAATGTGAAAATATTACAATAATAATTACAAAAAATTATACAATAGGTGTCCTCCTGCGAAGAGTCTTCGGACTCCTTGGAGGTGTCATGAATAATAATAATAATGTGAAAGAGTGTGGGAGAGTATGAATGAAGAAGTGAGCAGCATGAATACAGAAAATGAGAAAACAAGTGTGCAAGACAAACAGGAAAATGGGAAGGCTCAGAGTGGACAGGGGAATGCAGTGTGAGAAAGGTTGATGTCCCAAGAGGATGTTAATGCATGTAGACAAAAAGGGAAGGGGATGACCTGGGATCAAGAGAAAACAGTTGGATTTGAAGAAGGTTCTAAGATGAATAAGGAGAAAAAGAAATGGCTCTAGTCAAGCATGGTGAAGTCACATATAATAAGTCGTATCAGTGGAACTTGCTATAGATCCAAGAATAAGTAGCTATGTTTGTATACAAATGTAGAAATGTAAGAAACAAGGCACATGAAATGGTCATTAAATGAGTCTGTGTCACCCAAGAATTGTTGGAATAAGTGAGACATGGTTGGATGAGGATGACATCCTAACAAGAATAGTGATGGAAGGGCATGATGTGTTTTGTGAAAATAGAAAGGGTAGAAAGGGAGGGGGAGTGCTAATGATGATAGAGAAAGAGTTATGTCCATACCAGGTAGAGATGCAAGAGCAAAATAGAACTGGGGGGGGGGTTGAGGCAGTGCAGTATAAGATAGAGGTGAATAGAATGAAATACTTAGTCATTATAGACCTGGTAATGTAGATGGTAGTGAGCATGAAATGTGTAATCAAATCAGCCAAGCAACTACCTCAGGCAGTATGTAACA
This sequence comes from Typopeltis vanoorti, assembly GCF_054136105.1. NCBI lineage: Eukaryota > Metazoa > Arthropoda > Arachnida > Uropygi > Thelyphonidae > Typopeltis > Typopeltis vanoorti. The sequence goes on from NC_143553.1 coordinate 28,781,828, forward strand.
GAGGGCACATGAGGATTTAAGGGTCATGGATTTGATCATATCATCAGAAGATGTAATTATAAATGAGGTGTCAAATCGCCCTCCAGTTGGTCGGAGTGACAATGAAGTGATAACCACTCAGGTAATCACTTCATGGTCACTCCGACCATGAAGTGATAACCACCTGGGTGGCCAGCAGTGTGAGGACCTCCGTGAGGAAAGAGTATATGTGGAACTACAAGGATGGTGATTATGAGGAGCTTAGGAGACAGCTTGCACGTGTAACATGGAATTAGTGGTTAGCTGGAATGGAGATCATTGCAGCTTTGGGGATATTCCAGAACTGTATAGTAGAAACAATGTCTAAATGTATTCCAAAGTTAGAAGGAATTATAAGGTAGGTGTGAAATGGATCAATGAATGAAGAGATTAAGCATGCAATATATAGGAAAATGGCATTACAGAGGCAGCATAAAATGAGTGGTAATAATGAATTCCATGAGGATTAGAAAGAACAGGGAAGGAAGAAGACTTGGCTTATAAGGGTAGCAAAAGTGAACTATGAGCAGCAGTTAATTAATGAAGCCAAAAAGAATCCTAGGGAGTTCTTTTGATATAGTCAGGAAAAAAAAAAAAAAAAAAAAAAGGTATGATTATGGAAGGATGACATTGATTGGTGAAAATGGTATAAGAACATATACAAGTCGTAGAGGATATAGTTGAGATGTTTAAGTTAAGGGATATTACAGGTCATAAAGGGATAAACAAGTCATATGTCCCCGAATTGAAGCCTTTGGCTCTTCATATATCTAATATAGTTGAGATTATTAAGAGCTGTCTATAAAGGTCTTTCATTCTTGTGAATATGACATCATGGAGAGTTTGAGAGCAGTTGATGATGAGGACAACAGACTGACTAAGTGAGCAGTAGGGTTTATACAAAAACTGACTTTTTAAAAAAAAAAAAAGTTTTTTTTTTTTTAAATTCTAATTTTTACAAAAAAAAAAATAATTAAATCAGTAAAAAAAATTTATACTTATTTAAAAAATTTTCAGTTTATTTAATATTTATGGAACTAAAAAAATATAATAAATCAAATATACTCCATACAAAACCAAATTAAAAAAACAACTAAAATAACTAAAATCCATACAAAATATAAATTATAAATTTTTATTTCATTTAGTATTTTTCTTTAAGAAATATGATTTCAAAAAACATAAAATGTCCACTGAACAATTACTTAATCTTGTTCTTATTCTAGATACAAAATTGCCTGAAATAGAAAATACTCTCTCACTGGCTAGTCATCTTGGTTTTATCGTTTTCAGGGCATCATATAATAAATCTAAATTTATTCTGTTCTTTTATTGGTTGCCTCAAATACTGAAAATTTGGCCTTCAGTGGCTTCGGATTTGATAATATTTCTTCAGGTTCCTCAAGAAACCTATGAATTGGTTTTTCCATGGCTTCTTTTAGATCATTGCCCTGATTAATAGTTTCTCCGTCTCCAATATATTCATCATTGAAATCTGTTTCCATAAAGAATTTGGATATATTCTAGACAATATTTTTCCAGATAACTTAATAATATCGAGTTTTGAAGCTAGTGGAAATACACTAGATTTCTTGGTTGAAATGTTTTGTGAATTTTGAAAATATAGCAAAAGGGTTACCAATCCAACTTGTCTTCTTTCTTGAATTTGTATTTTTAAAGCATTTAATAATTTGGAACCAATTTCAGTCTTTACATCTTTTAGTTCATTTAACAGAAATTCAAATATACCTTCACTTGTTAATAAATTGGCATCTGACTGCCCTAAGGCCTCAGCTGCTAGATGTACTGGTCCCAACACTTTAAGAAGCTCCATGATTTTAGGAAATTGAGCTTCATTCCACATATGAGAAGCACCAATATCATTCAAAGCTAAAACAATGCATTCTTTGAATGTTATAAATCTTTCAGTCATGGCCTCTAAACTATTCCATCTCGTTTGGCAGTCAAGAATCAGACTTAATTGCTTTCCTTTTTCTTGTTTTACATAATTCCAAAGGATGCTATTTCTTACAGGAGATGTTCTAAAAAATTTGCATATTTTTCTAATTTGGAAAATTGATTGTTTGTAATTGTCAGACAACATAGTGAATCCACAGTTGTTATCTAGATCAAGAGAATTTAAAAAATCCTCACCATAGTCATCTTCACACTCTACATCATCTTCAGATTTCTCACTTGTAACATATACATCGGTTTCAGCAATTTCTTTATTTTTATATAAGACATCAGTAACTGCTAAGTGTATGGCTTATGAATAGCATAGTTGATTAATTATCGGTGATAATTGGCCAATTTTTTTTCATAACAGTGGCACCATCATTTGTTGCTGCAACTATGTCGTTGCTAGATATAAGTTAAAAATTTGTAGCTCTCAGAAACTAATTCCAATGTTTTCTTTGCATTGCAGGAACTAGCTATTGGAACTAAGCCCAAATTAAAATCTTCCGCAAAATGCTGTACATTGATATTCAAATATCCGTGATTTCTTTTGCTAGTCCACTCATCTAAAGTTACAGAAATTTTTTTCCAATAAGATCTTAATACAATGCAATTCATGTATAGTTTCACATTTGGCCTTGTCATAAGACGTATAAATGAGATTCATTACTCGAGAGTTGTTTCAAGAGCGATTTCAAGTCAAAATATTAATGTTTTTAATTAAATAGAATTAATATGTAAAAATTAATTAATTATCTAATTATACTAATAGCATCAAATTATAGGCCTATCTGTGTGTCAGATGTTGTGGTTAAAGTGTTGGAGAGGCTGGTGAGAACCAGGATCCAGAATTGGGTTGACAACAATGGTATTATCTCTGATGAATAGCATGGATTTTTGCTAAAGGGAGATCATGCTTTACTAATTATTATTATTATGGGTATTTCCATGGAGTCAGTAGACTCATCACAGGAGACCCAAACTATCAAAACAATATCTATCATATCTCTTCTTGAATTCATTTACAGATGAAAAATTCACAACTGAGTCAGGCAATGCATTCTATTCATTCAATGCCCTCCAGGCAAAAAACTTCATTCTCGCACCCTTCTTAACCACACTTTTCCTTAATTTCCAGGGATGACCTCTTGTTCTTCCATCCCTATCACACAGCCGTAACATTTCCTCTGCATCAATCTTATAAAAAAACCTTTTAGTAATTTAAATGTTTCTACCATATCCCCTCTTCTCTGCCTATTAACCAACCTCTGTAGTCCACAAGATCTCAATCTATCAATGTAGGGAGCATTTTTTACATCACTCACCAACTTAGTCACTCTCCTCTGAACCCTCTCCACAACCTCCTCATCTCGAAGGAATCCAGGTGACCAGACCTGAGCACAGTAATAATCAAGTAATCCTATGTGCAATCTTGGACACCTTAGCAATGTGTCCCCTGAACTTCATCTCCCTATCTACCAACACCCCTAAGTCCCTAGCCTCATCAATCTCTTGGAGTACCATTCCATCAATGTAGTACACAGCTGGTAATCTTTTAATCCCAAAATGCATAACTTTACACTTTTCCACATTGAATGATATCCATTACCTTTTGCCCATTTTTCCAGCTTATTTAAATCATCCTGCAAATTCTCAGCATCAGGTTGATTTTTTATTTCGCTACCCAACTTTGCATCATCAGCAAACAACTGAATGTCTCCCTTTAAGCCATTTCCTATATCATTTATGTACAAATTAAACAACAATGGCCCAAGCACAGAGCCCTGAGGCACACCACTGGTCACCTGCCTCATCCTGGACTCTTCTACTCTATACACCACCTTCTGTTATCTCTCCCTGAGCCATTCTCCTATCCATATCATCAGTTTAGTATCCATTCCCATCTGCTCGAAGTTGCGCAACAGTATTCCACAGGATATCCTGTCAAAAGCCTTAGCAAAATCCAGAAGTACCACTGTGTAGCCATTTCCTTTGTCCAACTTAGATGTCATTCTATTATAAAAAGCTAATAAATTGCTAAGGAGGCAGGATCGACCTTTAACAAAACCATGTTGACCCCTATAGAGTATCATATCCTGATCCACCCCATTCTTGAATTTTGTCTTTAACCAACCCTTCCAATACCTTTACCACCACTCCTGAGATGTTCATTGGTCTGTAATTAACTACAGCAGCTTTATAGCCACCTTTATGCAAAGGAACTACTTTGCCTTCCTTCCACTCCCTAGGGACCACCAGAGTTCAAACTTAAGTTAAACAACCAAATGAGAGGCATTCACAATTCTTTTGCACGTTCACGCAACACCCGAGCTGATATTCCATCTAAACCTACAGCAGTGTTTGCATTTAAATTTTACAATATACTAAGTACCTCTGATTTCTTAACTTCAATTCTCACATTAGTTATTGCTACAGGTACAGAGATATCCTCACTTGGGGAACAGACTTTTGAAAAGTGATCACTCAGTAACTCTATTATTACATCTGAATTTCTCACCTCAATACCATCAGCACCCGCTAAAGTTATCCTTCTGAAGTCATTCTTCCTTTTACTTGCCAAGCGGAAGAACTCTTTGAGATTACCCTTGATCTCCTTGGCTAAGGTCTCATAATCTGATTTATTTAGCTTTTCTTACTAAGTTGGTAACCTTCCTAGCTTGAGCCTTGTACTGCTCATAGGTGTACTGATCGCCTTTCTCCTTGTAAATTCTCCATAACATTTTCTTTTTTTTGCAGATAAAGCTTGATACTACTACTACTTAGTATCATGGTCTTCCTGACCATGGGGACCCAATCTGATATTGCCTTCCTCAGATACCCACTGATTTTATCCGATGCATTACTAACTTCTTTCCCCTGCAATATGTTCTGCCATGGGACTGCTGCAAGCTCACACTGAAGCTTGTTATAATTGCTTAACCTGTAGTTCCGTATATACCCCTTCTTAAGAGAGAAATCCACAAATTTTGCAACTTCCCAAGTCAAAACCACATGATCACTCTCACCAATTGGAGGTAACGAGGACACTTTACTTATGCAATATCCTCTGAACCAATGACCAGGTCCAACACTCACAAACCACATGTCCCTTCAGTTATGTGCTGTTTCAAGTAATTATCTCATAGAAGATGTATAAATTCCATTTCCTTTTTGCCACGTGATATTTCTTCCTTCCAAATGATATCACCATAATTAAAATCCCCCATAATAATCACTGACCCTGCACTCATTGCACAAATTTGCTGATGCATGAATTCAATATCACCCCCTGGCCTATAGCAGCAACTTAACCAACGCAACCAACTGTATATTTGGTTGCGTTGGTCACTATTTCACACCAGACTGCCCTAAATGAACTATCATTCACATGTCTATCATCTTGATATACTACTTTCTTTGGCTGCAACTCATCAGCTATCATCAACAATACTCCTTCCCCTGTTCTATCTTCTCTATCCTCCCTGAAAATACTGTACCCATCACATTCAATTCCAGTGACCACATCTTCTGCTGACAGCCAAGTTTCACTAATGCCTACAACTTTTGGTGAGATTGCACTGACTAATGCCAAAAATTCTTCCCTCTTATTTCAAATGCTTCTTGCATTAATATACAAAAATTGCAGATTTCCTTTAGTTCTTGTACCAGCTTTAGAACTGATATACATGTCACTAATTTCAGTAGTCCCATGCCGATTTTTATCCACTCTATTACTTATTACAATAAGGTGACGGCTTCATTGGACAGAGGAGGAGAGGAATACACAGTAGTATACTTAGATTTCACAAAGGCTTTTGATAGATTACTGCATGATGAGATGATAGTCAAACTAGAGTGGATGGGGTTGGATGTTAAATTAATGCATTGGAACTGAGATTGGCTATCTGATAGGGTATCAGCAAGTTGTGTACGAAAGAACAATATCCTGAAAGAGAAAAGTTAGTAGTGGTGTGTCTCAGGGGTCTCTTTTAGGGCCATTGCTGTTTAACCTATATGTTAATGATACAGGTGAGGATTTTGATAGGGATATTCAGTTGTTTGTGGATGATGCAAAGTTCGGACGAACTATGAAGAGTAGAGCAGATGTTTTGGCCTTACAAGAATACTTGAATAGAATGAGTGAGTGGGCACGGGAGTGGGGATGCCAGTTCAATATTGCAAAATGTGAGGTTTTAAATTTTGGGTAACAAACATGGGATGTAGAATTTACACTCTGTGAGGATATATTGTTGGAGGTGGAAGAAATAAGAGATCTTGGGGTAATGGTGGATAAGGATCTAAAATTTAGGGACACATTGCCAAAATTGTGAGGACAACACAATGAATTCTATGAAGGATATGGAGGATGCTGACTTGTAGTAGTAAGGAGATTCTTTTTCCATTGTATAAGGCTCTGGTTAGGCTGCACATGGACTATTGTGTACAGATTTGGTCATCTGGTTTTCAAAAGAACAAGATATTTTGGAAAGGATCCAGAGGTGGCTGACTAAGGTAGTTTCTAATCTCTGGAATGGCAAATATGAGGAAAGGTTGAGAAGATGCAGAGTCTAGTGGACAGGAGGAAGAGGGGTGATATGATAGAGATCCATAAGTTAGTAAGTGGTTGTTACAGGTTCAGTGTTGAAGGGTAGTCGTTTTACAGAAAACTGTGGGAGATCAGGGGAGAATAAGAGGTCATCCATTGAATCTGTATAAGGAGGGTGTGAACAAGGGAGTTAAAAGCTTTTTTGCATCCAAGGTTTTTTGCATGCAGAGTTGTGAATGGTTGGAATGCCTTGCCTGAGAATTTTAGTGTGTTTAAGGCATGGTATGACGAGCTGTGTGTATATGACAAAAGGACCTCCTAGATGAGTCTTTGACTCCATGGGGTCATAGTAGGGTAATAATAACACTTTGTAGCATGAGCTGCATGAGAAGAGAATGTTGTGGATCTGATATCAGGAGAAGAGCTATAATGAGTCTCAGGAACAGTGTTAAGAGAAGGCCAAGCTGGATAATTGTCATTTTAAGGAAGGTGAAATTGCATTATGAAAAGAAGTTGGCCAAAGAGGCTGAGGGAAATCTGAAAATTTTAACATGTTGTAGCAAGGAAAATGATTATGAAAGAATAATCTAGTAATTATGGATGATAGGAAAGTTTCAGATGCTCTAGCAAAATAACTGAATTCATTTTAGTAATAAATAGAAGTATTAAGTTTAATGAGGTATATATACATTCCAAGTAGACCTGTTGGCTCGCTGGATGGTGTGTGTTTGAGGTTGGTGACTGGATGAAAGAATACAGGTATTAAACCTACTTCAAGTGCTTGATTCAAACAAACCAGTAGCATTGGAATGTAATATTTGCATAGGTGAGGGGTGCTGTGCAGACTAGTCAGCATCTCTGGTGCAGTCATCAAGGTATTTTAGATGCTGGTTAGGAAGCACATCTAAAAACAACACACAACATGATTTTGTTAATGGTAGGTCTTGTTTGTAATTTGCTTATGTTCTAATAATAATTGGATAAGGAAAATGGACATAACAAAATACTTCCGAATTTTGCCAAGGCATCTGACAGAATTCCACATGTGAGGTTATTATATTAACTCAAAGGGATAAGTATGAAAAATAAACTTGTGACATTGATAGGAGATTTGCGCCAGGAGACAAAAGAGTCACAGAAATCCCGAAAGCCATCCCATTTGACATCATTGTAGTTCCATGGGATGTGACTCTGAGATTGGCTGGATGAGATTGATCTCTGAAAGAGGAGACACAGATTTTGATCATAGTTACCAAGAGGAGAGCATCCATCTGCTGTGTATTTGATCTGTGAAGTTTGAAAAGGGGAATCAGTTTGTGTTATGTTTGTTCAGGTCTCCTAGGAAGATGATTTTACAGTCTGGGTAATTAACTGTAAGAAATCAATTAAGAAATAAGTAGTCAGAAAAGGTCATCTGGTTGTCTGAATTAGGACAGTGATAAAGGCAGCAAATAAAAGTTATAAAGTGATGTGAGGAAATCTTGAGCCAGAGCAAGTAAGAAAGTGAGAATTCCAGGTTTTTAATAGCATTTTGCTGGGAATGTCTGATTTTGACAAAAGCATGCATTTCTCCCTTTTAGTAGAACACATCATGCAAGATGTAGTTGGAATAGTTGGTTGGCCGTAGTTGAGGAGGATGCCAATTGAGGTTCGGGAATAGCAGATTAAGTTTGGATACCTGTAAGTGGTGGTTGTATATGTCATTAATTATTGTATTCATGTCTCACATATTGGTAAAATGGATGTGGAAGTGCTTTTTAGGATGATATTTTGGTGATGTTTATGGTTTATTTTGTTTTTGTCTTTTTCATTTTTTGTTATTTTTTAATCAGTGAATTTTCATGTATCTAGTGATACCAGCACTAGTATCTCTAGTTCTAGTATCACTAGATACATGAAAATTCACTGATAAACAAAATAAACCACAAACATCACCAAAATATCATCCTAAAAATAGCACTAGATATCTAGTGATACTGACATTCATTTGGTTCTCTTTCATTGCAAAGATATAGGAAACTTAGAGTAGGGACATGCAGCTAAGGTGAGGAACTTGTGCAGATAACTGCTACACAGGGAGTGGCCAGTCTCCAATATAAGTATGACCTACCTTTACATGTTACTATACTTAGACTCCCCTCTAGGCATGACGTGACAAGTAAGCAGTGTGCATCTGCTGGAGTCCTCATGACTGGGACACAACTGAACTAAAATGTGGACTCTGCTTTACTGCTGTATCCTCAAATAGAGAAGGTGCTAGCTCACTTGATCATTATTAACAGTATGTTGTTAATCATGCCTAGCAAAGCATCACCTGCACTTCCTTTGAGAAGGTGGGAAGCAGAAACTGAAGGCCCTACTTGGTAGAAAAAACATCACAGAAGCCACTTCATGTCTCCTATAGTGGCATTTCTATAGTGATGAAAGAAATCTACCACCTAAAGGTTTAGTTGGCATTTCCTCCAAATAAGAAAGATAGAAATATAAGATGACAATACTTGCCAGATCCTTTCTTTGTAGGAACAAGCCATATCACAGGAAGAAGGTATTGACTTGACTGGAAGATGATGTGTATTATGCATCACCAGCTGATAAATGACCCAAAAACTTAAGTTGTACTGACCTGAAATTACCAAAGGTAATTCCATTCTTTGTAACCCTTCTAAAATTTTCCATACTACTGTGAAAAATAAAAATCTATAGACAGTTGTTGAAGTAGGGTATGAACAAAGCTACTTGCCAACATCTTCCTCATCGTAACAACAGTTTTCTTGCCTTCAAGAATAAATGACATATTTTCACTGTTACCCATGGAAAATGCCCTGTTTATTGTGACTATAAGATATCTTACTTCCAGAGTTCAGTTTGTATTAGTGATCTCTGGCTAGAAAGATTTGAATTTTAATCCTGTCAAGGATTCAAAGAACCTTCCTAGGACCTTTTCAGTTGAAGGTGATTTAGCTAGTATCAATATGGAGGAGGCAGGATATTCTTACAGAAAACTTGGATTTTTGTCTCAAAAACAGACCAACTAGAAGAAAAGATAAAATTAACTGACACCAAGCACTTGCTTCATAAACTGAGCTGCATGAGCCATAACTCCAAATAGTCCATATAGCTCTCACTTCCTCCATTTCTAATCCCTTCTCAATACAGTATACAGTCTTCTATCTCTGAATTTCAAAGTGCAGAAATCTACATTTACCTTTTTTCTTTTATATTGATCCTAATACACAAGAAGTCGAAGGACCTAGAAGTACATCAGTGCTGTGTATGGGATGCAGATAAAGACTGACATAGAAGTTTTTTAAGAGTTGCAGTTTGTAGTTGTTTGGGAATAGTTCATGAGGAAGGCTATTTCAGAGGACAGAGATATATGGAATAGAAGAGGAGAAACAGGCTCAACGTGTTTGCAGTTGCACAGTAAATGCTGCTCTTGTATTAACAGGTGAAACAAAGTGGAGGAATGATGGTTGCCAGTTCAGTAGAGCAATGACCATTGAAGCAACTGTAGAATTGACACAATGCTGAAACATTGCATCTGTGAGATAGAAGTTGACATGAATCTGTAAGGAGGGATCACTGCAAGTGGAACTGCTCTTCTCTAGACAGTTAGTCAAGTATTTTTAGGAAAGTTTTAGGTGCATCACTCCAAACATGTGAGCAATATCCTAAGCATAGGCAGATTTGAGATTTAAGAGTTGATTAGGTGTAAAATAGCATCTTGAGGAAGTGATTGATGTGATATGTTTATGCCAACAGAGACTGCAGTTAAAATTTGGTCCAAGCAGAGAGATCTGATCTTGTCTGGTGATTTGTATACTTGAGGATAAGGATAGAGAAGCTGAGATCTCTTACAAGCAAAAAGGTTAGACTGTTTTTTTTTTTTTTTTATGGCATTGAACATGACAAGATTGCCCTTGTCCCATTTATCTTCAATGTATGTAACAAAGTATGTTTAAGGGTACTAATTGTATATCTTGTATCATAGGATGCCAGTGCTGCATGGTTTGTCAAATGAGTAGGACGAATGAAGAGTACTATCATCTGCAAAGCTATGGATAGGATTAGTGGTGACTCTGAGTAGGCCATTTATGTACAGGAGGAAGAGAGTAGGCGATAAGGCCTTGAAGCATTTCAGGACTGGTGGTGAAACTTGAAAAGAGAAAGAGACACATATCTGCCATAACTCACAGAGAATCACCAGAGAGGAAGCAGGCCACCCAATTTTAGAGACTGGCAGGGAGACCAAAGGATGGCAATTTGTTTAGCAGGCCTTGATGCCAGACACAGTCTAAAGCTCTGGAAATTTCAAAGTAACAGCACATGGTTTATCTGAACCTTTCTATGGCTCATGTCTAGTGATAGGTGATGGAATTTATGAGGTCAGCTATAGATCTTGAATCACAGAATCCGTACTTGTGGGTGATGATTAATTGGCAGGCCTCTAAGTACTGGAAAATTTTTAGTTTACTTTCTCATTTCATCTTCCTATTTCCCTCTTTTACCTTGCAGTGTCGAGGATTTATTAATCATCGGACCTCAAACCGTTCACAGATTAAGGTGGTCAGCCCTATGTCCCAGTGTATCCTATGTCCATAGTGTTGAGTTCTCAAGGCCGGTTTGCCTGCTTTTTGGGATGAAAAACCCCAGGATAAACTGGGGAAAAACCCAAGTCCATGTCCAAGACTGGCTAACTTGATTATGGCTGAAGAAGATCCTTAAGCTCCTCACGTCACCAACGGGAATCGAACCTAGGACACTCCTTCCCCAGGCATATGGTTGCAAAGTGCACAACACAAGGCTAACCGTGCTGAATATCAGCCACATTTCAGGAATTATTTTAACTTCTTTCTACTTCAGCACTACTCTTCTAAAAACATGAGTATCATTAACTAAGTTAAGTACATCAGTTCCCAGCATGCTTTTATTATTATTATTATTATTATTATTATTATTATTTCCCAAGACCTCATGGAGTCAAAGACTCATCTGGGAGGTCCATTTATCTCACACACACACACATCTCATCATACCATGGCTTAAACACACCCAAACTCCTTGCAGACGCCACACTCTCAGGCAAGGCATTCCAATCATTCACAACTCTGCACAAAAAAAACCTGCCTCTCACTCCCCTACTCACACCCTCTTTATACAGTTTCCAGGGATGACCTCTAGTTTTCCCCTGATCTCCCACTATTCGCTGTAGAACTTCTCCACCATTGATCTTATAACAACCCCTTACCAACTTGTAGGTCTCTATCATATCTCCCCTCTTCCTTCTCTCCACCAGACTCTGAAATTACATCTTCTCAATCTTTCCTCATACTCAACATTCCAGAAGTCAGAAACTACCTTAGTCAGTCACCTTTGGACCCTTTCCAACATCTCTTCATCCTTCTGAAAACCCAGTGACCAAATCTGGGCACAATAGTCCATGTGTGGCCTAATCAAAGCCTTAATACAATGGAACAAGAATCTCCCTACTTCTACACGTCAGTGTCCTCCGCATCATTCCCAGAAGTCTTTGTGTTGTCTTCACAATATTGGCGATGTGTCCCCTAAATTTTAGATCCTTATCCACTATCACCCCCAGATTTCTTATTTCCTCTACCTCCAACAATATATTCTCACCAAGCATAAATTCTGCATCCCATCTTTGTTTTCCAAATTTTAAAACCTTACATTTTGCAACATTGAACTCACATCCCCATTTGCTTGCCCAATCACTCAATTTATTCAATCTTCTTGCAAGGCCACAACATCTTCACTACTCTTTATGGTTTGTCCCAACTTTGCATCATCTGCACACAACTGAATATCTCCATCCAAATATTCGCCAATATCATTAATATATAAGTTAAATAGTAATGGCCCTAAAACAGACCCCTGAGGCATTCCACTAGTGACTTTCCTTTTCCTGGATATCGCACCCCCATACACAACTTGTTGATACCTATCAGATAGCCAGTCTCCAATCCAATGCACTAATCTAATATCCAACCCCATCTGCTCTAGTTTGACTGTCAACTTATCATGAGGTACCCTATCAAAAGCCTTTGCGAAATCCAAGTATATTACTGTGTAACCTTCTCCTCTGTCCAAGGAAGCAGTCACTTTATTGTAATAAGTAAGTAGATTACACATGACCTCCCTTTAGCAAATCCATGCTGTCCAACAAAGATTATACCATTGTTGTCAACCCAGCTCTGGATCCTAGCTCTCAAAAGCTTCTCCAACAACTTAACCACAACACCTGACACAGAGATAGGCCTATAGTTTGATGCTTGAGTTCGATCATCACGAGTGGCACAATCTTGTCCTCCTTCCACTCTTTAGGAACTTGACCAAGTGCAAGACTCACTTATAAAACCTGTTGAAATATTTTCTGATCCAACAACTTTATTGACTTGAAATAAATTGATGGCTGAAATATTTGTCAATATTTCAGCCATCTGAAGTTTAGTTACTTTCAATCTGTAGCTCCTCCCTTATCTTTTCAAGAAATAGAATTGTGAAGACACCAAAACAGAGCATGTCTTGGGCCTTGTTTACTTTCCCATCAGCTTTATCCATGGTGATTCTCCCATAATAATTTCTTTTTCTAGTGGCTGCATGATAGAAAAATTCCTTGGAATGGGTTTCCTTGTGCCTTTTTTCATTGGCTTTTGTTTTACTCATGTTGCATTTCAGATTGGAACTTTTTCTCAACTTGTATTTTATATTCTTAATACAGCTGCTTTATTTCTTTTATACTTCTACAACTCCTGCATGCCTGTTGGCTTCATTCATCCATTTTACTTCCTCTCTGTTTATCCTTCTCACCTTAGGAATACAATTCTTTGCTGCTGACACTAAATGTTTTTTAACTGTAATCATGAACTTTTTCTGTGTGAGCACCTTCTGAAATGGTATTTCAGAAAGCATCATTGTGAGATTCTCCTGATCTCCCCCTCTGATAATTGGAGGAGATAAGAGTCCTCCACACAGTCATCTGTGAAGTGATCAGTGGTAGGAAATATTTTCATTGTCTAGCACAGTGGCACACCCAGGATTTTATCTTGGGGGAGGGGGCGAGTTGAATGGATAAAAATATTTTTAATACAATGAATTTGCATTAAAAATATTTTTATCCATTCAACTAAAATTCATTAAACTTCATTCATTCAATAAAATTCATCGTTACCATAAGTTAAAATTGGTTTGAACGCTGTCTTGTATACAGCTAATTTAGTGTTCCGACTAATTTCTCTCCTGTTCCATATGAATTTAATCAATTGACTGCCTACCATACCAGCTTTGTTGATTCTGTTAACTGCCCACTCAGTCTCCAAAAGGTTAGATAGGGCTAAATGGCCTCGCCTACTCCCTATACGGGAATAAAAAGGCGTTAGCTAATTTTTTTTTTTTTGATTTCCATATTTAATTTACCATATTCACTAAAAATCATGCCTAAGTAGCTGAAATCTTTTACCTGTTCCACAGGTTCCCCGTTCACAACACGGTTGACATTTTCAACAATTCTACCTATTTTCATTGTCTTTGTCTTTTTAATGCTGACCTTCATAAAATATCTATTACAACAGTTATTCAATTTAGTCAGGGAATCTTGCAAACTTGTAGCAGTTTATTTAGAAGTATAACATCGTCTGCATAGAGCTGACATTAACATCTCCAATTCTGATATCATGTTTAATACCACTTTCCTTCATAATGAGATCCATATAGATAATGAATAACAGAGGGGACAATGTACATCCCTGTCTCACACCATTTTTAACATTAAACCATCTTTCTGTACCTCCTTCAATTCTTACTGCTGACTCACAACTCAAATAAAGACTAAGTATTGCTTGATATAATGCCCCATCGACACCATATAACCGTAGCGTATTGAATAGCTTCTCTCTTGGCACCTTGTCATATGACTTTTCCAGGAAGGCAAAACTCAAATACAGATCTTTGTTATATTCCCATGCTTTTTTAACTATTTGTCGTAAAATGAAGATCTGATCCTGACAGCCTCTATTTGGCCTGAATCCAACTTGTTCTTCACCAAGCTTTTCTTCCACAATTCTTGTCAACTGTTTCTCAAGTATACCTGCATAGATCTTGCCAGGAACACTCAGTAGGAAAATACCTCTGTAATTCTCACATTCAGTTTTATTTCCCTTTTTATATATGGGTACTATGAGAGCTCTGCTCCAATCATCGGGAATTCGTCCCTCTGTCCAGGCTTTCTGAACTATGCAGTGCAGCCACTGTAAGACTTTTATACCACCATACTTCAGCATTTCTGGTCGAATATCATCTACTCCTGCTGCCTTTCCACATTTCAAGCCTTTGATGGCTTTTTCTACTTCAAGTAAGGATATGTATTCCTGAATGCATGCCTGGTCAGTGTTTTTTACCACTTTGCTATCATCACTGCTTGTTTCTTTTAGCAGTTTTTCAAATTAATTACTCCATACTTCAAGGATATCTTTTTCTCCTGTTTTCATGTCACCTTTATCATCTCTAACTCCTTTTAGCATTCTTTCCTCCATTTTTAAGCTTCTTCAACAACCTCTAGAATATCTTACCACCTTCTTGATATTTATTTTCTATCTTCTTGCCAAAGTCTTCCCATGACTTTTGTTTAGCTAGTTTTACACAGTGTTTAGCTTTTTTACATTTGTCTCTGTATTCTCAAACAGCAAAATCTGACTTATTTGCCTGGAACTTTTGATTTGCGTTCTTCTTTTCCTTCACTGCCTCTTTAACTTCCTGTGTCCACCATGGAGTTCTGATTTTTCTATCCTTGCAGACAACCTCACCACATGCCTCTCTGGCTGAATCAATCAGGGTTTTCTTTAAGGCTTGCCACTGAAATTCCAAGGTTTGGTTCCTGTTCTCAAACTCTTTCATTTTTTCTTCAATAATCTTTGTATATTTTAGTCTACAGTTCACATCTGAGAGATGCTCAACTTTTATTCGCTTTAAAACTTTCTTACATGTTGTTCTTTTCAAAATGAAATTCAGTTTCATCCTGCTCAAGACTAAATAGTGATCGCTTCCAATTTCAAATTCTCTGTACACTCTGGTGTCATGCACCAGGAGAAAACATCACTATCAACAATAACATAGTCAATGAGACTTTTCTTATTCCTTGCCTCTTCTCTCCATGTGAATTTGTGCACATTTTTATGTTGGAACATGGTGTTAGTAATAACCAATCCATGTCCTGAGCAGAAATCCAACAGGTGTTTGCCATTATTATTAGCTTTGCTCTTTTCTCCAAATTTTCCCAAAATATTTTTTATGTCTGACAATCATTTCCTACTCTGCTATTTAGATTCCCAACAAGTACCAATTTTTCCCTTTTCATTGTGTCAGTTGCTTTTTCTAAAGCATCAAAAAATTCCTCCACTTCTACCTTAGTTGAACCTTCTGTGGGACCATAGGCACAAATAAGTTTCAGTGTCCAATTCCCCATTCTGATATTTGCCCACATCACTCTACTTGAGACTGCCTGACATTCAAGAAGATTAGCCTCGTATTTTGTGTTGAATACTATGGCCACTCCTTCTTTTTCTTGATTGTCATTTCCTGAATGTAATTCAGGAAATGACAATAAATACATTTTGTATTTCTTGCTCAGAAAGATCTCACCAGTTTTTGTCTTTTTTTGTTTCAGTCACCCCTATTATGTCGATCTGGTACTTATCTAATTCTTCAGCTAGCCCCATTTCTTTGCCATTCAGGCTTTTTATGTTGATAGTACCAATCTTTAAATCTGGTGATGTTGAGTTGGGGTGTGCTTTCAGATTTGTTCCAGTAGCTGACTTTTCGCTGTTCGTCCTGGTTCCCTGGCGAAAACAACGGGGGGGCCTTGTTTAACCGGGCGACGCCCCAGCCGTCATGAAATTTTGACATGTTGTACCATCATTTTGTATATTGGTTTAAGCCAATAAGAATAGGTCAGAAGCCCTGGTCAGTTCTCTGCATTCCTTTAAAGGCTATGTGGAGGTCTCCTCTCAGTTATACAGCTTTGACCCTTAAGCACCCCAAATAAAATTCTTTGGGTAATTATAAAAATTTATTTAAAGAATAAAATCCAGTTTTCTTTTTTTTTTACAAAGCTCTTGAATTATTTCAGTCGCGGTTACATTAATCTCTCTGTGTGTTTATATATAGCAAAGCCAGTCCGTTCAATCATGATTGTGCCATGGTAGATCTTAAATAGGTTTTTAAAAGGCGTAAGTTAGAAAATGACCTTTTACTGATGCATGTTGTTACCAGAAGCATTGCAAATATTTTTAATAAATTATAGATGTTAGGATATATCATTTTGTCACACTTTGAAACTGCATCAACGCCATTTTTGCATGGAGCTATTGCAAACTATTTTTCAGATTTCTTATACCACAACTTGAATTAGTCGTTCAAAATTGCTAGATTTGTATAAGGCAAATCACCGGCATAAAATTCACACAATTGATGAAAATTTTCCATTTTCCACCTATTTAGCATTTCCAAGTACCAAATTCAAACTATGTGATGCACAATGAACATATAAAGCTTGTTGATATTATTATTACATAACATCTCCAGGTAGTCCAAAGACATATTGAGGAAGGGCACCTACTCTACAACTCTCCATCTTCACCAACCACAACTACAATCATCATCATCATCATCTACACCAACGCTATCTACTACCGACCACTGCCACTAGTATTTTCACAGACAATCGCAAACATCCGTGCCCACGGCAGGATTCGAACTTGCAGCATTTTGGCTGGGAAGTCTGCCAACCAGGCCAGATATATAGATAAAAAATTAAATTTTGTGGATAAAAATTAAAACAAAGTTTTAATTTTTATTAAACAAATAAATAAAATTATGTTACTATTTACTTTTAATGAGATGGATGAGCTTCTCGACCTTGCAGAGTTGCTGGATATCTGCCTCAATATTGGTCAACTTCAGTCGAAGATCGGCACACACACTAAGACGAATTCTGTATTTTGTTTTTATTTGAAGGAGCGATGAAAATCGTTTCTCGCAAAGATAGGTTGTAGAAAACTGCATTACTATTTTCGACTTCTTCAAATAATTCGGGAAATTCACTTCTCACTGAAGGGGAGATCCAGAATCGAGCCAAACCACAATCACGGAATTGTATTTTAAGCCCACTATCACTTGAAAGCTCAATTAGCTGCTGTTTTTCCGATAACGGAAGGTCGTTCTTGTGACTACAAGCCTGAAATGTATCGTGAAATCACAGAAATTTCTTATAAAAAGTTATTCGGAAAATGTTTCCAAATTATGTTTCAGAGTTTTGAGGTGGACACAAACCCTTTCCCAGTGGTTAAATTCTAAACTAATAAGTTTCGGGGCCCTATACAAAATAACTAATTGTATTTACCTTTTGTATACTATAAAGCTCCAAACCTCCCTGTCCCTTTCATCACGTGTTCGTAATCAGGCTACTGTTGATATTGACTTTATATACATATTCAAACCTGTAAACCAGGGATTCCCAACCTTTTTGTTTCCTAGAGCACATTCTAAAATACTAATAAGGTGATGGGCACCATCTATTTTTTCAAGCAAATTTTTTGAATTCTTTTGTTAAATGAATACATACAAAGTTTACATTATAATTAAATGTTTTATTACTTAAAAGTTTACATTATATAAAAATTTAAATATATATATGTAAGTTAGTGTGATCTTTGGCATTGCATTTCGTTGGTCAGTGAAATGAATTGTTGTGTGATGTGCACGTGATTATTTCAAACTATACGGCACACGGTTGAACAGCGGCAGACACACACATATTGTTTGACGGGTGCCATGGTGCCCGCGGGCATAGGGTTGGGAACGCCTGCTGTAAACAATTGTTGAATAATAACACAATAATGTAGGCATAATTACCGTAAAGGGAGAAAAAGTCACAAAACAGAAAAATGTTCCTACAAAATAACCAACTGTATTTACCTTTAAATGCAATCCATTGGTCGAGTGGATTACATTTAAATTCTTTCCTTACATTCAGCATATTAATATTATCGCATTGCAACTGATGGGAATTCTGTGTTTCTGTGGATTCGTTACAGACTTCTTTCTCTTCAGAAACTACACACAAACTATCATTACAAATACATTTTGTATTATCACTATCATCCGAGATATTTTTCCATTTAAAGAAGATACCAATGTACTTATCCATAATTGAAATACCATACTTACTCGCATATAACTCTCACCCCTGATTTTACTTTTAGAAAAAAAGAAATTAAAAAGTTTTGCATATACCTCGCAAATGAAAAAAGCTGAAACGCGTTCAGAGCAGGGCGATAGTAACTTGCTCCCACAGTAAACAACACGCCCTCCCCCAATATCCACTGTATTGCAGAGGCAAGAAAAACAAGTACTTTTATTATGTCAGTGAATAAGGTATAAGCAGTCTGTGTAATATATTTCTCAACGAATAGTGCAATTAGACACAACTGGGATAAAAACAACACTAATTAATAAATCGCATGTCCCCTCATACAGAAACTATGCTGTATATATAGACTCAAGCAAAACCATATGTTGTTGCACTGGCAAACACAGTATCTAACTAAAAACTATTGTTATTAATTAGATTGTATGAGTTCGCTTGACAGCAATAAAATTCAACCGAAAGTGTTAAAATTCATAAACATGTTAAAACAAAGATATATATATATATATATATATATATATATATATATATATATATATATATATATATATACACAGGGTGTTCGGGATAAATTTGACAGTTTCGTAAGGAAAAAGAAAATCTTCTTTGTATCTATTAAATTTAATGAATTGACAAAAAAACATTACAGGCAGAGTTAATTACAATACTATCAACAAGATTTACTCAAAATAACCACCATTAGCATCGATCACAGCTTCAATTCTGCTTCGGAACCTCGAACAAGCTGATGCTACAGTCTCCCTGGGAAGGGCCGCAAAAACTGTTTTAATTTTATCCATTAACTGGGCTTTTGTATTACTGGAAGTGCGATTGGTGTTTTTTTCAACTGCGCCCCATACAAAATAATCCATGGGGTTAAGGTCTGGGGAGTTTGGAGGCCAAACATTTGGACTGGTGAAGTCGTAGAAATTTTCAGACAACCATTTTTGACTTTTCCCAGAGGTGTGGCAAGGGGCCGAATCCTGCTGCCATACATACGGCCTACCATTGGCTACCCTTGTTATCCAGGGCTTGACTACAGTTAGCAACTCCACGAACAAAGCCCGAATTCCAATGCCAGGGTTCTTCAACACCTGTTCCTGCAGATTTGCAAGGAATTCTGCTGTACGAACGCAATCAGATCGTCTGCTAGGGATCTTTCTTCTTGCTACATCCTCGTAGTCACCATTGCAAGTCTCTAGTTCATGCCTGATTGTTTTTACTGTATTCAGGGAGCATTGGGCAGCAGTCGTAATATCCTTATTTTGATGGCGGGCACGAATCATCATGATACAAGTTATTCTCTTCCATGATTCAGGTGGGTTCCAGCTATCCATCCTTTCTGACATCTTGTATATGAATGAAGAAGGGTCCAAACTTTTAAATGAAGAGAAGTGTGTGTTAATACATGTAACTTACGGAAAAATATAATTAATTATAAATATGTCAAATTTATCCCGAACACCCTGTATATAGTGAATGCTGTTATGGCAGTTTCACATATTATTGGAATTCGGTTGAAGAGTTAGCATTTCGATTCAATTGTCAGCTTGCTTTTCGCGCGGTTTCCAAAAAATATATAAATACTGGAATTTTTTTTTTTTAAGTATTCAGTTTATTTTAATAATTTTTACTTACTTATTCAATTTTAATTTGTTTTGTTTAGATAATTAAAATATATAGATTTATTTGGTTAACTTAAGCCTGTGGACTACCTGTCCCATCATTGCGGACCATAGGTTGAGAAACACTGCTATATGATTCTCTCACCTTATGTGACCCCTAATTCATAAGTAGTATAGAAATTGACGACATGACACAACATAAATAAAAAATGAATTTTAATTAGGAAAAAGTATTTTGGAAAATTTTCTAGTGTTTTTTTAACTTTTTCTTCAGGACCCCTTGGCCCCATCCCTGGGTGTGGCACTGGTCTAGCATACCACTACACTGAGCTCCTCCATAGTGCAATTGGAAGAACAATTGAACATTGCACTCTTCGATTGGCAAAGAATTGTTTTCGATTCTCGTCAAGATGAGAGGAATTTTTATATAGGCTTTTTTTCAATTGGAGGGGAGGTAGCCAATCTCATATGGAAGTAGCAGGATTTTTTCTCCCAGAAACTCAGGATCCTGCATACAGGCAAATCAGCCATGAGAGCACATGCAATTTACAGACACAAAATACTGTTGTTAATGGTGAATGGTAGATAGCATTGATGGTAGTAGTAGTGCAATTGTATTGTAGTTGGTAAATTAAGTAGTAGGAGGAGATGGTGTGATGTGTGTAGTGGAGTAGAGTAGAGTGCCCTCCTGCAGTGTAAGTCCTTGGAGGTGTCATATAATAATAATTGCTTATTGGAGGTCTGAAGCAGCTTGAAAATATTCCATGTTTGGTATCTAGAACAAAATTTTTGGATTATCTAACAATTACCTCATTGTACTGAATGTACAGTGGGTAACAACTTTTCCTGGGTGGAATTCACATTAAAAAGAATTGACTAGTTATTTTCCTGCTTATTAGAGGCATGGATCCAAAAATGTCAGCACAGGCAATGAAATATTAATGACTAGTTAATTGGAATTGAAGTGATAAATTACTTACAGCAGCAGTGGATATTTATTGTCTTTTCTATGTCAGATAGTCTACAAATCAGAACCCCACTAGAGAAAGAACATGTGCAATTGATTGATATAATATACTGGCCTTGTAGCTTCAGGAAATGTTTTGGCAATAATTATTATCATCATCTGACCTCCACATAGTCAAGATTCATTGTGGATGGTCCCACTCTCACTTACAGCTCATCATACCGTGACTTAAGTGCATTTACTGTCTCTGCACTTTCCACACTTTCAGGCTATGCATTCCAATCCTCTACCACTCTGTGTTTATACTGTGTGCTCATTTCTTATAGTGTCCAGGATACCATAATTGGTATTTTAGACCATAAATGTATCTGTCAGAAGTTGTGACTTCCTAGCTTGGGAGCAGTTGCAGACTACCATCAGTCCCTGAAACAGAGACCATTCCTGACATGGAGAAGATGCCTGTGCAGCTGCACCTTACCTGGTGGACAATTTTTGTGGTTGATCTTTGTGTATTTCTCCAGGGAATGCTTATTTAGTGGTGGCATAGAGTGCATATTGCATTGTCATCTGTTACCCAGTTTATCTCGCAGTGGTCCTCCACATCTGGAGGAGGGGGGATGATCCACCATCTGCCACCTGTGGACCGGTCCAGTTGCAGTCATTTCCACAACCAGCATCATCATCCATCAGCTTATGACACCATATGGAAGAAAGATTTACTGTATAAAGTAGCCAAAATAATCAATTGCCAAAAAAACTAGAATTACTAGAACAAATGCTCTCTTCAATAGGAAAACAAAGGTTATTCTGAATTGACAAAAAAGCAGCATTTATCCTCCAGGATGGATTACCACAAAGATCTGTCTCGCTCCAGATTTATTCAACCTTTATGCAAGCGATATCCCTCCAACAGCTAGTCAAAAGTTTACCTATGCTGATGATATAGATATCGCCACCCAAGACAGTACCTTCCAAGGCCTTGAAGAAACACAGCAAAGATCTGAGCTTGCTACAAAATTACTTTGAAAGCTGGGGACTATATTCTAACCCCAGCAAAAACTGATTCTACTTTCCACCTAAATAACTATGAGGCTCATAGAAAACTAAAAATAAACTTCTGCAATAGGACCCTAATTGATGAAAGTAATCCTTGTTGCTTTCGTGTCACACTTGACCATAGTCTAACTTACCGAAAACATTTGGAAAAAACTAAGTTAAAGATATCTGCTAGGAATAATATCATAAAAAAAGCTGATAGTCACAACTTTGAGTTGTAATGCCTTGACTCTTAGAACAGCAGCCCTGGCTCTGGTCTTCCCTGTTGTAGAGTATTTGTTAGTTTGGAGCTAAAGTAGTCTCTACATGACTCTTGTGGACACCCAACTTAACATTGAGAACCATTGTGTTTGGTATCTTAAGATCTACTTCTATCCTATGATTACCTGTTCTTTTTCACATCACTCCTTCATGTGTCAGATGAGAAGAAGCTACCATCAAAGAAATAAAGAAAATCAGAAATGACATATACCTTCCTGTACGTCAAGATATCTTTCCACTTCCAGCTCACTGCCTTGCCTTCTGATCTCCCATATGGTTTCTGGATACTAGAAATACCAAAGTCTTCTCCACAGGAATGGTGGAGAAGACTTTAGAATGATCTGCAAACTACAAACAAGTACCTGATTACAGATCTAACTATCAAACTTCCAGGATTCTATCTAGGTAGATAGAATGTCCATTCGTAAATAAATTTAGGACTGAACAAGGCCACTATTTGCCCACTTATTCTTATTATATCTGTGGAGAATTTTACATTCACTTTTTTGTTTGTGTAGTGCTGTGTAGACTATGCATCATATCACTGATGACTGCTCCACACACTCCTTACCTGGAGGTCTCAGGAACTTGTGTTTACTCCCAGATAGGGCCATTGATTGGTTAACTGAACTGTCAGTCTGTACAATTCGCTCATTAATTTCTTGTATTTCCTCTCATTTGTTAAATAAATAACCACTCTCTAAATAATCACTCTCTAAACCACTCAAAAAATCTACTCCTCACCCCATTGTTCACAGCCTCCTTAAACTGTCTTCCAGGAATAGCCTCTCATTCATCCCTCCATGTGAATTCATGCACATTTTTATGTAGGAAAATTGTGTTAGTAATAACTAGTCCATGTCCTGAGCAGAAATCCAACAGGTGTTTGCCATTATTATTAACTTTGCTCTTTTCTCCAAATTTTCCCAAAATATTTTTGTTTGTCTGACAATCATTTCCTACCCTGCTGTTTAGATCCCCAACAAGGACCAAGTTTTCCTTTTTCATTGTGTCAGTTGCTCTCTATAAAACCTCAAAAATTCTTCCACTTCTACCTTAGAACCTTCTGTGGGACCATAGGCACAAATTATTATTATTATTATTCAGGCCTCCATGGAGTCAAAAGATTCATTGTGGGAGGTCCTTCCTAAGAAGCACAAAGTCTATGAAGACCCATCGAGAGGAGGTCTCCCCCCCCCCCCTAAGAAACACAAAGTCTATCATATCACTCCTTGAACTCATTGACCATTCTCGCTCTCACCACTCCATCAGGCAATGCATTCCATGGTTCAACCACCCTCCATGCAAAGAAACCACTCCTCACTCTCTTGCTCACAGTTTCCTTTCGTAACTTCCAGGGATGGCCTCTTATGATCACTCCTTCCCGCTGTTCAACTGAGCGAAAGAACTCCCCAGTGTCAACCCTGTAAAAATAAGTCTCATTGTCCAGTTCCCCATTCTGATATTTGCCCACATTACTTGATATTGCCTGCCATTCAAGAAGATTATCCTTGTATTTAGAGTGTTGAATGCTATAGCTGCTCCTTCTTTTCTCTGATTGTTATTGCCTGAATATAACATTTTGTATTTATTGCTTAGAAAAATCTCACTAGTTTTTGTCTTTTTGGTTTGTCACCCCTATTATGTCCATCTGGTACTTATCCAATTCCTAAGCCAGTTCCATTTCTTTGATATTCAGACTTCTCATGTTGATAATACCAATGTTGAACTCTGGTGATGTTGAGTTGGGATGTGTTTCAGGATTTGTTTGAGTAGCTGACTTTTGTTGTTTTTGACAGGTAACCAAGGCAAATGCTGTTTGCCTTGGTTACCTGGCAAAAACAACAAGGGTCTTGTTTAACCAGGTGATTCCCCAGCCAGCATGAAATTCTGTGTCGTACCATCATTTATATTGTGGTTTAAGCCAATAAAAAGACAATTTGGTTGACTAAATCTAAAATTGCCAGCCCATCCTCGTTCGTTCAGTATCCAGGGAGATACCTCATAGGATGCACCACGAGAAGGTTGAGGATTGAACATTAGGTCAGAAGTCTTGGTCGGTTCTCCATATTCCTTTAAAGGCTGTGTGGAGGTCTCCTCTTTCAGTAATACAGCTTTGACCTTTAAGTACCCCGGTATTAATTTTAAGGCCATTATTGCTATAGCAGTTATTTAGTTTCAACATATCATCATTAATCCAATTTTTTTTATCCTCTTTTTTGTTGCATCATCATCAGCAAATGATATCCTTTTGCCAAAACATTTGTATTTACACAGATCATTAGCATACATTAAAAATAGAATGGGTCCTATCATTGAACCTTTTGGGACTTTGTATTTCGCCAATTTTGTTGTGCTATTGAATGTGCCATAGCTGGTATACTGTTTTCTATTCAGATAGGATTTGAACCAGTCTTTAGTAACTCCTCTAATGCCGTATCTAGACATTTTCAGTAGTAGGTCATGATGAACACAGTTGAATGCTTTAGATGTATCAAGAATAGCACTTTTTTTTTATTGAATCTAGATCTAAACCTGAAATTACGATTTCAAAAACCTTTGAGGCTGTAGATAGTGTCTTAATTTCTGATTTCATTTCTGTTACCTCCTTTAAATAGCAGAATGACTAAAGCAATCTTTAAGTGTTCTATAAATTTCCCATGTTCTAAAGATTTATTAATGATATGTTTAATGATAATATTTAGTTTTTCGACATTTATATGGTCATACCCCATTTCCCCCCCCCCTTTTTTTTTTAATTTGATGACTCATTACCTCATCTTCATTTACTGCATATAGATGCATGGAATTCTTTATCCACACAAGGTGACTCACTACTTTATCCTCTCTGTAGGATCAAAATCACAATTACCATAGTTTGTGATTGTTTATTTCATTAAGTACAGTGCCGACGTCATTGCCATCTGGGATTCACATGTTTTCTGCTTCGTATTACCAATTACACCAATCCCTCGATTAATGCACCTAATGTGTTCTTTAAAACAGGTGCATTAATTGAAAATGCACTAATTGAATATAATAACCTGTGGGGAAAAAAGTATAATTCGTTCCTCAAATTTCTTTTTTGAATCTTAATTTTTTTTATAAAAGAATTAGGGTATGTCTCAGGGCCTAGTTAAAGGAAAACCATGAATCTGAAAGATAATAAAACATATTCAGAATATATATTTATTATTCTGCTTCTTAACAAAGAATTCAGCTAACATAGTTTGGCAGGCATTCTGTTTCTTTTTTTTTTTTCATACAACTGACAGTATGGCCCTATTGCCTCTTCTCCAAATTTTACTGGTTCTCTCTTCACCAGGATCAGTCTCTAAGCATTGCTGCTTAAAAACTTTGATTGTACAAAAACTATTTTCAAATTGTTTCTGTGAAACCTCTTTGGGCTTGTCAGTGATTAAATTTTCTTCATATGCTTCAGGTAAAAAAAAAAAAAAGAAAAAAAGAAGTCTCTGCAATGCATTCAACCTCATTTAAAGTTAGCTGCCCTCATCTGCTTTCCAAAGGATCCGCTCTCTGTTTCAAGTTTTTAAAACATTCCTTGTTCTTGCTAAGAACAAGGTCTGCTACCTGTAGTGAGGTAGTCTAGTCTAAGCAATTTGAGACTATGTATTGTTGTCAGGGTGTGCATCTAAATTTAGCAGGTCAGAATCACTCAACTTCTCAGAATGAGATTTAATTAACTTAGATTCATTTGAAAAGCCTCTAAAATATTTGCACAATGTGGAAGAATGTGCTTCCAAACGGCTCGCATATTGCTAGCAGTAATTTCATTCGACTTTTCGACTTTATAACCTGGCTGAGATTACTCTGATTTGGTTAGAAAAGTCTTGGAAGGCATTCGCTTCCAAAAAAAGGCCAGTTTCAATGACATTAAATATTTGTTGATCACAATAGTCACCTTCTTACACAATTTTCTTCAAAATCTCTGGATATCTCCTTATCTGCAATTGCAGATAAGGAGATATCCTTATGTCGTTATTATCACCTGTGATTAGAACACTATGTAGGCTACTTCTCTTGTTGAAATGTTCAAATCACCCAGCACTAACTTGGAATTCTTCTTTTCCATCATTGATAGCCCTTTCTTTCCAGGTTACAAAGAGACAATGCTTTTGATTTAATAAGGCCAGTGTTTAGCAGGATCCGTTTTTGGTTGCAATCTTCAATCCATGTAAAAAGACGTCTCTCTAATTCAATCATTATAATACTTTGATTTTGAGTGCATGCATGATGAACTTGAAGCAGCCTTACCTTTCTCTGTACTCAGCAGTTGATTCACACATTTTTGTGTTCTTGTCCTATCTTTGCTCTGGACTCGCCTTGTTAATTTTTCTTTATTATTTCAAGTTTTTCTTCCAATCAGATTACTTTTCGAATCATTTTAACACTTCTATTTTTTGCTCGCTAATTCTTTTACTCATGATTAAAGGTTAGGAAAATAATTTAAAATAAAAAAGTAAGCAAAACAATTGCACGAGTGTGATCAGCAAAATGCCATGTAAAGCAGACGACATAAATGTTGGCAGTAAATTTGGAACATAGTGTACATGGAAATAGTGTAGTATGCCATTAAAAAATAACTTTGTTTTACAATAAAATGCTTCAAATCGGTAACTAATTTATTTCATCCTGGTGAGTGATTTTTTAAAATAGTTAGCCATAAAAAATGTATAGATCAAAACATTTATTTTTAAGATGTATATAGGCGCACCAATCGAATTTGGGTATTGAAAAAAAAATGACGCACTAATCGAAAATGCTCTAATCGGGGACATTGATCGAGGGATTGCTGGATCATGTTAACCCACCCCAATTCTTTACTTTTATCATTCATACAAGAAAGAAATTTTGTTGAGAGAAATTGTTCTTTTGCATGCTTTATTTTTTCCTTTAATAGTTTATCAAAATTTTTATAGTCATGTTCAAACATTAAATTGTAGGGATTATTCCTATACTTATAATAGAACTTTTCTTTCATCCTTATATTTTATTTTTTTTATCATATTTCATGTGTTATCCAGCTTGTGTAAACATCCTTTTGCACAGTAACTTTTTTGTAATATTGCAATTTTCTATCTGCACATGTTACCATTTTGATAAATTCCTGATATAACTGATTTGAATCTAATAGATCATTTTGAGGCTTTTGATAACTTTTTATTTAATTCTCAAATTTATTATGATTGGTGCCAATTTAGAATTTCTCATGACTACCTGCACAGTTCATATCAACACTATTAGGTAATGATAAATTCAACAGTACAGAGTGATGATCTGTTATTTTGCTAAAACAGATTGTGGAGGATGCCTCATCGGCCATTTTGTTTCTTATGTATTATGATCAATACAGCTTACTGAGTTGTTTGCTTCGCTCTTATTGCCATCAATGTATGTAAGAAACTCATGTGTAGATAATATATTTTTATATTATTCAGATTTGCTATTATTCTTATATAAATCCAAATTTATATCCCCCACTAGTATGACATCATCGTGTTTTAAGGTCTTTAGGACATTATTTAGCTCTGATAGAAATATATCAACTGGGCCATCATGTACACAGTATATAGTAAATATAAGTATATTCATTAGTGTGTCATAAATCATCACAGTTTCACATGTGGGCATGGGAAAATGGCTCAGTTCAATGTTAATAAATGTAAGGTCATGCACTTTGGTGTGATAAGATATCCAATGCTGCATTATATTGGTGGGATTGTGCTAGAAAAAGACTGATCAGGTTAAGGATTTTTGAGTTTTAGTAGACAGGAAGTTGAAGTTTACGGCTCATAGAATAAATTGTAAATACAACTAGGAAAATAATTGCAATGCTGAAACAAACCTTTACAAGGCCTTCATAAGACTTCACTCAGGCTATTGTGCACAGATCTGGTCTCCTGGTTTCCATGGTAATCCTGATACAGTGGCGAGTATCAGGATCACCATGATATCAGGATTGTGGAATGCAAATCATGAAGACAAATTAAGAATTTGTAGGCTGATAACACTAGCAGACCGGAGAATGATGGGTAATGTGATCGAATTATAAACTTCTGAAAGGGTCATACAGAATTTCATTTTGTAGAGAGTAGGGAAAGGATGAGAGGGCATCCTTGGAAGTTGAGAATGAATGCTGTTGACAGCATTCATTCTCAACTTCCAAGCTGGCTAGATTTTTCTCTCAGAATGGTGTGTGATTGGAATGCATTGGAAAGCTGATGTTGTGTGCATGTAGTGTGAATGAACTCACAAACAAGTATGACAGTTGATGCAGATAGTATGTCCTCCGTCGATGAATTCCTAACCCCCTGGAGGTCTCTTTTAATAATAATAAATATGTTAGTGTGCATGAGAATAACAATTCATTGATAATTTAGAACTTTAGTGATGTACCCAAGTAATGTTTTTATTTATCTTTTTTTTTCTCTTCTCTTCTATGTATTATGCACCTGATGAAGTCTTATAGAAAGATGAGACCAGTAGTGCCTTTGGAAATAAATTAGTTATTTTCTATTTTATCATTTGACTATATAGTCATAAGTTTTTTTTGTTAAAACACACACATATATATAGGTCTTAGTTTAGTTGGTAATAACAATGTCCTTTGGTTGGAGAGAACTGGATTTTGAATCCTGTCTAGGATACAGAGAACCTTGGTAACAGCTTTTAGTTGAAAGTGAGTTATACAATCTCATTCTGAGGTTGGGAAATAGTTTTTCCTAATCTGGCCAGAGAATACAAACTAATAATCATCAAATGGCAAGCTATGTAATTAGGTTTAAGTCACTATCATAACCTTAATTAGGTTTTAATGAAGCTAGGTTATTTTAACCAACAGAGACCACAGCTTAGCACAGTAAGATGGGAAATGATCAGGTAACCTACACATACAAGGAGGGAAGTTTCATATAATTTAACATTGAAAAAGAAACTTTGTCTTAGATTCATGTTGGAGGTTTAATGGAATATTATCAGCACTGAGAAAGGATTAAAATTAATTTTAATACTTCCAATATTTCGTTTCAGTCACAGAGACATCTTCAGGGATTACAAATAGCTTTTTGTAACAACACACACAAAAACAATACAATGATAAGTAAAACAAGTGAGTGAAACTAAAATCCTATCTAGGTGGTGTGGCCTAGGATGTAAAGAGGGATCTCTGATAATTAATGTTTCCCAAATTTTGGGAAGTTTTATGCAACTGTATTTGTTTAAATTGGGTTGATTCCTGAGTGCAGATGCAGATTCAGAAAACAGTCTTTCTTTTTTGAATTTACTATGGTGGAGCATGGTGGTTTGTTTCCAGGAGATCCTGTAGGTTGTATCCAAAACATGGTCTGCAAGGCCAGATTGACCATAATCGTGATTTCAGATATATGATTTGTGTTCTTCTAACCGGATGGTAGCTGATCTGCCTGTCTGTACGAAGTAAGCCAGCTTACAGGGACAGGGTACTCTTTAGTGTACCCTGTTCCTGTAAGCTGGAAACTATGTACTCCCGACACTGAGAGAGGAGGGATCCTATCTTTGGTGGAATGGATAAGGGTAGTAAGTTTATGGTGGGGCTTAAATGCTGTATGGAGATTGTACTTTTTTAATGACCTGGCTATTTTTTCTGATGTGCCACGGCTGTAAGGTATGGTGATAGCATTTCTGAAGTCCTTCTGAAGAGATGGTCAGGGAATGGGGAAGGAATTGATTATTTTTTTTAATTCTGTAATCACTGTAGCCATTGGAAAGGAAGGTGTTGTGTATGTGTTTGAGTTCAGTTGAAAGGGCGGTTTCACTGGAACAAAGATTGTGGGCTCTATTGATTAGAGTTTTAATAAAGCTATATTGTTGAGAGGGGTGGTGGGAGAGTTTGTGAATGTAGCTGTCTGTATGAGTAGGTTTTATATATACAGAGAAAGAAAGAAAGGTTTGTCTTAGATTATAGATAATTTAGAATATATGATGCTGATTAACAAGATAGTTAAGCCATGTGTATATTTCCATTTTTCCATTCCAGCATTCTACAGTTCCATCAGCTGAAGATTTCAGTTTGTACAAATTTGACTTCAGTGATTTTACTCTGATGGATGATGATACTTCTAAAGCAGCCCTTCGTATGTTTATAGAACTTGATCTCATAGTACAATTTCACATTCCATATCAGGTAAAAAAAACAAAAAAACTCAGAGTACTTCTTGATTGTTATTAACAATAGATTTCCATGAATTAAACACTATATCTACCTTACTTATTCTCTTTATACTTGCAACACATTTCACTTTTCCTCCACACTCCATGTTTAAAAATGTACTACATAGTACTTCTTCACTTATCATTCTCTTATGCAACTTCCAGGGATGGCTAGTCTCTCCTTCTACTTTTCTTTTTTGTATTATTCTAGTAAAATCCCCACATGAACTTCAGCATCTGTATCCTATGACCATCTGATTTATTCATAAGCAAATCTAATATTATACCGGGGGGGGATTAGTAACCTTAATGTGATGGTCGAAACGTCGAGTGTTTATTTTGGTTTGTATTAAACTGAAGTTTTACTCTAACACTGTAGTTTCCATAATTTTCATGATGAACCCACTCTTGAGTTTGTGTGTGCGTGTTTTCTCTTTTCTTCTTGTTTTAGCAAGGTTTATGGCATTACTTAGGGATAATTACCTCCTTATAATAAATTTAGTTTAATCCTTTATCCCAGTGAGAACAAACAAATTTTGCGCCTGAAAATATCTTCAGGACTGAATATAGTGTTGTACTAACTTACCTGGGTAAGTAGTACAACACCAGGCAACTCATAGCAAAGGTGGAGCAAGCTACCAACACTTCTATCCCAGTATCTCCCATAATGCAAAACACATCTCCTTGTGGATATGTATACTGTTATGCATTAAGGGATTGGCCACTACCCAGACTAGTTTCGACCTTTATTGAGGTCTCTTCAGTGGGAGCCAAGCCCAGAGTTGGAGATACCAGGCAGAAGCAGTAGCAAAGGTCATCTTTACCTATAGGAGTTGCCAAAAGGTTTGCCACCTTTTTTTTTATTAAATTACTCTGGATTTAGAGAAAGATGTTGAAAGTTTATTTTTCACTAGGTTAGACTATAATAAATTTAGTTTAATCCTTTATCCCAGTGAGAGCAAACAAAGTTTGCACCTGAAAATATCTTCAGGAATGAATATAGTGGGAGTGGTGTTCAATTACCTCCTTAGTATCTAGAGGAAAACATAAATGCTACATAAAGTCATTACAGGTCTGAGAGGATATTTTTAGAATCAGCCTCAGCTGTGAAGCATTCTCTCCACATCAACATGCATGGTTGCATTAATTAACCATCATTTTTGAGACCTGATAGCCTGTCTTCTCTGAATCAACTCAGGGTTATTGTGCCTGTAGTGGACACCACTTAAGGACATTAATTCAGTTTCAGTTACAGTTAGAATTGTTTTCCATATTTATAGTTTGGTGCTGTGTGTGTGTCATTGTTATAATTGTGCTCTGAAGATGATGGGTAGAAAACTGGTAAAATTGTAGCAAGTAAATAAATGTATTTTTTCCTTTTTTTGGTTTGTGAAGCTCTATTATGAATAATCAACAGCACCTAAGCCTTTCTATACATATTCAAGCCATGGAAGGTCTAGGCTCATCTTCAGAGAATGATATGATACGACAGGAGGAGTGGGAATCTGTAAAAATTTGTATGTTGCGTCCAATTTAAATTAAAGATGCTAAGAAATTATATTCTTATTTAATCCTTTATCCAATATTATATTATATTCCTTCAGGTGGAAGATAAAGGAATATTGGATATTATTTCCATTAGATATTGTTGAGCTATTTGATTTTGAAATACATTCTGGTTAATTCTCCTTTAAAAAAAAAAATATGCAAATTGAATCAACAGCCATGGGCAGTCCTGCTTCTTCTACTATTGCCAACTTCTTCATGGAACACTCTGAACAACATATCTTGGATAACATTTCATCTAGACCTATGCATTAGTTTAGAATTGTGAATGATATTTTTGCAATTTTGAATGGCTCTTTCTCTGAGAGTTACAGCAGTTTCTTTCCAAATTAAATGCACTTTATCCCAAATCCAGTTCACCTTAGAAAAAAAAGTAAATAACGAATTAGGTAAAAACAGGTAAAAAAAATGCAAAGATGAAGGATTAGATCTTATGTTTTTCAGTTTTGTGGAAGAAGTCTCATAGAGACTGCAAAAATCAAGTGTCATTAATGACATAGATTTTTCAAAAATGGTTCGATATCGTGAGTGAAATACGTATGTGTGACAAAATGTGAGAGATGTGTTTATGGAGAGACTGAACAGGAGATGAGAAAAAGTATGGATTTGTAGGAAGTGTGATATTTTATTAGACTCTGAGTTAGCAAATGCAAAACAGGCTGCAGAAATAAAAGATTTCATAAGTGAAAAACACAGAAATGGAATGAAAGCTAGCGAGTGAGGGAGTGAAAGAATGTGGGAATGTAGAAGCAAAAGGAAGTATATATAAATGAGGAAACTAAGTGAGCTGTGGCAGAACAAGAGTTAGCAAGGCTATAGGAGTGAGAGAGAGTGAAATTGTCAGAATGCAAGATTTGATGAAACAGTTAAGAAAAATGAAATGAGAAATATGCAAAGTGACATTAGACATTTAGTGGAAACAAACGAAAGCGTGCAAAACAACAGAATGAAAGAAAAAGGGGTAAAAGAGGTGACGAGTGATTTGAGAATAGCAGTGTATAGAGATTTCATTGTTAGAGGATTGTTTAATGAGAATCCATATGCTATCCAGGAGGGAGAATGAGCAAGATAATTCATGCTTTGAACTTGAAGAGGAAATGACCAAGAGATTAGTGGTGATTGTGGGAAAAAATGATTTAAGTGGACATAAGGAGAATGTAAGGGTGAATATTAAAAGGTTATTGAGAAGAGTGAAAGATAACAGATATAGTTGGAAAGGTTGTCAGTGTGCTGATGAGGTATGAATGTGTTGAGACAGAGAGCCAGAATCATTAAATGGTATGCTAGTGAAGCTGTCAGGAGAAGGGATTACAGGTTGTGAATGTTTGGCATGTATTTGAAGGAAGAATGGAAATATAGAAATGTGATGGGCTGCATTTGGATGGCTTTGGAGTGAGTGTGCTGGAGAAAGTGTTGCTAGATTGAAGCACAGTGTGTGATGCAAGCAAGATATCAGAAGTAAGAGATGAAGTGAAAGATCGGGAGAGTGGTATTGAAGAGACAGAAGTGCTTGGCAATGGAAACAGTAGTAACGTGAGAGATGAAGAGAGAACAGGAATGCAAAACAAGCAGGGAAGCCTGAGCAGACAGGAGATGTGGCATAGGGAGAGTGAATGTTGGAAGTAGTAGTGAATGTATGTATGGGGATGATCAGCATAGAAATAGAATAGATTGGGATGTGAGTGAGGAAGCTGAGACTCAGCAGATATACGTGGTAAGCAGTAATAAAGGTGATTGTGCAAGGGCAGGTGTGGTGGGAAATTACAACCAACAAGTGCTTGGGTAGGACTGGTTATAGACCTAAAAGTAAACTGTTGTATTTATTTATAAATGCCAGGAATATCAGAAATAAGGAATATGAAATTGTTTCATTGATTGAATTTAATTTTTCCTAAACTTGTTGGAATAAGTGAAACATAGTTGAATGAAGATGATATCCTAATAGAAATGGTAATATGCAGTGTTTTTCATGAGGATAGAAAGGACAAGTAGGAAGAAGAAGTGTTACTAATGATAGCAGGGAATTATGTCCACACAAGGCAGACATGAAAGATGGAAATAGTTTTCCTAAACTTGTTGGAATAAGTGAAACATAGTTGAATGAAGATGATATCCTAATAGAAATGGTAATATGCAGTGTTTTTCATGAGGATAGAAAGGACAAGTAGGAAGAAGAAGTGTTACTAATGATAGCAGGGAATTATGTCCACACAAGGCAGACATGAAAGATGGAAATAGTGGCAATGATTATGAGGCAGTGTGGAGCTGAAGAAATATATAAACAACTTGGGAGTTAGTGAACAAAGAAGGTAATTATTATGGATGGTTTTAATTATGGCAGTATAGACTGGAATGAAGAGATAGAATTTGGGAATAAGGAAAATGGAATTCTTGAGAGATAGCTATCTGAGGCAGCATGTAAAGGAGGGCATGCAAGTATTAAAAGTTTTAGATCTGATCATTTCTTGAGAGGATGAAATTGTGAGTGGGGTTTTGCATTTTCCTTCAGGTAGTGAGAGTGGTCATGAAGTGATCACCTAGATTGCAGCTAGCTGTATGCAGACTTCTGTGAAAATAGGATATATGTGGAAGTACAAGGCTGGTGATTATGAAAAGCTTAAAAGACAGCTTGGAGTATAGAAATCTGGAAGAAGGCACTTTGGAGACAGTACAAGATAACTAATGGTAATAATCAGTTACATGAAGACTATAAAGAACAAGCTAGGAGAGTCACTCAGTAAGGACAACAGAAGTGCAGTATGAGCAGAAATAAGCAAATCAAGTGATGATAATCCTCAAGTTTTTTAGAAATGTGGCAAGTAGAAGGAAGAATGATTATGGCAAGATGATGTTGTTATTATTACGGGCAACTCCAAGGAGTCCTTAGACTCATCAAGAGAGGCCCTAAACATCATGTCAAGAACTGACCAATATTTATGCAGTATCAGTCATTCTTTGCTTTGAACTCATGGCATCCACAACAGACTGGCAACCTATTCCACTCATTCACCACTCTCCAAGAAGAAACCTAGTTCTAACACCCTTGCTAACTACACTCTTGCTCAGTTTCCATGGAAGGCCCCTAGTTCTCCCACAAACATACCTGTTCTGAAAATCCTCTGAATTAATTTTATAAAAACCCCTCAGTAATTTGTATATCTCAATCATATCACCCCTTTTCTTCCTATCAACCAGTTTCTGTAACCCACAAATCTCAACCTGTTCTTGTAAGATTCATTCCATAGACCTGCTACCATCTTGGTCACTTGCCTCTGGATCCTCTCCACCTCCTCATCACCAAGAAACCCAAGTGCTCAGATCTGTGCGCAGTAGTTAAGATGGGATCTTATCAGAGAATGAAATTGTGAGTGGGATTTTGCATTTTCCTACAGGTAGTGAGAGTGATCATGAAGTGATCACCTAGATTGCAGCTAGCTATATATATATATATATATATATATATATATATTAGCTCTGCTCATATTCTTCAGTAGCCAAGTGATCTGATGAGCTGCTTAAGCCACTCTTGCTATGTGCCCCCCTAAACTTTAACTCCCTATCTATTAACACTCCCAAGTCTCTGGCTTTGTCAGTTTCCTGGAGTACTGTTCCACCAATTTAGCATACAGCTGGTAATCATTTCACCTCAAAATGCATAACCTTACACTTTGCCACATTAAACTGACATCCATTCTCCTTTGCCTAGTCTGCCAATCTATCCAAATCATCCTGCAAAATTTTGGCATGATCTATTAACTGTTGCTCTACCCAACTTTGCATCATAATTGATCAGTTCTTCTCAGATCCTTTCCTATATTGTTAATGAACCAATTAAACTGTAGCAGTCCAAGAACAGAACTCTGTGGCATTCCACAAGTCACATGCTTTCTTTTGGACTCTACTCCTGAATAAACTACTCTCTGATATCTCTCTATCAACCACTCTCCCGTCCATCTCAACAATCTGATTAGAATTCCATGTGGTATCCTGTCAAAGGTCTTTGCAAAAACTGACAAAGCCAGAGACTTGGGAGTGTTAGTAGATAGGGAGTTAAAGTCTAGCTGTATCACTGTAAACCCATTACCTTTATTCAACTCAGCTGTCATTGTATTATAAAATGTTACTGAAGCATGACCATGTTGCCCAATACAGTATCCCATTTTTGCTTTGCCAACAACTTCTGATGATGGTAGTAGCAGTTTTGCTATAGTTGGTGGATTAAGTGGTGGAGACGGAGTCATAGAGTAGGTGCCCTACCTCAATGAGTCTTTAATATTCCTTGGAGATGTCATGAAATAACATGACACCTCCTGATATGCTGCTCAGTTGGTAATTTGTTACATCAGTCTTGGAGCCTCCTTTATGCAATGGAACTATCTTCCCTTCCCCCTGACTAACCCAGAGCTGAGACTTAGATTAACACGTTCACTGCCACGCCACTTTGGCATAATCTGTTCCCCTACGCCGAGCAATTTCACTTCTTCAAGGTCAGTACGGTAATCTCGTTGCCGGCGGTAAGCATCATAAGAGTATACTCGTAGTTGGCTTGTGCAGAGCATATACCATCTATGAGAATACGCAGTTTTGATGCTAGCTCTACAAGCCAAGCATTTTCACTTCTTCAAGGTCAGTACAGTAATCTCATAGCCGGCTGTAAGTGTCATACGAGTATACTCGTAGCTGGCTTGTGTAGCTGGTTTACCAACTAAGAGTATACTCGTAGTTGGCAGCGAACGTGTTAAACAGTATGATCAAGGGCATTGACAATTCCCTCGTTGCTTCATGTAAAGCTTGAGCTGGTATACCATCCAATCCCACTGCTGTGTTCACTGTGTTCATTAAC
The DNA here is from genome assembly GCF_054136105.1 of Typopeltis vanoorti. Lineage (NCBI taxonomy): Eukaryota > Metazoa > Arthropoda > Arachnida > Uropygi > Thelyphonidae > Typopeltis > Typopeltis vanoorti. The sequence continues at coordinate 28,819,097 of NC_143553.1, forward strand.
TGAAAATTCCACACATTTAGCCACCTCCCAGGTCAAGATCATATGATCACTCTCACCAATTGGTGGCAACTTGGGTCATATTCATTATAGACAAATTCTCACATGCAATTACTGGATCGAGCACGCTCGAACTCCTAGTATGTTCCATTACATGCTGTCTCAGGTAATTGTACCGTAACAACTGCATAAAATCCATTTCCTTCCTCTTATGTGTCCTCTCCTCCTTCCAATCTATGTTCCCATAGTTGAAATCCCCCATAATAATCACCTGTCTTCCTCTCATTGAGTCTCTTTGTTGATGCATACTATCTCCATCATCTTTTCCATACCCTAGTCTATAGCAGCATTCAACTATATATTTTATTCTGATGACCTCATTCTCACACCAGATAGCCTCAGATGTGCTATTTTCATTGGGCTGCAGTTCAAATTCTACTCTCTTTGGTTGCAGTTCATCGACTCTCATTGGTAACAACCCCCCCCCCCCCCCATTCTTTTCTCTCTATCTTCCCTGAACACACTATACCCTTCACATTTTATCCCACTAACTATATCATCTTCTGCTACCAATAACATTTGGCCAGGATGAGCCAACCAATGCCAGAAATTCCTCCTCCTTGTTTCAAATGCTCCTGCCATTTGTGTACATAAAGTGCAAAAGCCTCTCAGACCCACCACTATCCTGATGCTTTTTACTAACTATCCCATTATGGTGATAGTTAGTATAAAGTACATGTTACCACTGGTAACAAATTAATGGATGAAAGTGATATAATGGTAACTGCTGCAGAAGACATTGTTGAGGTATTCAGTGATAAATTTATAAGGGTGAAATCATGAGAAACTCAAGTGTAGTGGACATAGGAGAGGAAAGCTTAATTGTGATTGAGCAGGAGGTATTTGAGGAAATAACCTTGATATCAGTAAGGCGATAGAATTTGATGACATATCACCACACATCTTAAGGAAATGTTCCAGGGAATTGGCAGTAACATTGGCATGCCTGTTTTATGAGTCTTATAACAGCACAGGTTCCAAGGGAGTGGAAAGAAAGTAAAATTGTTCCACTGCATAAAGGTAATGATAAGGCTATGGGTGAAAATGATAGGCCAGTCTGTATATCTGGAGTTGTGGTGGATGTACTGGAGAGATTGGTAAGGAGTAGGATAGAGAAATGGGTTGATATCAGCATTATTCTCTGTGGTTATCAGAGATTTTGCAAAAGCTTTTGATAGATTGCCACATGACAAGCTGTTAAATAAACTGAAAGAAATGGGATTGGATAACAAACTAGTGAGTTGAATAGGCAGCTGGCTGTCAGATAGGTTTCAGAAAGTTGTATATGGGGATGCAGTGTCTTGAATGAGTGGCCACAGGGGGTCTGTATTTGGGGCCATTGTTGTCTAGTTTGTATATTACTGATATTGAATGAGCTAAACTGGTGATATGTAGCTATTTGCAGATGATGCAAAATTGGATATAGATTCTATAATAGATAATTATATATTAATAATTATATAACTATAATAATAATAGATTCTATGAATTCAGGAACTAGAATGCACAACTTGTGAAGTCATCACACTGGATAATGACAACGATGTGGAGGAACTTCTCTTCTTCTCTTCTGTCTAAGACGGGTTGAGTCTTCTCTTGAGCAATATCTTCCCGTCTTCTCTATTCCTTGCTGTTTGATAAAGTTCCTTATATGTTCTGCATCCTGAGATGTTCTTTATTAATTTCAGCCAGGTAATTCCTGGTCTTCTGGGTCTTCTTTTTTCAATTGGAAAAGTTTTATTAAGACGTTAGGAAGTCTGTCTGCATCCATGCATACAGTGTTGCCAAACCATCTCAGTTGTTATTTTCTAATTTTTTCTATTATTGTCTTTTTATCAGCTTGTTTATCAACCTTTGTAGTTCATTTGGGGTTCTTGCAATAAGGGCGAGATCATCTGCATATTTGATATTATTTATGCTTAAACCATTGACATTGATTTCAGGCTCATACAATCATTCTTGTCTGACTGTGCTGTTTGTTTTTTTTTTCTGTCCAACTTGTTCTATTTATTTAAGTTAAGGGATATTACATCTTACATCCCATATTGTTTCATAGCCGAATAAGAAACTATATAAAGTTCAGCATGTCCAAGCGTAAGCAAATACCTGGATAGTGCAACACCTGACCCATTTGGTAGTGAAACACTGAGGCAACTCATAGTAAGAGTGGAGCAAGCTCCGATCACTATTCTTGGTATTTATCCATAATGTGAAACCCAGCTCCTAGGAGCTGTATTACTGTTCTCCATTATGTGAGAAGGTCGCTACCCAGACCGGTTTCAACCTTTATTGAGGTCTCATCAGTGAGTAGGTAGACCTAGTAATACCAAGTTTGTAGCGAACAGAACTTACATACCCTACTATGAGAATTGCCAAGAAGGTGTTCTAATAAATTATTAATTATATGAAGAGCCAAAGGCTTCAATTCAGCGACATGAACTTAAGTTCATGTTGCCGAATTGAAGTTCATGCCGCCGAATTGAAGCCTTTGGCTCTTCATATAATTAATAATTTATTAGGACACCTTCTTGGCAATTCTCATAGTAGGGTATGTAAGTTATTATTATTATTATTCAGGCCTCCATGTAGTCAAAAGACTCATCGTGGGAGGTCCTTCATAAGAAACACAAAGTCTATCAAGACTCATCGAGGGGAGGTCCCCTCTAAGAAACACAGTCTATCATACCACTCCTTGAACTCATTTAACGTTCTCACTCTCACCACTCCATCAGGCAATGCATTCCACGGTTCAACAATCCTCCATGCAAAGAAACCACTCCTCACCCTCTTGCTCACAGTTTCCTTTTGTAACTTCCAGGGATGGCCTCTTGTCATCGCTCCTTCCCACTGTTCAACCAAGCAAAAGAACTCCCCAGTGTCAACAGTTTAAAAGTCCCAATCATATCACCTCTCCTCCTTCTATCCACCAAACTCTGCAGTCCACATTCCCTCAACCGATCCTCATAACCAAAATTGTACAGTCCTGAAACCATCTTTGTCATCCGTCTTTGTACCCTTTCCAATCTAGCATATTGCTATTGTTAACTTATCCCCTTGAAATCCTGGGGACGAAATCTGAGAACAATAGTCTAAGTGTGGTCTGATCAGAGACTTATACAATGGAATGATAACCCTCTTATCTCTGCAGGTCAGTGTCCTTCTCATAATTGCAGCAATCCTCTGTGTTACCTTCACCACCTTTGCAATATGTCCCCTAAACTTCAGGTTTCTATCAACCATCAACCCCAGATCACTTGTCTCCCCTACTTCCTCCAGCACAACTCCTCCCATAGAGTATGCTTCATCCCACTGATGTTTCCCAAACCTCAAGACCTTACGTTTTGCTGCATTAAACTGACACCCCCATTCATTTGCCCATCTGCCTAGCTTATACAAATCCTCTTGCAGGGCTACCACATCTGCACTATTACTAATAATCCTTCCCAGCTTCGCATTATCCGCAAACAACTGAATATCCCCTTGCAATCCACTGGCATTGTCATTGATATAAAGGTTAAACAATATAGGTCCTAGTACTGAGCCCTGTGGGACCCCACTTGTAACCCTCTGCCTCCTTGAAATTGCTCCACCATACACAACTCTGTGATACCTATCAGACATCTAATCCTGAATCCAGTTGACCAATCTGACATCCAGACCCATGTTCTGCAACTTAAATATCAGCTTATCATGTGGCACCCTGTCAAATGCCTTCGCTAAGTCTAAGAAAATTTCAGTATATGCCTTTCCCTCATCTAATGTTCTTGTAACTTTATTATAAAAGGCTAGCATATTGCTAAAACTAGAGTGCCCTTTCACAAATCCATGTTGACTCTCACGGATAACATTACCCTCATCTGCCCAATGCTGTATATGGTCCCTCACTACTTTCTCCAAGAGCTCGCTACAAACTTGGTATTACTAGGTCTACCTACTCACTGATGAGACCTCAATAAAGGTTGAAACCGGTCTGGGTAGTGACCTTCTCTCATAATGTAGAACAGTAACCCAGCTCCTAGGAGCTGGGTTTCACATTATGGGTAAATACCAAGAATAGTGATGGGAGCTTGCTCCACCCTTACTATGAGTTGCCTCAGTGTTGCACTACCAAATGGGTCAGGTGTTGCACTATCCAGGTATTTGCTTACGCTTGGACTTGCCGAACTTTATATAGTTTCTATATTCGGCAAAACTCTTTGAGTTTCTTATTCGGCTATGAAACAATATGGGATTGTTCTGTTTATTTTTCTTAAGCATTTCATTTCAAATGCCAGCAGTTTTTTCTCCTCTCTTTTCTTAACTCTCCACGCTTCTTCTCCAGAGATGAGAATTATTGATTCATATAATTTGATTTTGGCTTGCTTAGATATCTTGTTTGTTTTCCAGATTTTCTGTAATTTTCCCATGGTGGTCCGTCCTATCACTATTCTGTGTTTGATTGTTTTGAGTTCATCTATTGTTTCTGTTAGTTTTGATCCCAGATATATGAAGTTGTCTACTTGTTCTATTTGTTCCATTTAGGGTGGCTGAGATGGTAGCTCTGTTCCTCCCTATTTTCATCACTTTTGTCTTTTGTATATTTATTGTCATGCCATATGTTTTACAGGTTTCGTTTAGCTTATTTATCAACCTTTGTAGTTCATTTGGGGTTCTTGCAATAAGGATGAGATCATCTGCATATTTGATATTATTTATGTTTAAACCATTGACATTGACATTCCAGGCTCATTGTCTATTGCCTTCTTTACAACTTTGTCTATATATATGTTGAATAGGCATGGGAATAATGGTCATCCTTGCATTACTCCTTTTTGGATCTCTATGGGTTCTGTTGTGAGTGTGTCCTTTTTAATTATTGCATTTGTCTTAACGTCTTTATGGTCTTCCCAGCTGAGCTCTGCTAGTTGGTGCAATGTGAAAATATGGTCTATTGTTGAATACTTTCCTCAGAAACCAGCTTGTTCTATGCCTATCAGTTCTTCATAGGTGTTTTTTAATCTATTTTGTATAATTCTTACAAATATTTTATAGGTGTGGTTGTAAATTGATTGGTCTGTAATTTCTGCAGTCTCTTTTGTCTCCTTTCTTGTATATTCGGATGATCTTTCAAGTTCTCCAGTCATCTGGGAGCTCTCCTGTTTGTAGTATTTTATTGAATAGGGTTGTTAAATATTCTACTGATGTGCTGCCTCCATATGACCACAGTTCTGTTCAGTAGAGATGGTATCAATGCCGTCCAGGCATTGATACTATCCATACTGAACTGTGGTGCTTTATTGTTTTTCATCTGTTTTATTGTGTATCTAACTTCTTGTAAAATTTTTGGGTGGTCATTATTTTCTTCTATTGTTGGCATTAAGATAGTCTTAGAATGGTTTGACCAGATTTTTCTTATATCTTCAATATTCCCGGTTTCAGTCATCTTGTTGTTTATCATTGTTACTGCTTTTGCTGAGAATTCCTTTGTAATTTCTCTTATAGTGTAATGGAAGACTTTTAGGTTGTTTTGTTGGTATGCTTCTTGGCATTTCTTAGCTTTTTCTTCTCGCCATTATTCTTTGGCTTTTTTGCATAGGTTATCAACTTTATTTTTTAGTGTTCTGTATTTTTCTGTATTCTTTTCATTGTTTTATTGGTTTTTACAAGTATCTTGGCCTCTCTTTTCTCTTCTATTGTAGCTACGATTTCTATGGAACTTGTGGAGGAACTTGACCTGCAGAAATAAAAAGGTTATGATTCCATTGTATAAGGCCTTGAGCAGGCCTCATATGGATTATTGTGAACAGATTTAGTCATTGAGTTTTCACTGTAACAATGATATGTTAGAAAGAGTCCAGAGAAAATCACAAATGTGGTGAGTGTTCTTTGAATGTGTGGTATGAAGATAAATTGGTGGAATGTAAATTGCAAGGCCTTGTGAATAGGAGGGGGAGGATAGGTTTAGATATATAAGCTAGGCAGGGGATGTTATTAGGTTGACATGGAAGAGATGTTTCATAGAATGGGAGATGGGGTAGAACAAAATGCCACCCCTGGAAACTGTATAAGGAGGGTGTGAGCAGAGGAGTGAGGAGAAGGTTCTTTGCATGTAGAGTGGTTGGTGAGTGGAATACTTTTGCCTGAGTATGGTCTGCATGTTGGGCACATTCAATCAGTTTAGTGCATAGTTGGATGAACTTTCTGTGCGATAGTGCATACCTCCTATGATTCTTACTCTATGGAGATCAGATGAATAATTTTCCTTCTACTTCCCACATATCTGAATAACTCTGTGGTTTTTCTTGGCCTGATTTGTTAACTTCTGCTCATGCTGAAGTTTTGCTGTTCTTATATTTTATTTCTTGTGCTGCCTCCACAGTATCCTCATTTTCCAAATTTCATACTTAATCCTTTTATTCAGTCTTTAGACCTTTGGAATATAGTCGCACATCTTCTTCTTCTTCTTCAACCTTTTGGTTCTGTCCACTGCTGGACGAAGATCTCCCCCATGATTTTCCAGACCACATGGTTTTCTGCCTCTCCCATCCATCTCACTCCTGCAATTTGTTCCAGTTCATCCCTCCACCTGCTTCTTGGTCTTCCTCTTTGTCTTGCTCCATTCATTGGTCTCCACTCTGTTTTTCTAGTTCATCTCTCGTCACTGCATCTGGCAATATGACCAGCCCATCTCCACTTAGCCTGTTTAATGTATTTTGCAATATCCTTGACACCTGTTTGAGATCTTATCCAGGTATTTGTCTTCCTATCTCTTAATGCTATTTTTAGCATACTTCTCTCCATGCGATGTTGTTCTCAGCTTTTTGTTTAGGGCTTCTGTTAAAGTCAGTGTTTCTCCTCTGTATGTTAAGACAGGAAGTATGCACTGGTCGAAAGCTTTCCTTTTTAGACTCATAGGGATGTCACTTCTGAATATGTCTCTCATTTTCCCATAAGCCATCCATCCAAGGTGAATTCTTCATTCAATCTCTTTTCTTTGGCAATCCTCAAAGGATAACATTTGGCCCAAATATACGTATGAAGTAACTTGTTATATTTCATGGTTTTCAACTTTGACAGTTCTATGGTTTATGTATTTATTCATCATTATCTTTGTTTTTTCTATATTTATTTTTAATCCAATTACTTTGGAGGCTTCATTTAGCTGATTTAGCTTTCTTCCAGATATTCAAGATTATCTGCTATTAGGACAATATCATCTGCAAATTTCAGGTGATGCAGCCTTTCTCCATTTATGTTTATTCCTTTTGTTTCTTAATCAAGGCTTCCAAAGACTTCCTCTAGTGCAGCTGTAAATAATTTTGGAGATATGGTGTCGCCTTGCCGGATGCCTTTTTGTATTTGGAACTTTTCACTGTTTTTATATAATTTAATTACAGAAGTTTCATTATTGGAATTAATCGTACTTAATCCTTTTATTCAGTCTTTAGACCTTTGGAATACAGTTGCACATTAATGTTGTTAAATACCTTTTAGTCAGATCCCATGTAGCATTTATCTCCCACCTGCATAACATCTCATTTCATGCTGTAGCTCCAAGCTGTCTCCTAAGCTTTTCATAATCACCAGCCTTGTAATTCCACATATATACTTTCCTCACAGATGTCTTCATGTGGTTAGTTGCAACTCAGGTGATTGCTTCATGACTACTTTCACCAACTGAAAGGATGTTTGAAAATCAACTCATAATCACATCCTCTGATGAAATGATTAGATCTAAAAGTCTAGATTCTTGTGTGCCATCCTTTACATACTGCTTAAGATAGTTGTCTCTCAAGAAATTAATTTTCCTTATTCTCAAATGCTATCACTTCATTCCAATATATACTGCCATAATTACAATCACCCACAATACTCACCCTTCTCTTGTTTGCTAACTGAAGTTGCTTATACATTTCTTTATCATTACCCACATGGTATTGCATTAAATACCATGGGGTTGTGAACAGTCTGGACTTGTGGACCACTCTCTATGCAAAGAACCTACTCCTTACCACATATCTACAAAAACTCTCTAGGGTTTTTTCTTTGCCTGATCTGCCAATTTCTGCTCATACTCTACTTTTGTTTTCCTCACTAACTGAGTCACTCTCCTGGCTTGTTCTTTATATTCTTCATGTGACAGATTTCCATTATTCATCTTGTACTTCCTAAAGTACTTTATTTTTCCAAATTTTATGTTAAGCCCCACATTTATCCATTTTACACCTACCTTATTCAGCCTTTTGACCTTTGGAATACATTCATACATTGATGCTTTTATGTATTTCTTTGTCAGTTCCCATGCAGTATTTATTTCCTCACTGCTCAACTCCTCGTTCCATGTTATAGCTCCAAGCTGTCTCCTAAACTTGTCATAATCCAGCCTTATAATTCCACATATATTCTTTCCTCACAAGAGGCTGCATATATGACTAGCCACAAAACAGGTGATTACTTCATAATCATTTTCACTGATTGGAGGAAAGTATGAAACTCTTCGCACAATTACATCCTCTGATGAAATGATCAGATCTAGAACTCTCGATCCTCGCATGCCCTCCTTTACATGCTGCCTGAGATAGTTATTTCTCAAGATCTCAAGAAATTCATTTTTCTTATTTCTAAATGCTATCTCTTCATTCCAGTCTATAGTGTTAAAATCACCCATAATAATCACCCTTCCTTTGTTCACTAATCCAGATTGTTTATACATTTCTTCATCGCCACTTTCCACATTCCCAAGCCTATCAAAACATCCAACTAAATATGTCTTCCTCTCAACCTCCACATTACACCACACTGCCTCATATCCATTATCGCTATTTCCAGCTTTCTTGTCTTCCTTATGTAGATTTAATTCTCCTTCTATCATTAGCAGCACTCCTCCTCCCCCTCCCTTCTTGTCCTTTCTATCCTCTTGAAAAATACTGTATCCTTCCATTTCTATTCCCATTATGATATCTTCATTTAACTTCATTTCACTTATTCCAATGATTTTGGGACAGATAAATTCAATCACTGAAACCATTTCATTCCTCTTATTTCTGATACTCTTGGCATTTGTAAACAAACAGAGCAGTTCACTTTTAAGTCTATAGCCAGTCCTATCCAAGCTATGTGTTTGTTGTGTTTTTCCCCCATCACACCTTCCCAATCACCACTTACCACACATATATCTGCTCGGTTTCAACTTCCCCACCTACATCACAATATACTCCATCTTCATACACACATTCACTGCCACTTTCAACATCCACTCTCCCTATGCCATGTCTCCCTGTCCATCTGAGCCCCCCCCCCACCGTTTCCCTTTCCTCTTGCATTCCCGTTCTCTCTTCATCTCTCACGTTACTACTGTTTCCACTGTCAAGCATTTCTGTCTCTTCAGTACCACTCTCCTGATTTTTCTCCTTCATCTCTTCTTTCTGATCTCTTGCATGCATCACACACAGTACTTCCACACACTGTACTTTCATCCAGCAACACTTTCTCGAGTACACTCACTCCAAAGCCATTTAAATGCAATCCATCAATCCTGTATAATTTCATTCTTTCCTCAAATTCACTCCCTTCTCCTCACCCAGGTCTGCTATTTCCTCAAACACATGCCATACATCAACAAACTTCACTCCCTTCTCCTCACCCAGGTCTGCTAGCAAAGCATTCATGATTTTTGGCTCTTCATCACAACTCATCATTGTCATACCTCGCCAACACACTGACAACCTTTCCTACTACTCTGTTATCTTTCACAGTAGACCAAACCTCAGTATAACTTCCTGAATAGCTCTTCACTCTGGCTAAAGCATAGAATGACCTTTTCACCTGAAGCATTAGATATCGGCATCCTAAGAAATATACTTAGGACACATTCAACAATGGGGAAATAAAAGATTTAATTTCATCAGTTAATTTGTATGAATTTTGAATAGTTAATATTTTCATTCTTGGCAAATATTAAAAAATGGTTAATTTCTGCTTTGATTCAATGTCCAAATTTTTATAAAATGCCATTCAAATATTAATAAATTTGTTTTTTTTTTCTTCTTCTAAATTAAAATTTACAAATATTTCAAAAATGTAAAGTGTTTTTAGTTCATTTCAATTCTTTGCATTATTTCTGAATTACAAACAATTGCATATGACAGAAAAAATGTGTTGTTTTTCCTTTGTTGTAAATGCATGCCCATTAGATTTATTTTCTGGAAAAAAAAAAAAAAAGGTTTTTGTTTAATTCATCTTCATAATATCTTTCTTGATAACTTCAAAAGCTTCAAATTCCAATCTACCATATTTTACTCTAATATCTTAACATACTCTGCAAGGGATTTCCAAAGAATATTACATTCAACTGATTATAGAGTTGTACTATTAGCATTAATTCTCTGTAACATATTATTATTATTATTATGAATCAGGACCTCCATGGAGTCATAAGACTCATCATGGGAGGTCCATCCTAGAAAACATAGGATCATACCACTACTTGAACTCATTCACTGTTTGTGCTCTCACAGTAAAACAACCTTGCATAAATTATATGCACTGGCTATCAGGCAGTATATACAATTTTCAACCATCTTCCATGCAAGGGAACCACTCCTCACCCTCTTGCTCACTACTTCTTTCCCTGTGTTCCACCAAGTGAAAGAACTCCCCAGTGTCAACCCTGTCACCACCTCTCAACAGTTTAAAGGTCTCAGTCAAAGCATTTCTCCTTCTTTCTGTCAAACTCTGCAGTCTAAATTCCCTCAGTCTGTCCTCATAACTAACATTGTAGAGTCCTGATATAATTTTTATTGTCTCTGCACTCTTTACAAGGTTAATTTATAACCTTCAAATCCTGGGGAAGAAATTTGAGCACAATA